>NC_138300.1:34742500-35077500 GCF_965601325.2 Salmo salar | reverse complement strand
AAAAAATATATATCATTTTGGGTTAAAAAATAACACTCCAGGCCTCTTTTGAATATCGAAACTAGATAGAAAGTATGTAGAAATAATAATGGACCGATATATTTTCAGATAAGTGCCGTTTTTTGGGGCGCAAATTGCTTTTGACAAACAAATCAGCCCAGAACAAAATCTGAGCCCTCTGCTGAACAATAAAATCCCGATGTGGCCCTCAAGACAAAATTATTGCCCATCACTGTATTAACAGGACTTAGTGGGGAATTAGCTTTGCCACAAACTGCACTGAAGTAAGGAACAAAAACAGCACTTAATTTTTGTCAGTGTGTGTTTTTGAAGATGTTTATGATATAATATAAGTACCGTTATAACCAGAAGGTCAATGGGTTATTAGCATTCTGTTGACTCTTGAGAGCAGGTCTGTCACGTCCTGACCAGTAAAGGGGCTGTTTGTTATTGTAGTTTGGTCAGGGCGTGGCAAGGGGTGTTTGTTTAGGGTGTTTCGGGGTTGTTTGGGTTATGTTCTGTTAGTTTATTTCTATGTTATTTCTAGTTGGTCTATTTCTATGTGGTGTTTTTGGGTTGACCTTCACTTGGAGGCAGCTGCTTCTCGTTGCCTCTGATTGAAGGTCCTATTTATAGGGGTGTTTGTTCTATGGGGGTTTGTGGGTAGTTGTTTCCTGTTTAGTGTTTGTTGCACCTGACAGGACTGTTTGGAGTCGTTTGTTTTGTATACGTGTTATTTTGTTTTTTCCTTTTTCAAAAAAAAAAAGAAGATGAGTATACATTTTCCCGCTGCGTTTTGGTCCACTCCTTACGACAATCGTGACAGAACTACCCACCACAAACGAACCAAGCAGCGGAGGAAGGAGCAGCAGGAGGAATATAAGGTTTCATGGACATGGGAGGAGATCCTGGACGGGGCAGGACCATGGCACCAGGCTGGGTAGTACCAGCGCCCTAAGGAGGAGCTGGGGGCAGCCAAGGCGCAAAGGCGCCATTACGAGGCGTTATACGCGCCGATTGGCAAGTGCAAGAGGCAGCCCCAATAATTTTTTTGGGGGGGGGCACACGGGGAGAGTGGCTAGGTCAGGTAATAGACCTAAGCCAACTCCCCTTGCTTATTATGGGGAGCAACGGATCATGAGAGCACCGGTGTATGCGGAAGTGCGCACGATCTCGCCCATGCACGCGCACAGTCCGGTGCGAGTGATCCCAGCCCCTCGCAAGTGCCGTGCTAGAGTGGGCATCTAGCCGGGTAGGAGTATGCCTGCACAGCACATCTGGCCACCAGTGCGCCTCCTAGGCCCAGGCTACCCTACGCCTGCTCTACGCACGGCAGCCATCAGGCCTCTGCACAGCCCAGTTCGCCCTGTGCCGGCACTCCGCTCATGCAGGGCTACTGTTACCATCCAGCCAGGACGGGTTGTGCAGGCGGTGCGCTCCAGACCGCCGGTGCCTACTCATGACCCAGTGTATCCAGTTCCTGCTCCTCGCACTAGCCTTGAGGTGCGTGTTTCCAGTCTGGCGCCTCCAAAGCCAGCACCACGCACCAGGCCTCCAGTGCGTCAGCCCAGTCCAGTATGTCCTGTTCCCGCTCCTCACACTAGCCTTGGGGTGCGTGTCTCCAGTCTGGCGCCTCCAGTACCAGCCCCACGCACCAGGCCTCCAGTGCGTCAGCCCAGTCCAGTAGGTCCTGCTCCTGCTCCTCGCACTAGCCCTGTGGTGCGTGTCCCTAGTCTGGCGCCTTCAAAGCCAGCCTCACGCATCAGGCCTTCAGTGCGCAGTGCCCATCCAGAGCTTCCGGTGACAGTTCCCCGTCCAGAGCCTCCGGCGACAGTGCCCCGTCCAGAGCTTCCGGCGACAGTGCCTTGTCTAGAGATGGCCCACAGTTCTGAGCCTGCAGAGACGGCCCACAGTCCGGAGCCAGCAGAGACGGCCCACAGTCCGGAGCCAGCAGAGACGGCCCACAGTCCGGAGCCAGCAGAGACGGCCCACAGTCCGGAGCTCCCAGAGACGCCCTCCAGTCCGGAGCTCCCAGAGTCGCCCTCCAGTCCGGAGCTCCCAGAGTCGCCCTCCAGTCCGGAGCTCCCAGAGTCGCACTCCAGTCCGGAGCTCCCAGAGTCACCCTCCAGCCCGAGGTCTACAGCGACATGCATCAACCCTCCCTTCCCTCCCTTTAGTTATGGGATTATTTTTGTGTTGGGGTTTATTTTTTTATTTCTTTTTATTGTTGTTTAATGTGCATCTGGGGTCTGCACCTTTGGGGGGGGGGGTGGGGGGGGGGGTACTGTCATGTCCTGACCAGTAAAGGGTCTGTTTGTTATTGTAGTTTGGTCAGGGCATGGCAGGGGTGTTTGTTTAGGGTGTTTCGGGGTTGTTTGGGTTATGTTCTATGTTAGTGTATTTCTATGTTATTTCTAGTTGGTCTATTTCAATGTGGTGTATTTGGGTTGACCGTCAATTGGAGGCAGCTGCTTCTCGTTGCCTCTGATTGAAGGTCCTATTTATAGCGGTGTTTGTTCTATGGGGGTTTGTGGGTAGTTGTTTGCTGTTTAGTGTTTGTTGCACCTGACGGGACTATTTGGAGTCGTTTGTTTTGTATACGTGTTTATTTTGTTTTTTCCTTCTTCAAATAAAAAAAGAAGATGAGTATACATTTTCCCGCTGCATTTTGGTCCACTCCTTACGACAATCGTAACAAGGTCAGCAAGAAAAGTAATGTTGTGACTGAATTACAATGGCACCACATGGCACACAGTGCAAATCAAGAAATTACTTTTTTCAGAATTTCCATCAAAATTAGAATAAAAGTCTCCCACACATCCAAACTACTTTGTACTGTACATACAAGTTGTGAATTGAAAAACTTAATTGATGCTACACCGTCAGGGTGTGAATTATACTGTGAGATCCGGGGGGTCACAGGACTTTCTATTTGTGCATGCACGTGTGTGAACACAACATATCATATCATTTTTTCATCTGACTGTCAAACAAATCAATTCATAAAGTAGGCTACCTGCGCATATTCATCCACTCCAAAATATTTCCAGCATCCAAACAGCACCTCCCATTTGATGAACAGAAAGAAATATTGTTACAAAACACCAAAAAGTGTAATGACATTCGACGATTGTCATTAGGCCTACACTCTTGTACATGAATTAACTGATGCGTCTTGCTGACAAAAGAAAAGGGGCTGAAAGATGGGCACTGGAAACTGTGAGGTCCCAGTTGATCATGTTACAAGTTCACTAGCAGGCTGGAACCAGTCAATACAATGTTGCAATGTTTGCTAAAGAAAGCTGAGGAAAGAGAGAGAGAGAGGCAGACACCCAGAGTAGAGAGATGAATGTGATTGAAAGAACCTGAACCAATTGTCGCTGGTTTAAAGAGATAATGAAAGAGAATCTAGCAACCATGCTCAATGCTCTCACACAGACCAGGATATTGAACCGGACTGGAGCAGAGAATATCAGAGCAGAATGACTCTCCTACCTACAGCATGTGAAGTGTGTGCTGCTGACACCTTTCCACTCCACCCCTCTATCACTCCTCATTGCTCATTCTGATAACTCATCTCTTATGGAAGACGGGCTGCAGCAGGACATTAGCCATCTGCACAGGGCGCCGTGGCAACCGCCCGACAACACCCATTACTCCAAAGAGCCCTTCAGCTATGACATCATAACAGCACGTCAGTGACTTTGATGGATTGGAGCAGAGATATTCTATGCCATCTGATTGGAGCAGAGGCGTTCCGTGCCACCCTAACAAGCTCTAATGAGTTTTAACGCATGACTTCTAATAGATATGTCCTAGTTGGTATGAACATCGCCATATCAAATCCGTTTTCCGATTCATTTAGCTATGAGTAAGAATCTAAATGCCAAGGGAGCGAACAATGTTGACAACTGTCCAGTCTGCTGTGTGTGCAGCATTAGCATACCTGCCTCAGGCTAGCATTATGTTGAGTGTCAAATATTAGTGCACTGTTGTGGTACAGGGTAACTATATAATGGCTTGAAAATGTCAATGTTTGATGACATTTGGATTTCAGTGCTACTATTCCTTCCCGCTCTCGGTCACCTTTGCCCTTTTCCTAGCAGGTGATAGAAATACAATTGCACAGGAATGAATTAACTCAACCACTGTCATTACTCTGTCTGTCTCTCTGTGTAAGATTGCTTTGTCCCACACAAGATGTTCCCTGGGTCTTTAGACTGTCAAGACAAGTGTTTTAACACATCTCTGTCTGGGTGAGGAGACAAAATGTTCTAGTTGTGTTTTGTTGACTTCCTGCTTCAGCTGAATGACTAGTTGAGAGAGAGACTGGATCTCAGTGATTTCCTCAGAGCAGTTAGTGGGTCATTACCGTTTTTTGTAATAGCTTTGGTACAATTTTTACAAGTATGTTGTACACTCTTAGTAAAGAAAACTCAAAACGTATCATCAAAAAGGCAGTTGTTTCAAAACTCTAAGCACATTTTCAATTGACTAAGTAGGACACACTTTTCCACCAAACTTAATCAGCGTTTCATCTAGAAATACAGTGCCTTGGGAAAGTATTCAGACCCCTTAACTTTTTCCACAGATGCTCGCCATATTCTAAAATTAATTCAATTGTTTTTTCCCTTAATCAATCTATCCACAATACCCCATAATGACAAAACAAAAACAAGTTTTTAGAAATGTTTGCTAGTATAGAAAACTGAAATATCAGTATTCAGAACCTTTACTCAGTACTTTGTTGAAGCACATTTGGCAGCAATTACAGCATCGAGTCTTTTTGGGTATGACGCTACAAGCTTAGCACACCTGTATTTGGGGAGTTTCTCCCATTCTTCTCTGCAGATCCTCTGAAGCTGTGTCAGGTTGGATGGGGAGCGTTGCTGCAAAGCTATTTTCAGGTCTCTCCAGAGATGTTCGATCGGGTTCAAGTCCAGGCTCTGGCTGGGCCACTCAAGTACATTCAGAGACGTGTCTCAAAGCTACTCCTGCATTGTCTTGGCTGTGTGCTTAGAGTGGTTGTCCTGTTGGAAGGTGAACCTTCGCACCCAGTCTGAGGTCCTGAGCACTCTGGAGCACATTTCCATCAAGAATCTCCTGTACTTTGCTCCGTTCATCTTTCCCTCAATCCTGACTAGTCTCCCAGTCCCTGCTGCTGAAAAACATCCCCACAGCATGATGCTGCCATGCTTCACTGTAGGTATGGTGCCAGATTTCCTCCAGGCATGACTCTTGGCATTCAGGCCAAAGATTTCAATCTTGGTTTCATCAGACCAGAGAATCTTGTTTCTCGTCGTCTGAGAGACTTTAGGCGCCTTTTGGCAAACTCCAGACGGGCTGTCTTGTGCCTTTTACTGAGGAGTGGCTTCCGTCTAGCCACTCTACCATAAAGGCCTGATTGGTGGATTGCTGCAGAGATGTTTGTCCTTCTGGAAGGTTCCCCCATCTCCACAGAAGAAACTCTAGAGCTCTGTTAGAGTGACCATCGGGTTCTTGGTCACCTCCCTGACCAAAGCTCTTCTACCCCGATTCCTCAGTTTGGCCGGGCAGCCAGTTCTAGGAAGAGGTCTGAATACTTTCCGAAGGCACTGTACATGTTTCATATTGCAATACATGTACATATAAAGTAGATGCTTTTCACAATGCAATGCTCACATGACTTTTGATATGATTCTCTTCTCTTTTGTTAAAATACATGTTATTATTACTTAATCCGATTGCTCTTAATTGATGATCACTTAAATATTTGGGAAACCTATAGATTTTACATGTAAACTAATAATTATATATAGAAATGTTTGCTAAATGTTTGCCACTCACCCTCACCGTGGAGTCCATTCATCAGGAAAGCATCCCTTTCTTCATCCCGACTGCACCAGCTCACAAGATCATCCTCTGCCTCCCATGGCTCCAACGCCATAACCCCACCATCTCATGGTTGAGGATGAGAATCACAGACTGGTCATCCGAACGCAAGAGGACCAGTTTTCCTGTTCCCTCTCGTGTCGCAGCCCCTGTGGTCTGGGAAGTAGATGTGGACATTCGCCAAGCTCTGGAGAGGGAACCCACTCCCACTACCTGTCCTCCTGAGTGCATCTACATTCCCACTGGGATAAGGGAGCGACTGTTGACCTGGGCACACACAGCTGTCGTTGCTGGACATCCTGGGATCACCCGTACTATACAATCACTCTCAGAAAATGATTGGTGGCCAACCTTGGCGCAGGACGTTACTCGCTACGTCAACTCTTGTTCTCTGTGTGCCCAAACTAAATCTCCCCGCCACGTTCCAGCAGGAAAACTCCTTCCCCTTCCCGTGCCTCAGTGTCCCTGGTCTCATCTCCCCTCTGACAGTTTCACCACCATTCAGGTGGTTGTGGACAGATTTTCAATATTAAATCATGCCGGTTTATTCCTCTCTCTGGTCTCCCTACCTCTCTCCAGGTCGCTGAGGCACTGTTCCAGCAGGTCTTCTGACCGTGGCCCCAAATTCACGTCACGGGAATTGGGGGCCGCCCTCAGAGGGTACCGGCCTCAGAGGATGAACCAGGAGCTGGGGAGGTCCCTGAGGAGTTACTGCCAGGACCGGCAGGGGGAGTGGGCCAGATTCCATCCCTGGGCGGAAAACGTCCAGCATTCATTAGGTCACTCCTCCACCGGGCTTACTCCCTTTCAGTGTGTCCGGGGTTATCAGCCGGCCCTGGCTCCGTGGACTCTGAGCCAGACCAAGGCCCCTGTGGTGGACGAATGCTTCCGGCGCGCAGAGGAGGTTTGGAGTGATGCTCATGTGAGGCTCCAGTGGGCTGTCGGTATCCAGAAGTAGCAGACAGATCGCCACCGCAGTGAGGCGATCCGCCTGGGTTTATTGATACACCATCCAAAGTGTAATTAATAACTTCACCATGCGCTAAAGGATATTTAATTTGTGCTTTTTTATTTTTACTCATCTGCCAATAGGTGCCCTTCTTTGCGAGCCATTGGTAAACCTCCCTGGGCATTGTGGTGGAATATGTTTGAAATTCACTGCTCGACTGAGGGACCTTAAAGATAATTGTATGTGTGGGGTACAGAGATGAAGTAGTAATTTAAAAATCATGTTAAACAGTACTATTGCACACAGAGTTAGTCCATACAACCTATTATGTTACTTGTTAAGCACATTTTTACTTTTGCATCAATGGTTGTGTGGTGAAAGATGCCTACAAACAAAATGAATGCACAATTAAAGGTTTTGAATGTAAGACTGGTGTTACAAGTGTTACCAGTTTGGAGTTTTGTAATAAGAGTTTAAAAAAATTCACCACATACTTGTGAAAACAGTACCGAAGCAAAAAACAACACTGTAATCATACACAACCCCTTCCGGCTTCACACTTCACGCACAGCAGTGTGTGCACAGTTGAAGTCGGAAGTTTACATACACCTTAGCCTGTTAGGGATAGGGGAGCCAAATACATTTAAACTCAGTTTTTCACAATTCCTGACATTTAATCCTAGTAAAAATTCCCTGTCTTAGGTCAGTTAGGATCACCACTTTATTTTAAGAATGTGAAATTGCAGAATAATAGTAGAGAGAATGATTTATTTCAGCTTTTATTTCTTTCTTTAACATTCTATGATCAGAAATGTACATACTCAATTAGTATTTGGTAGCGTTGCCTTTAACCTCTTACATCTAGATGTTCCGCTAGCGGAACACCTGCTCCAATATCCAATGATGGGCGTGGCGCGAAATACAAATTCCTCTAAAATCCGAAAACTTCAATTTTTCAAACATATGACTATTTTACAGCATTTTAAAGACAAGACTCTCGTTAATCTAACCACACTGTCTGATTTCAAAAAGGCTTTACAGCGAAAGCAAAACATTAGATTATGTCAGCAGAGTACCCAGCCAGAAATAATCAGACTACCCATTTTTCAAGCTAGCATATAATGTCACAAAAAACAAAACCACAGCTAAATGCAGCACTAACCTTTGATGATCTTCATCTGATGACAACCCTAGGACATTATGTTATACAATGCATGCATGTTTTGTTCAATCAAGTTCATATTTATATCAAAAAACAGCTTTTTTACATTAGCATGTGACGTTCAGAACTAGCAAACCTCCGGTGAATTTACTAAATTACTCACGATAAACGTTCACAAAAAACATAACAATTATTTTAAGAATTATAGATACAGAACTCCTCTGTGCACTCGATATGTCCGATTTTAAAATAGCTTTTCGGTGAAAGCACATTTTACAATATTCTCAGTAGATAGCCCGGCATCACAGGGCTAGCTATTTAGACACCCACCAAGTTTAGCACTCACCAATATCAGATTTACTATTAGAAAAGTTTGATTACCTTTCCTGTTCTTCGTCAGAATGCACTCCCAGGACTTCTACTTCAATAACAAATGTTGGTTTGGTCCAAAATAATCCATCGTTATATCCAAATAGCGGCGTTTTGTTCGTGCGTTCTAGACACTATCCGAATGGTAAATAAGGGTCGTGCGCATGGCGCATTTCGTGACAAAAGATTTCTAAATATTTCATTACCGTACTAGGAAGCATGTCAACCGCTGTTTAAAATAAAAAAAAATGCAATTTTTCTCGTAAAAAAGCGATAATATTCCGACCGGCAATCTGTGTTTCGGCAAATAAAGGGAAAAACAGAAAGATGGGGGCGGCCAGTGCACGAGCCTAAGCCCTTTGTCCTCTGATAGACCACTTAGCAAAAGCGCTCGTGTGTTTCAGCCAGGGCTTTGAATTACGTCATTCAGCTTTTTCCCGGGCTCTGAGAGACCATGTGAGCCGTAGGAAGTGTCACATTAGAGCAGAGATCCTTTGTAATGGATAGAGATGGCAAAGAAGTTCAAGAAATGGTCAGACAGGGTACTTCCTGTACAGAATCTTCTCACGTTTTGGCCTGCCAAATGAGTTCTGTTATACTCATAGACACCATTCAAACAGTTTTAGAAACTTTGGAGTGTTTTCTATCCAAAGCTAATAATTATATGCATATTCTAGTTTCTGGGCAGGACTAATAATCAGATTAAATCGGGTACGTTTTTTATCCAGCCGTGAAAATACTGCCCCCTAGCCATAACAGGTTAAACTGTTTAACTTGGGTCAAACATTTTGGGTAGCCTTCCACAAGCTTCCCACAATAAGTTGGGTGAATTTTGTCCCATTCCTCCTGACAGAGCTGGTGTAACTGAGTCAGGTTTGTAGGCCTTCTTGCTCGCACACGCTTTTTCAGTTCTGCCCACAAATTTTCCATAGGATTGAGGTCAGGGCTTTGTGATGGTCACTCCAATACCTTGACTTTGTTGTCCTTAAGCCATTTTGCCACAACTTTGGAAGTATGCTTGGGGTCATTGACCATTTGGAAGACCCATTTATGAAGAAGCTTTAACTTCCTGACTGATGTCTTGAGATGTTGCTTCAATATATCCACATAATTTTCTATCCTCATGAATCCCTCTATTTTGTGAAGTGCACCAGTCCCTCCTGCAGAAAAGCACTTCCACAACATGATGCTGCCACCCCCATGCTTCACATTTGGGATGGTGTTCTTCGGCTTGCAAGCATCCCCATTTTTCCTCCAAACATAACGATGGTCATTATGGCCAAACAGTTCTATTTTTGTTTCATCAGACCAGAGGACATTTCTCCAAAAAGTACGATCTTTGTCCCCATGCGCCGTTGCAAACCGTAGTCTGGCTTTTTTACGGAGGTTTGGAGTAGTGGCTTCTTCCTTGCTGTGCGGCTTTTCAGGTTATGTCAATATAGGACTCGTTTTACTGTGGATATAGATACTTTTGTACCTGTTTCCACCAGCATCTTCACAAGGTCCTTTGCTGTTGTTCTGGGATTGATTTGCACTTTTCGCAGCAGAGTATGTTCATCTCTAGGAGACAGGGATGCTCCCAAGGATGAACCAGACTTGTGGAGGTCTACCATTTTTTTCTGAGGTCTTGGCTGATTTATTTTGATTTTCCCATGATGTCAAGCAAAGAGGCACAGAGTTTGAAGGTAGGACTTGAAATACATCCACAGGTACACCTCCAATTGACTCAAATGATGTCAGTTGGCCTATCAGAAGCTTCTAAAGCCATGGCTTTTTAAAGGCACAGTCAACTTAGTGTATGTAAACTTCTGACCCACTGGAATTTTGATACAGTGAATTATTAGTGAAATAATCTGTCTGTAAACAATTGTTGGAAAAATTATTTGTGTCATGAACAAAGTAGATTTCCTAACCGACTTGCCAAAACTATAGTTTGTTAACAAGACATTTGTGGAGTTGTTGAAAAACGAGTTTTAATGACTCCAACCTAAGTGTATGTAAACTTCCGACTTCAACTGTATGTGTGTTTGTGCGTGCGTGCATGTGTGTTTTCAGAACAGCAACATCCTTCCTCCACAGCCTCATCAGAGCTGCTAGATTCCACAACTTGCCAGTCAGATAAATACCTTGAGTAAAACAAAGCAAGTGAAATCCAGGAGCTCTGCCATACATGTCCTTCACTGCCAATGTTGACTGACCCTGTGGTACATCAAACAAAATGTCAAAAGAGCTTATCATGGTTGTTATTGTCACATACAGCTCTGCAGACAAGTCGACACGACATGCCTCTGATCATCTAAAGAGGTTGATTCATTTTAGTTTTTCCATCCTGATATGAAATATCACTCAGTCAATCTCAAGCTAATGAGAAACTGAATCAACGAAAATGTAATAATATCAAACAATTGGGATAAACTGATAAATATATTAATCAAAAACATATGGGCCAGAGTAAATAAAAGTGTGTGGTAAAACAGTTTACATCTAAGAAAAGAAGACTTAATTGCAATGGTCATTGTACAATTAATTAGCTGAGGCAGATGGCTTCAGAGTGTGGACAGCTGGCTGTGGACCGGATGCTGTCTGTCGCTCTCTCCTATCTTTTTATTATTTTCTATTTTATCAGCTTTTACAAGCTGGGTGCTTAGTTTCTCATAGCCATAACAAATCTGTCAAGTCCATCTCACATCACAGACCGATACATAGCCGTGGAGATGGTTCTACACCTTCTGATGTGCTACTATTAGCTGCCACCGCCACCTTGTGGATTACTTCTCTCACAACATTAAAGAAAGAGAGAGAGAGACTGACGGAGCGAGAGGGAGAGAGAAGGAGAGAGAGAGAGAGACTGCTGGCCAGTCTCGCTAAGCCTCTGAGATCCAGCGTTCTCTGTCAGGGGATCAATAAAGCTCTCGTCAAGATGGATGGTTATGTTTTTTCTACACTGAAGTCTCAATCTTCCCAATGCTAAGCACCCGATAACACCTGTATGGGCTGTGTTACTGACGGCCTGAGCTGATGCTTCACAACTGATAATGTTTAGCTGGCCCTGGTTGACCAGAATTAGGAGAGGGATCAGAACAAGAATGGAATTGGCAGCTAGTAAACAAGGGGCTCTATTCAATCTATCTAAAGTGTTACAGATTGTGCAATAGAAATGAAAAGATCATTTCCATTGCCTTTAAGTTTCAATCCCGCTGTAACACTGAACTTCTGCGATACGGATTGAATAAAGCACAAGCTCTTAATTAATGATAGCTTGTTTACCATTTTAAGGTTATACAAGATATCATACTATTATGATTATCTTCCAACCACTGCTGGTATTTATAATGAAAACAGACACATACTGTAGCTTTTAGGAGTAGTCCAACTATAGCATTATAAATTCAAAAGCAAGGGTTGTAAAAGTAAAGAAAACATATTTTAGTTTATACATCTTTCAAAATTCAATCTGAGCTATCTTTTTTGCAGGTGAATGGTAACAGTTGAATAACATGAAAAAAAAAGAAGAAACCCGCACACTGTTCTTGCTAGTATCACTGCTCTTTGTAAGCTGTACGTATCGGCCTCAATGCCTTCATCAGAGCTTTTAGTTTACACGTCTTATCAGTCAGCCTCAGTCAAAGTGCTATTATGCAGCGAAGCCAGGCATCTACTGTTCAAACATTCCTTTACACACACGCAAACCCACACATACTTATCTGGACTTCACAAACACAACTATTTCACCCGTCGCTTGTTTCAAAGTCAGCCTCATTTGCTCTGGCAGCAGGGCCCTATGAAAAGAGGAATTGAGATAGCAGGGGGGCAGGTAGGAAGGGCTGAACAGTTCTATGCTATCTCTGTCATGTATCGTACAGTATGTGAATCAGATCGACCAGACCATAGTGTTTACCTCTATCTGCCTCCTATGGTCTGGGTCCTGCTCCCACTGTGGGGGTCTGATTCTCACCTCCTTTTTCACAGACTCAGCCCCACCTGTAGCTGGCTATTGTGCTCTTCCATAAAACTGGCTGTGAATTAAATAAAGAGGACACACACACACACACACACACACACACACACACACACACACACACACACACACACACACACACACACACACACACACACACACACACACACACACACACACACACACACACACACACACACACACACACACAGACACAGACACAGACAGAGAGACCAACCTAAACTTAAAAGGCAAAAACTAAAGGAGGGTTGTTGGTCGGGGTGGATGGGTGACCATATTCCGCAAACGTCTAGCAACCCAAAGGCTGCATGTTTGAATTTCATTACGGACAAGTTTAGCATTTTAGCTAATTAGCAACGACTTAGTACTTTTAGCTGCTTTGCAACTACTTAGCATGTAAGCTAACCCTTACACTAATCCTAACCTTAACCCTTTCAAAAACCCAAGAGTCGATGCACCACGGAAGTCTAACTAGCATAATACAAAAAAATCCTCATAAAAATCTGTCAGTTTACGCTAGAGATTTTGCATTGGATGCGTCTCAATCCACCACATCCACCAATTTCACTCTTCTGTATCTGCGGTGAAAGGTGACAGAGCTAGAGCGGTGTTTGTAAGACCATGAGACATCCCGAAAATTGGTCCTCTCACAAAATTGTCTGTAGCATCAGAACGGTTTTGCCTACAAACTATTATGGAAAGATGAGACTCTCACGAACACTATGGTATTCTCCGTTTTTCACTATGACCCCCACAAGCATCTAGGGACTCGTCTGAAGTCGGTACAGCCGTCGGTTTTAGGCTATACACTAATATGACCCCTCGATGGAAAGGTGAGACTCTCACGAACATGTACATGTCGGTTGTTTTGCTCTAGGATGCTCAGAGGCCTCACAGGACTCGTCTGAATGTACCCGGTACCAGTTACGGAGACAGTTTAGTGCCAAAATAAGGAGTTAAATACACAAATGTTTCCTGATCTTTCTCATATCTCCCAAATATTGAATAAACTTCCTTTTTATGTTTTTTTGGGACTATCTGTTGCTCCATGTTGTGAATCTGATATTCAATGTGCTTGTATGGGCGAATAGCAGTAAGGCCAAATATTATTTTTCATAAAATATTTTTTTGATATTTTTTTATACTTCAAGGGGTCTTAAAAATCAAAATCAAAAAGGTAAACGATCCTTGGTATGACCTTCTTGATACAATTTCATATAGCTTACTAGAACCCCCCTACCCACATAGCTAACATTAACCACAACAAATTAGAATTCGTAACATAACATACTGTATGTACGCAAATTCGTAAAATATTGTACGAATTGCATTTCACAACATATCATACAAATTGTAATTCGTAACATATCATACAAATTCGATGATGGACATACAAAAATTAATTCATATCATATGAAACGTTAATACATATCATATTAAAAACCTTTTAAGGATCCGCCCCTTTTTTTCAATTTTCACCTAAAATGATATACTCAAATCTAACTGCCTGTAGCTCAGGCCCTGAAGCAAGGATATGCATATTATTGGTACCATTTGAAAGAAAACACTTTGATGTTTATGGAAATGTGAAAGGAATGTAGTAGAATATAACACATTAGATCTGCTAAAAGAAAATAGATAGAAAAAAGCTATTTTTTGTATTTTTTGTACCTTCATCTTTGAAATGCAAGAGAAAGGACAATGTATTATTCCAGCCCAGGTGCAATTTAGATTTTGACCACTAGATGGCAGCAGTGTATGTGAAAAGTTTTAGACTGATGCAATGAACCATTGCATTTCTGTTCAAAATTTTGTAGCAAGACTGCCCAAATGTGCCTAATTTGTTAATTAATAACTTTTCACGTTCAAAACAATGCAATCTCCTCAAACAATAGCATGGTATTGTTTCACTGTAATAGCGACGGTAAATTGGACAGTGCCGTTAGATTAACAAGAATGTAAGCTTTCTGCCAAGATCAGATATGTCTATGTCATGGGAAATGTTCTTGTTACTTACAACCTCATGTTAAAACCTCTTACATCTAGACGTTCCACCTGCTCCAATATCCAATGATAGGCGTGGCGCGAATTACAAATTCCTCAAAAATACAAAAACTTCAATTTTTCAAACATATGACTATTTTACTCCATTTTAAAGACAAGACTCTCCTTTATCTAACCACACTGTCCGATTTCAAAAAGGCTTTACAGCGAAAGCAAAACATTAGATTATGTCAGCAGAGTACCCAGCCAGAAATAATCAGACACCCATTTTTCAAGCTAGCATATAATGTCACAAAAACCAAAACCTCAGCTAAATGCAGCACTAACCTTTGATGATCTTCATCAGATGACACTCCTAGGACATTATGTTATACAACACATGCATGTTTTGTTCAATCAAGTTCATATTTATATCAAAAAACAGCTTTTTACATTAGCATGTGACGTTCAGAACTAGCATTCCCACCGAACACTTCCGGTGAATTTACTAAATTACTCACGATAAATGTTCACAAAAAACATAACAATTATTTTAAGAATTATAGATACAGAACTCCTTTATGCAATCGCTATGTCCGATTTTAAAATACCTTTTCGGTGAAAGCACATTTTGCAATATTCTGAGTAGATAGCCTGGCCATCATGGCTAGCTATTTTGACACCCACCAGGTTTGGTACTCACCAAACTCAGATTTACTATAAGAAAAATTGGATTACCTTTGCTGTTCTTCGTCAGAATGCACTCCCAGAACTTCTACTTCAATAACAAATGTTGGTTTGGTTCCAAATAATCCATAGTTATATCCAAATAGCGGCGTTTTGTTCGTGCGTTCAAGACACTATCCGAAGGGTAAAGAAGGCGCCCGGCGCGTTTCGTGACAAAAAAATTCAAAATATTCCGTTACCGTACTTTGAAGCATGTCAAACGCTGTTTAAAATCAATTTCTATGCGATTTTTCTCGTAAAAAAGCGATAATATTCCGACCGGGAAACCCTGTTTTCGTTCAAAGACAAGTCTCGTGCACGCGCCCCCAGTCTCATTGTTCTCAGATCGACCACTATCCAAATGCGCTACTGTTTTTCAGCCATGGCCTGCAAAGTCATCATTCAACGTTATGGCACCTTCTGAGAGCCTATGGGAGCGTTAGAAAATGTCACGTTACAGCAGAGATCCCCTGTTTTGGATAGAGATGATCAAGAAGGCCAAGAAATAGTCAGAGAGGGCGCTTCCTGATTGGAATCTTCTCAGGTTTTGGCCTGCCAAATGAGTTCTGTTATACTCACAGACACCATTCAAACAGTTTTAGAAACTTTGGAGTGTTTTCTATCCAAAGCTAATAATTATATGCATATTCTAGCTTCTGGGCAGGAGTAATAATCAGATTAAATCGGGTACGTTTTTTATCCGGCCGTGAAAATACTGCCCCCTATCCATAACAAGTTAATCGAATTAGCCTAAATTAGCTGCTTATTGCATTAGCCTACGTTAGCTCAACCGTCCCGCAGGGGACCCACCAATCCTGAACAAGTTTCTTAGGGCTATCCCCCTTTTTTCTCAATTTCCGCCTGAATGACATGCCCAAAGTAAACTGCAGGTTGCTCAGGCCCTGAAGCCAGGATATGCATATAATTGGTACCATTGGAAAGAAAACATTTTTAAGTTTGTAGAACTGTTAACCTCTTGAAGGTCGCCTAGGATAGGGGGCGCCACAGCGCATTTTGAAAAAAAATTGTGTGCCCATTTTAAACGGCCTACTACTCAAACTCAGAAGCTAGGATATGCATATAATTAATACTTGTGGATAGAAAACACCCTAAAGTTTCTAAAACTGTTTGAATAGTGTCTGTGAGTATAACAGAACTCATATGGCAGTCAAAACCCCGAGACAGATCGAAACAGGAAGTGGAATTCTGAATTGCGAACTCAACTTCATCACGTTGCCTATTAATCACACCGTGAGCTATGGTTCATTGAGCACTTCCTATTGCTTCCACTAGACGTCCCCAGTCTTTACAAAGTGGTTTGAGTCTCCTACTGTTAAAACTGAATGAATGAGACGCTGTGGAACGTGGTCACACGGAGAGGGCCATCACCATTATGACGCCGACGCCCCTGGTTACCCTCCCCTTTCGAAACGTTTTGAAACACAATGCAATCGTCTCCCTCGAATCTTATTGGCTCTCTTGTTGAAAAACGCCCTGAAGATTTATGTTATATAACGTTTGACATGTTTGAACGAACCTAAATGGGAAAAAAATGCATTTTCTCGAAATGGCTGTCCTTTGGCCGACGGAGCATTTGGATCAGCCTTCAGACGCGCTAACAAGAATAAGCTCTTGGAACATAAAGGAGTAATTTTTTCGAACGAAAATACATTTGTTGTGGACCTGGGATTCCAGGAAGTGCTTTCTGATGAAGACAACCAAAGGTAAGGGATTATTGACAATAGTATACAAGACTAGATGTGATATGCGATTGTTCCAAGATGGCGCTGACCTGTAACATTAGGCTATTTTTCAGAGTATCGCATCCCCTTTCATCGCAAAGTATGATTACCCAGTAAAGTTAATTTTAAATCTGCCATTACAGGTGCTTTCAAGAGATATTCATCTATAAATCTTAGAATGACAATATTACATTTTAAAAATGTTTTCGAATAGTAATTTAGTAAATTGTAGCTCTGTTTCATCGGATGCATTTGAGGGAAAATAGTTAGTCAACGTTACGCACCGATGTAAAATGCTGTTTTTATATATAAATATGAACTTTATCGAACAAAAGAATGCATGTATTGTGTAACATGATGTCCTAGGTGTGTCATCTGATGAAGATTGTCAAAGGTTAGTGCTGCATTTAGCTGTTTTTTGGTTATTTGTGATGCATGTGGTTGGTCGGAAAATGGCTATGTGGCTACTTTTACGATATACTCCTCTAACATAATCTAATGTTTTGCTTTTGCTGTAAAGCCTTTTTGAAATCGGACAACGTGGTTCGATTCAGGAGAGGTGTATCTATAAAAAGGACAAAAAAAGAGAATTTTTTTATTTTTTATTTTTTTTATTACATTTTGTTATGCAAATGGCGATATGATTTTTCGCTGGATGACCGTCCCGCATATGGGACGGAGGCCGCACAGGGGTTAAAATAATGTAGGAGAATATAAAACAATAGATATGGTAGGAGAAAACCCAAAGAAAAACCAACCAGAATTTGTTTTTTGAGAGAGACCACCCTCTTAGAATGGCAAGTATAAGGTCATACTGAAAATTAGCTCCCTGAATGCAATTCCTATGGCTTCCACAGGGTGTTATCAGTCTATGTTCAAGGTTTCAGGCTTGTAACTTCAAAAACAAATAAGAAATATTAGTTTTAGTACAGGGACACAGTCTTGGAAATTCATGTTCGGGCGCGCTATGAAGACAGGACACACCTGCTAAAATCGGTTTCCTATTGAACATACTTCTTTCCGTAAGAAATATTATAGTTTGATTACATTTTAAGGTATCTGAGGAGTAAATAGAAACGTATTTTGATTTTTGTATTCCTTTCTCTGCATGTTGAACGAGTGGATTACTCAAATCGATGGCGCCAACTAAACAGACGTTTTGGGATATAAAGAAGTATTTTATCTAACAAAACGACACTACATGTTATAGCTGGGACCCTTTGGATGACAAATCAGAGGAATATTTTCAAAAAGTAAGTGAATATTTAATCGCTATTTGTGAATTTATGAAACCTATGCCAGTGGAAAAATATTTTGATGTGGGGCGCAGTCCTCAAACAATTGCATGTCATGTTTTCGCTGTATTAGCGACTGTAAATCGGACAGTGCAGTTAAATTAACAAGCATTTAAGCTTTCAACCGATTTAAGACACTTATATGTACCTAAATGTTTAATATCTTCCAGTTTCACCGGAAGTTGTCCCGCTAGCGGGACGCCTAGCCCCAGCAACCTTTATCTTTTGTAACCATACCAAACATAGCATACCATACTTTTTCCCTCAGAACAGCCTCAATTCGTCGATTCATGGACTCTGCAAGGTGTTGAAAGCATTCCACAGGGATGCTGGCCGACAGTTATGGCTGGATGTCCTTTGGGTGGTGGACCATTGTTGATACACATGGGAAACTGTTGAGCATGAAAAACCCAGCAGCATTGCAGTTCTTGACACAAACCGGTGCTCCTGGCACCTAGTACCACACCCCATTCATAGGCACTTAAATGTTTTGTCTTGCCCATTCACCATCTGAATGGCACGCATACATCATTTATATGTCAATTGTCTGAAGGCTTAAAAATAATTCTTTAACCTGTCTCCTCCCCTTCATCTAAACTGATTCAAGTGGATTTAACAAGTGACATCAATAAGGGATCATAACTTTCACCTTGATTCACCTGGTCAGTCTATGTCATGGAAAGAGCAGGTGTTATGAAAGTTTTGTATATTTATTGTATAAAGATCTGTGCATTTCAGCAATTTCACTTTTGCATGTCAAAAGACGAATGACCACGGCTGCACATGCTACCACTATTTTTTATTTTATTTAATTGTATTTATTTTTATTTCACCTTTAATTAACCAGGTAGGCCAGTTGAGAACAAGTTCTCATTTACAACCGAGACCTGGCCAAGATCAGCAAGGCAGTGCGACAAAAACAACAACACAGGGTTACATATAAACAAACGTACAGTCAATAACACAATAGAAAAGAAAAATAGAAAAATCTATGTACAGTGTGTGCAAATGTAGAAGAGTAGGGAGGTAGGCAATAAATAGGCCATAGAGGCGAAATAATGACAATTTAGCATTAATACTGGAGTGATAGATGTGCAGATGATGATGTGCAAGTAGAGATACTGGGGTGAAAAAGAGCAAGAGGGTAAGTAATAATATGGGGATGAGGTAGTTGGGTGTGCTATTTACAGATTGGCTATGTACAGGTACAGTGATCTGTAAGCTGCTCTGACAGCTGATGCTTAAACTTAGAGAGGGAGATATAAGACTCCAGCTTCAGAGATTTTTGCAATTCGTTCCAGTCATTGACAGCAGAGAACTGGAAGGAAAGGAGGCCAAAGGAAGTGTTGGCTTTGGGGATGACCAGTGCAATATACCTGCTGGAGCACGTGCTACGGGTGGGTGTTGCTATGGTAACCAGTGAGCTGAGATACGGCGGGGCTTTACCTAGCAAAGACTCATAGATGACCTGGAGCCAGTGGGTTTGGCGACGGATATGTTGTGAGGGTCAGCCAACAAGAGCATACAGGTCGCAATGGTGGGTAGTATATGGGGCTTCGGTGACAAAACGGATGGCACTGGGATAGACTACATCCAGTTTGCTGAGTAGAGTGTTGGAGGCTATTTTGTAGATCACATCGCCGAAGTCAAGGATTGGTAGGATTGTCAGTTTTACAAGGGTATGTTTGGCAGCATGAGCATTTGTTGTGAAATAGGAAGCCGATTCTAGATTTCATTTTGGATTGGAGATGCTTAATGTGAGTCTGGAAGGAGAGTTTACAGTCTAACCAGACACCTAGGTATTTGTAGTTGTCCACATATTCTAGGTCAGAACCGTCCAGAGTGGTGATGCTAGTCGGACGGGAGGGTGCGGGGAGCAATCGGTTGAAGAGCATGCACTTAGTTTTACTAGCATTTAAAAGCAGTTGGAGGCCACAGAAGGGGTGTTGTACGGCGTTGAAGCTCGTTTGGAGGTTTGTTAGCACAGTGTCCAAATAAGGGCCAGATGTATACAGAGTGGTGTCATCTGCGTAGAGGTGGATCAGAGAATCACCAGCAGCAAGAGCGACATCATTGATATATACAGAGAAAATTGTCAGCCCAAGAATTGAACCCTGTGGCACCCCCATAGAGACTGCCAGAGGTCCGGACAACAGGCCCTCTGATTTGGCACACTGAACTCTATCTGAGAAGTAGTTGGTGAAACAGGCGAGGCAGTCATTTGAGAAGCCAAGGCTATTGAGTCTCCCAGTGAGAATGTGGTGATTGACAGAGTCGAAAGCCTTCGCCAGGTCAATGAAGACGGCTGCACAGTACTGTTATTTTATAGATGGCGGTTATGATATCGTTTAGGACCTTGAGCGTGGCTTAGGTGCACCCATGACCAGCTCGGAAACCAGATTTCATAGTGGAGAAGGTACGGTGGGATTCGAAATGGTCGATGATCTGTTTATTAACTTGGCTTTCAAAGATTTTTAAAAGGCAGGGCAGGATGGACATAGGTCTATAACAGTTTGGGTCTAGAGTGTCTCTTTCAAAAAGGCTTTACGGTGAAAGCATAGCATTAGATTATGTTAGGACATCACCTTGACAAGAAAAACCACACAGCCATTTTCCAAGCAAGGACAGGCGTCACAAAAAACAGAAATACAGCTAAAATGAATCACTAACCTTTGATGATCTTCATCAGATGGCACTCATATGACTTCATGTTACACAATACATGTACGTTTTGCTCAATAAAGCTCATATTTATATCCAAAAACCCCATTTTACATTGGCGTGTAATGTTCAGAAATGTTTTGCCTCCCAAAACTTCCGGTGAATGAGCACATCAATTTACAGAAATACTCATCATAAATGTTGATAAAATATTAAACTGTTTTTCAAAGAATTATAAATACACCTCTCCTTAATGCAACCGCTGTGTCAGATTTCACAGCGAAAGCACACTTTGCAATAATCTGAGTACAGTGTTCAGACACAAAACCAAACCTGCCATTTTGTGGAGTCAATTTAACTCAGAAATAATATAATAAATATTCACTTACCTTTGATGATCTTCATCAGAATGCACTCTCAGGAATCCCAGGTCCACAATAAATGTTTGTTTTGTTCGATAAAGTCCATCATTTATGTCCAAATACCTCCTTTTTGTTCGCGCGTTCAGTCCACTACTCCAAATGCAGGAAGCGCGCAAAAATGTCACGACGAAAAATCCCCAAAAGTTCGATTTACGTTCGTAGAAATATGTCAAATGATGTATAGCATCAATCTTTAGGATGTTTTTAACATAAATCTTCAGTAATATTCCAACCGGACAATTCCAATGTCTTCAGAAAAGAAAAGGAACACAGCTCACACTCACATGAGCACGCACCTCTGAGCTCATGTCATTTCCTCACTCATCTGACTCCAGGCCCTCTTGTTCGCTCCATATTCACAGTAGAAGCATGACACAACGTTCTAAAGACTGTTGACATCTAGTGGAAGCCTTAGGAAGTGCAAAATGAACCCTAAGTCACTGTGTAGGCAATAGGCAATCACTTGAAAAAACTACAACCCTCAGATTTCCCACTTCCTGGTTGGGTTTTTCTCAAGTTTTTGCCTGCCATATGAGTTCTGTTATACTCACAGACATTATTCAAACAGTTTTAGAAACTTCGGAATGTTTTCTATCCAAATCTACTAATAATATGCATATCCTACCTTCTGAGCCTGAGTAGGGCAAGCCTCTCATCCGGACGTCAAAATAGTTAAGATGGAGAGGAACGCACTTTTGAAGAGCAACCAGGCATTCTCTACTGATGGGAGGAGGTCAATATCCTTCCAGGATACCCGGGCCAGGTCGATTAGAAAGGCCTGCTTGCAGAAGTGTTTGAGGGAGCGTTTCACAGTGATGAGGGGTGGTCGTTTGACCGTGGACCCATTACGCTCGCAGGCAATGAGGCAGTGATCGCTGAGATCCTAGTTGAAGACAGCAGAGGTGTATTTAGAGGGCAAGTTGGTCAGGATGATATCTAAGAGGGTGCCCATGCTCACGGATTTAGGGTTGTACCTGGTAGGTTCCTTGATAATTTGTGTGAGATTGAGGGCATCTAGCTTAGATTATAGGAACGGCCGGGGTGTTAAGCACGTCCCAGTTTAGGTCATGACAGACGTGATACAGTCTGGATTGAATCAGGGACTGTAGTGATGCCTCTTGCACTGAGATGCAGTGCTTTAGACCACTGCACCACTAGGGAGCCATGATTAATATGACCAATATATATTGTCCTGTTAATAGCCCATCCTAGAAACATGGTTTGCAGAATTCACAGCCTGCTACGCTTTTTCCCCATTCCACATGTTATAGGTTCCAATTGATGACGTTTTTTTAATCAATTAGTATATTTGAGTTTAACCACAATATTTGTTGCATTATTTGTTATGTCTTTTCGGATGGATTAAACTGAAATTGCTGTCACGTTGGTACGAAGAGATTGGGGAGACAGGCGCAGGAATGCGTAATAGTTTTTTTTATTGAGCCCAAATTACGGCGTGCTGTGTAAAGGCACGGGGACGAAGGCCAAACAAACAAGTAACAAGAACACAGGGGAACCCCGAGCGAGGAGTACCTCGAATAAATAACACACGCGCACAATGATTAACACACGGGACGAGACCCGTAATTATCTGCGCAATCCACAAGGGCACGAAAGCCCAAAACACACAGCACAGGTACTCACACGCACCAACGGACAATGTAACAATAATGGACAGCCCAATGGAAACCAAAGAGCACACTTATACAAGTGCTAATCAGTGGGAACAGCGGACAGGTGTGTGTAATGAAAGTTCCGGACTGATCCAAGACAATTGCAACCAACTTTCTATGGCTTGTTTAAAAAATAACAATATTTTGGAGATTATTTCGTTTTCAGATATTCTAAAGTGAGCGAGAAAAAGGCCATTCTTGAACATTGGGTGAGACATTGTTACTAATTTGTAAATAAAGCCAGTTTGTTATTTAGAATGATTTATTTCTGTTTTTAGAGCGAGAGAAACCAAAAGCCTACCATCACCTCATGGGTCTCCCGATCATGGCTGGCATGGGTATTGAACTGGCGTCTGTAGCAAAGCAGTTTGCGCTGTCTTAGACCGCTGCACCACACGGACACTGGACAATGTCTGTCATCGGGAGTAGGCTACAGGACTACAGTAACAGCAAAAGAATCCAAACATTTCCACACCCTAATTGTAGTCTAAGTTTCTCATAGAATAAAACCTTAGTGTAACAACAGTTTTAGTAAGTGATACTGATGAGTAGTAACAAAAACATGAGCGTATTTTTCCAGGTGTGTGCGTGCAGGACAGAGGAATAGCAATTCTTACACTTTTGTTCTAAATTCAATCACCTTCTTCATTGTCATTATTCAGTTCATTGAAATTAAATGTTGAAGTCGGGCACAATTATCAGTTTCTATTTGGTTTATGTCAACCATTCATTGTCAGTTAGAGACACAGTAGTGCCTTGGGACTCAAAAGCATAATCAGTGCTCTAACTCCCCCTTTCGCTGGTCTGGAGCAATGAAGTAGTGACACAGGGTACCATACAAAACCAAAAATTACCTCTAAATCCCGCAGCATAATCACAAAACTTTTAGTTGAGCAACTACTGTAGTAAAAGTAATTCTGTCTCCCTCCATTTAGTATGATGGGCGGGCCGCTGCTGTATCATACTAATTTGAGTGTCCTGGATGTACGTTTACTTTGATACGTCTAGTCTATGAGACCAGGCTGGACGGACAGACTGAAAGACAGACATGCACACACAAAGGAGAGTCGTCTTTATAAGCATAACGTTTGATTAGCTGGTTTCTTTATTAATGTACCTTCCTTAGTACCCCTGTTTGGCATGTTAAGGAGTAGAAAAGTATCTCATCTAAGGGCACTGAATCCAATTTCTCCTGCTAGGGGCAATAGGGCTTGAACCCTGCCAATGCTGCTTGCAGCAATATTTCCATATTCAATTCTGAGCTATAAAGTATGAAGGAGGTGGAGGGTGATATATTTATGACAACACCAACACTTGGACTTCACCCCCGTATTTTTCATCTTAATGTTCCCTGTCTGGGTAGCTCTCCCTCTTCAAACCTCAGGGGGAACAACAACAATGGGAGCAGCCAGGTGACTTTACAGTCAATCTCACTTTGGGCTTATCTCCACCCCCATATCACTGCAGATTAAACAGGCTGAATTAGACTGAGCTCAGCCCAGCCGTGGAGAGACATCCCTGTGGAACAACAAAGAGATGATGGGGTTCTGTTGGGACTGGAGCAGGGAGTGTGGGCCTCACGGCAGAGGCTGGGTGGGCCCCACAGTGCTGCTCTGTATCTACGGCTTCTGCTCAATGATGAGGCCCTCTGAGCCTTTCCTCACGGACTACCTCACCGGGCCATACAAGAATCTCACCACCAAACAGGTATGACACATTAACCGTTTATTCATTTAACCTTGATTTAGCTAGAGAATTCATATCACAAATTATATTTTATAATAACGGCAAATGCTTTTATGTTAATTTATTGTTGTATGACATATCCTGCCATTTTCCTTATCTTTCCACAGGTTACAAGGCAAGTGCTCCCAATATGTGTGTATTCCAACCTCTTCTTACTCATCCCAGTCTTCTTGGTGACAGATATCCTGAGGTACAAGCCTGTCATCGTCCTCCAGGCACTCAACTACATCTTGGCATTTCTGCTGTTCATCTTCAGCTCTGGTGTGGTGTTGACTCAGTGCGCCCTCTTCATTTACAGTATGGGCACCGCGGCAGATGTGGCTTACTATTCCTATATCTACAGTGTTGTCCACCCCCAGTATTACCAGAGAGTGACTAGCTATGCCAGAGGGGCTGTGCTACTGGGCTACGCAGCGGGAGCCATGTTGGGTCAACTCTTGGTGTCCCTGGGAGGGGTTTCCATCTACTGGCTCAATGTCATTACCCTGGGATCCCTCTGTGTGGCGCTGTTGGCTGCCCTCCTCCTACCCATGCCCCAGAGAAGCCTGGTCCTGGGGGGGACTCAGAATGATAACGGCCCATTCGAGGAGGTTGTGTCCAGTTCATGTGGATCCTGGGTTGTGTGGTGGCTGAGGAAGGGGATAAGGACCGGCAGGGGGGAAATGAGAGCTCTGAAGAGGTTGGTGGTGGATTGTAAAGAGTGTTACTCCTCTATGGCCGTGCTGTTCTTCTGTGTGTGGTCAGCCATGGGGAAGTGCGGCTACCACCAGATCACAGGCTACGTGCAGCTACTCTGGGCATCCAAACAGCCCCAATACAACTTCACAGAATACAACGGAGGGGTGGAGGCTGTCGCCACACTCTCAGGTAACATAACGATTCACTATAACACACTCGTCACATGACTCTTGGTAACACGCTGGAGTTAACCTGTTGGGGATAGGGGGCAGTATTTGCACGGCCGGATAAAAAACGTACCCGATTTAATCTGGTTACTACTCCTGCCCAGTAACTAGAATATGCATATAATTATTGGCTTTGGATAGAAAACACCCGAAAGTTTCTAAAACTGTTTGAATGGTGTCTGTGAGTATAACAGAACTCATATGGCAGGCAAAAACCTGAGAAGATTCCTTACAGGAAGTGGCCTGTCTGACCATTCCTTGAGCTTCTTGACTCTGTTTATTGAAGACTGAGGATCTTTGCTGTAACGTGACACTTCCTACGGCTCCCATAGGCTCTCAGAAGGCGGGAAAAACCTGAATGATGTAATTTCAGCCCCAGGCTTAAACACATTAGCGCTTTTGGCAAGTGCTCTATCAGAGGACAATGGGCTTAGGCGCGTGCACGAGTCGACCCCATGTTTTTATTTTCTATCGTCTCTGAACCTAAACACAGATTCCCGGTCGGAATATTATCGCTTTTTTACGAGAAAAATGGCATAAAAATAGATTTTAAACAGCGGTTGACATGCTTCGAAGTACGGTAATGGAATATTTAGAATTTTTTTGTCACGAAATGCGTCGTGCGCGTAACCCTTATTTACCCTTTCGGATAATGTCTTGAACGCACAAACAAAACGCCGCTATTTGTTATTGAAGTAGAAGTCCTGGGAGTGCATTCTGACGAAGAACACCAAAGGTAATAACGATAAACGTTCACAAAAAACATAACAATTATTTTAAGAATTATAGATACAGAACTCCTCTATGCACTCGATATGTCCGATTTTAAAATAGCTTTTCGGTGAAAGCACATTTTGCAATATTCTCAGTAGATAGCCCGGCATCACAGGGCTAGCTATTTAGACACCCAGCAAGTTTAGCACTCACCAAAGTCAGATTTACTATAAGAAAAATGTTATTACCTTTGGTGTTCTTCGTCAGAATGCACTCCCAGGACTTCTACTTCAATAACAAATGTTGGTTTGGTCCCAAAAAATCCATTGTTATATCCAAATAGCGGCGTTTTGTTCGTGCGTTCAAGACACTATCCGAAAGGGTAAATAAGGGTGACGAGCATGGCGCATTTCGTGACAAAAAAATTCTAAATATTCCATTACCGTACTTCGAAGCATGTCAACCGCTATTTAAAATCAATTTTTATGCCATTTTTCTCGTAAAAAAGCGATAATATTCCGACCGGGAATCTGCGTTTAGGTAAACAGACGAAAGAAAATAAAGCATGGGGTCAACTCGGGCACGCGCCTAAACCCATAGTACTCTGATCGGCCACTTGCCAAACGCGATAATGTGTTTCAGCCAGAGGCTGCCTCGATATCATTCCGCTTTTTCCCGGGCTCTGAGAGCCTTTGGGAGCCGTAGGAAGTGTCACGTTATAGCAAAGATCCTCAGTCTTCAATAAAAAGAGCCAAGATGAACAACAACTTGTCAGACAGGCCACTTCCTGCATGGAATCTTCTCAGGTTTTGGCCTGCCATATGAGTTCTGTTATACTCACAGACACCATTCAAACCGTTTTAGAAACTTTAGGGTGTTTTCTATCCAAAGCCAATAATTATATGCATATTCTAATTACTGGGCAGGAGTAGTAACCAGATTAAATCGGGTACGTTTTTTATCCGGCCGTGTCAATACTGCCCCCTAGCTCTAACAGGTTAAACCACATATTATCTCCACTTTCACTCTCCTAACAAATGTTGTTTAACATTGAACTTCAAGAGGACTGTGTATCATCAACTATTACACTTTATACCCCTTTTAAGGAGATCCAGGACTACACATACACTATCGTTCAAAAGTTTGGGGTCACTCAGAAATGTCCTTGTTTTTTAAAGAAAAGCAAATGTTTTGTCTATTAAAATAACAAAATTAATCTGAAATACAGCATAGACAGTGTTAATGTTGTAAACGACTATTGTAGCTGGAAACGGCAGATTTTTTATGGAATATCTACATATTCCATTATCAGCAACCATCACTCCTGTGTTCCAATGGTACGTTGTGTTAGCTAATCCACATTTATCATTTTAAAAGTGTAATTGATCATTAGAAAACCATATTGCAATTATGTTAGCACAGCTGAAAACTGTTGTTCTGATTAAAGAAGCAATAAAACTGGCCGTCTTTAGACTAGTTGAGTATCTGGAGCATCAGATACTGGCCAGAAACAAATAACTTTCCTCTGAAACTCGTTAGTCTCTTCTTGTTCTGAGAAATGAAGGCTATCCCATGCGAGAAATTGCCAAGAAACTGAAGATCTCGTACAACGCAGTGTGCTACTCCCTTCACTGAACAGCGCAAACGGGCTCTAACCAGAATAGAAAGAGGAGTGGGTGGCCTCGGTGCACATCTGATCAAGAGGACGAGCACATTAGAGCGTCTAGTTCAAGAAACAGACGCCTTATAAGTCCTCAACTGGCAGCTTCAATAAATAGTACCCGCAAAGCACCAGTCTCAACGTCAACAGTGAAGAGGCGACTCCGGGATTCTGGCCTTTTAGGCAGAATTTACCCAATGCACACCATTAATTACACTGGCTAATTACCTGTACTGTCTATTGTCTCCAGATGGCTCAGACCAGCTGGAACTCGTCACAGACCGGCTTTCCTTTAGCTTTTTAGCTCTGAAACGTTCCCATATATCCCTGGAAACCACAGGCAATTACTGTGTTTAAATTACATCCTGCTTCATGTCTCCACTTTATACATTCTTCCGGTTGACATTTTTATCACAGTTTCTATGTGTTTGACTAAGTAAATTCACATTTGCCAATGTTTGATGCCCAGTGCAGTCAAAAATGAGATTTTCCTGTGTTTTTTTTAATATTTCCACACTATGGGGTTGGAATAATACTGTTAAATTGTGAAAATGGTGATAATGCCCTTTTAGTGTAAAAGCTGTTTGAAAAGACTGCCTGAAATTTTGGTGGGATGGAGTTTTGGCCTTCCATGGTGACATCACCATGCAGTAAATTAGTTAATACTCCAAAAAGAAAGAGAGTTCCAAACTTCTCCGTCAATAACAGCTATATGACAATGAACTTGGCAATAGGAATGTTATTGGAAACAGATTGGTGAAAAGCATGAACCACGTTTGTTTTGCATGAACATGTAATATATTCCTGCTATCAAAAACCCTTATCCTCTTCACATATGAGTTCTACAAACGTTGGAGTTATAACCACCAGTGTTATCAGCATAAACTCATCCACTCCAAACAGCACACAGTTCATAGAAAGGTCAAACCCTTTGACCTTTCTATGAACTGTGTGCTGTTTGGAGTGGATGAGTTTATGCTGATAAAACTGGTGGTTATAACTCCAATGTCCTCTCCATCCATCTTGTCTCTAAAACCTCCTGCCAGGATCAAAGGAATGCTCTGTAATACAAATTACCAGGAATGTGTCCCTGCTTATTCCTTTCAATGTATGTAATTATCTGACTCTCATGGAGGGATTAAAGACAACGCTAAGCTATTAGCAGGTCTATCTCATAACCCTCTTCAGATGGAAGGCCTCTCCTTCTCCTCCCCCTCTTTATCCTCCTCTCCTTTTCCTCTCTTCCTCCCCTCCTCCTCTCCTTCTTCAGAATAAGATTAATTCCTTCAGGTGAAACTGTACTCTCCTCAGGCCCAGAAACTGATTAAATACATCTCTAATACAGAGAGCGGTCAGCAGTGCTTATAAACCAGTTATTATTGATCTGCCAAGGCGGGATGGGCCAATGAATATAGGCGTTATGTAGGATTACAACAAGCCCAAACTAGCTATAGTAGCCTATATCGCGTTAGCATCACAGTGGTCATGTCTCTTTCATTGTTACAATTCTGACTTAGAGTTTATGTATGGACTACTCTATAGCCCAAAAGAAACATGATCAGTGGTGTATTTGGTTAAGGACTTTTTTACTGCATTCACCTCAGTTCTACCAGATTAGTGAGATTGTATCTACCTGTGTTCCAGGGGCGGCAGCCTCCATAGCTGTGGGCCATGTGGCTCTGGACTGGTCAGTGTGGGGGGAGCTGGTCCTGGGTGTGTTTACTGCTCTGACTGCTGGAGTTCTTTACCTGATGGACCTGACCAACAGCATCTGGATCTGCTACGGCTGCTACGGACTCTTCAAAACCATCTACATGGCGCTCATCACCATCTGCACGTAAGAGATATTTCAACCATAGGAAATATCAAGTTTAGGGACTGGGCAGTCAAGCAATCAATCAATCATTATTTTACTGTACAAAGTAGAATCCTGACAGAGGTGACTCTATGTCTAATGATTCCCTTTGTGTGTCTCTGTCAGGTTCCAGATAGCCCAAGGCTTGAGCAGGGAGCGCTATGCCCTGGTGTTTGGTGTAAACAGCTTTGTGGGCATGGCCCTGCAGAGTCTTCTCACAGCCATTGTAGTCAACACCAAGAGCCTGCAACTCACAATCACCTCACAGGTACAGCAAAGAGAATTACACTGACTACCACACACACATATACTCACCTCACTGAAATGGAATAATCTTACAAGCAATTACTGACAGTTACAGTTTGCAAGAAAATACCAAAACATCAGAAAAAGTGGTAGGTATTGTGTAACTACTTGTACTTTTTAGCTTATAACATAGTAATAACAGCAACATGTTGTTAGTTACACTGGTAGTTACTGTGTTATAATAATTTTGTAATGTAGCCTAATAAGAGTGTTCCTCTCATTTCCTTCCCCCATGCAGTTCTTGGTCTATGCCAGTTACTTTGCTGCCATGGTCGTGTTGTTCCTTATCAGAGGAGTGTATACTCTTCTCCAGAGCCGATTGATGGAGCTCATCCCAGCTGAGGGCCTATCAGAGAGAAGAACATGACCTGCCAAAAGTCTCACCTCTGGCATGACACTCAAACAAAGGGAAAAAACATACAGCACTGCCACCACACCTAGCCAAAATGGAGAACAAACCGATGCAAAGGATACACAACCACCTGTATTACAATTATTTATGTCCAAGGAGTGCAATATCTGTATTTAGCCACAAGACAGCACTGTAACCTTATGAACATGGCCAATATTGTTTCAAGTTTCCAGCTGACTCTTTACGAGCCTGAGTGCAAGTCTGTTTCTGCCATAGAGATTCTATTCAATTACTAGAGGGACTATGTCATAAACCATTAATGTTCCAGAATGAAGTGAAAAGGTCAGCCATATTGTTCAGGGAAAAATCCAAACCAGTCTAATTACAATTAATGTCAGTAGAAGCATAATCCTGAGTTTACTTATGCAGGAAAATAAAAGTAAGGCATGTGATTTATCAGAAATTGTGTAATAGAATTATTATAAACATAAAATATTGTCATATAATTATAAATACAGTTTTTACATGTATTTCTTGGAATGCTGCGAGTGCTATTATATGATACAATATCAGAACTTGTTGCATTTACAACTTGTCTAAGTCCAATCATCAACTGATTTCAGCCAGTGTTTGGCTGTAGATGGACTGCATTGTTTGAATTGAATGTTGGCATATTGGCAGTTAATTAAAAAAATGTAATAACTCCTCTGAAACTGTATGGCTAGCTAGCTAACAAAGATACAGTGCAGATAAATTCTTCAAATTATTTTTTTACAGAATATCTTATACCAGCACTGGCACTGACCTTTATACCATCATAAGAAGGTTCATGTCCATTCTAGTATTCTAATTCTTAATTATATGGTTTCTGCAATCTTGCCAACTCCTACTGGAATTGTAATTTAATGTCAAGTTAAATTACAATGACAATGGGGTAGGCACAAGTAAAATCTCATCTGGGACCAGGCTATCTTTTTATAACATCACTGGAAAATAGTATTTTGAATATATCTACAGTACCCTTGAAATGTATGTGCCAAACCATATTTGCCATTAAATTCGTCCACAATCATGTTGATTAAGGTAACCACATGTTCCAGATTTTCTAGGACAGTAACGCATTCTGGCCCTTTGTCCCTACTCCCGCAACCAAATAATCATGTTCAGCATTTTATCAACAATTTCAAACACCACTAATTTTGAAAAAAAAGGTAGATTTGTCCCCGTATTTCTGTCAGACATTCCAACCTGTCTCTTGTGGTCACGCTGAGCTTATGAATCTATATATAGAAATACATTACCATTAAAAAGTTTGGGGTCACTTAGAAATGTCCTTGTTTTGAAAGAAAAGCACATTTTCTTTGTCCATTTGTCACGCCCTGACCATAGAGAGCCCTTGGTTCTCTATGGTGTAGTAGGTCAGGGCGGGACTAGGGGGTGTTCTAGTTCAATATTTCTATGTTGGTGTTTTGTATGGTTCCCAAAAAGAGGCAGCTGGTAATCGTTGCCTCTGATTGGGGATCATATTTAGGTAGCCATTTTTCCCACCTGTGTTTGTGGGATATTGTTTGTGATAGTGTTTTGTGCACTACGGCTTTCACATTTGTTGTAGTTTGTGTATTGTTTTGTTTAACCTGTTAGGGCTAGGGGGCAGTATTTACACGGCCGGATAAAAAACGTACCCGATTTAATCTGGTTATTAATACTGCCCAGAAACTAGAATATGCATATAATTTTTGGCTTTGGATAGAAACACCCTAAAGTTTCTAAAACTGTTTGAATGGTGTCTGTGAGTATAACAGAACTCATATGGGAGGCAAAAACCTGAGAAGATTCTGTACAGGAAGTACCCTCTCTGACCATTCCTTGGGCTTCTTGGCTCTGGTTATTGAAAATGTAGGATCTTTGCTGTAACGTGACACTTCCTACGGCTCCCATAGGCTCTCAGAACCCGGGAAAAAGCTGAATGATGTAATTCCAGCCGCTGGCTGAAAAACTTTAGCGCCTTTGGTTAAGTGGTCTATCAGAGGACAATGAGCTGAGGCGAGTGCACGGGGCGACACCATGTTTTTATTTTCTCTCTCTTTGTACTAAAACACAGATTCCCGGTCGGAATATTATCGCTTTTTTACGAGAAAAATGGCATAAAAACTGATTTTAAACAGCGGTTGACATGCTTCGAAGTACAGTAATGGAATATTTAGAAATTCGGATAGTGTCTTGAACGCACAAACAAAACAGAGGATATTTGGATATAACTATGGATTATTTTGAACCAAACCAACATTTGTTATTGAAGTAGAAGTCCTGGGAGTGCATTCTGACGAAGACAGCAAAGGTAAAAACATTTTTCTTATAGTAAATCTGATTTTGGTGAGTGCTAAACTTGGAGGGTGTCTAAATAGCTAGCCCTGTGATGCCGGGCTATCTACTGAGAATATTGCAAAATGTGCTTTCACTGAAAAGCTATTTTAAAATCGGACATAGCGAGTGCATAGAGGAGTTCTGTATCTATAATTCTTAAAATAATTGTTATGTTTTTTGTGAACGTTTATCGTGAGTATTTTAGTAAATTCACCGGAAGTTTGCGGGGGGGAAGGTATGCTAGTTCTGAACGTCACATGCTAATGTAAAAAGCTGTTTTTTGATATAAATATGAACTTGATTGAACAAAACATGCATGTATTGTATAACATAATGTCCTAGGTGTGTCATCTGATGAAGATCATCAAAGGTTAGTGCTGCATTTAGCTGTGATTTTGGTTTATGTGACATTATATGCTAGCTTGAAAAATGGTTGTCTGATTATTTCTGGCTGGGTACTCTGCTGACATAATCTAATGTTTTGCTTTCGTTTTAAAGCCTTTTTGAAATCGGACAGTGTGGTTAGATTAACGAGAGTCTTGTCTTTAAAATGGTGTAAAATAGTCATATGTTTGAGAAATTGAAGTAATAGCATTTCTAAGGTATTTGAATAACGCGCCACGGGATTCCACTGGCTGTTACGTAGGTGGGACGAAATCGTCCCACTGGCCCTAGAGAAGTTAAGTTTCACAGTAATAAAAGATGTGGAACTCAAATCACGCTGTGCCTTGTTCCGACCTTTTTGAAGAACGTGACAGAATATCCCACCACACAAGGACCAAGCAGCGTGTTCATGAGGTAAAGGAGTTTTGGACATGGGAGGAGATCAGGGGAAGACACGAGACCCTTCCTTGGCGGGAGTCGCAGAGGACGCAGGAAGGACAGCGACGACGCCGGGGACCGCGGCCACAGAAACCCCAAGATTTCTTTGGGGGGGGGGCACGAGGGGTGGTCGACTGAGCAGTGGGGAGTGCCAGAGCCCACCTGGGAGTCGACGGAACAGTGTGAGGAAGGATATCGGAGAGAGGGGTTAGCTAGGAGTATGCGACGTTTGGAAGAGTGTGTCATCAGTCCGGTGAAACCTGTGCCGGCTCCACGCACCAGGCCTCCAGTGAGCCTCCCCAGTTCGGGAAGTCGTGTGCCAGATCCCCACACTCGTCCTGAAAAGCCAGAGACCATCAGGGAGGCAATGGAGAAGTTGGGAGAGAGAGAGATGAGAGATGTTGGTCAGGTGTGTTCTGCACAACATTCGACCTGAAGATCCTGTCAGCAGTCTGATGCGTCATGGGCCAGCTCCCCGCATCCTCCCGGAAGAGCGTGTCACTAGTCCGGTGACACCTGTGCCGGATCCACACACCAGGCCTTCAGTGCACCTCCCCAGTCTGGTACGTCCTGTGCCTGCTCCCCGCACTCGCCCTGAAGAGCGTGTCACCAATCCAGTGCAACCTGTGCCGGCTCCACGCATCAGGCCTCCAGTGCGCATTCCCAGTCCGGTGCATCCTGTGCCAGCTCCCCGCACTCGCCCTGAAGTGCGTGTCACCAGTCCAGATCCAAGGCCGGAGCCTTCCTTTGCGCCGATGCCCAGTCCAGGCACGGTGTCCAGTCCCGCTCCAGGGCAGGAGTCTTCTTCTGCGGTGATGCCCAGTCCAGGCACGGCGCCCAGTCCAGCTCCATGGCCGGATCCGGGGTCTGGGCGGGGACTACAACCTGCACCGGAGCCGCCACCGACACTAGTCACCCCCCCCAACCCCCCCCCCCCCCAGTTGGTTTCAGGTTTTGCGGCGGAGTCTGCACCTTTGGGGGGGGTACTGTCACGCCCTGACCATAGAGAGTCCTTGGTTCTCTATGGTGTAGTAGGTCAGGGCGTGACTTGGGGGTGTTGTAGTTCAATATTTCTATGTTGGTCTTTTGTATGGTTCCCAATTAGAGGCAGCTGGAAATCATTGCCTCTAATTGGGGATCATATTTAGGTATCCATTTTTCACACCTTTGTTTCTGGGATATTGTTTGTGTTAGTGTTTTGTGCACTACAGCTTTCACGTTTGTAGTAGTTTGTTTATTGGTTTCACAGTAATAATAGATGTGGAACTCAAATCACGCTGCGCCTTGGTCCGATCTTTTTGAAGAACGTGACACCATTAAAATAACATCAAAATGATCAGAAATAGAGTGTAGACATTGTTAATGTTGTAAATTAGTATGGTAGCTATAAACGGCTGATATTTTTTATGGAATATCTACATAGGCATACAGAGGCCCATTATCAGCAACCAACATTCCTGTGTTCTAATGGCACATTGTGTTAGCTAATCCAAGTTTCAGCATCTGGAGCATCAGCATTTGTTGGTTGATTACTGGCTCAAAATGGCCAGAAACCTTTATTCTGAAACTCGTCAGTCTATTCTAGTTCTGAGAAATGAAGAAATTGTGAGAAATTGCCAAGAAACTGAAGATCTCGTACAATGCTGTGTACTACTCCCTTCACCGAACAGCGCAAACTGGCTCTAACCAAAATAGAAAGAGGAGTGGGAGGCCCCGGGGCACAACTGAGCAAGAGGACAAGTACATTAGAGTGTCTAGTTTCAGAAACAGATGCCTCACAAGTCCTCAACTGGCAGCTTCATTAAATAGTACCCCAAAACACCAGTCTCAACGTCAACAGTGAAGAGAAGACTCCGGAATGCTGGCCTTCCAGGCAGAGTTCCTCTGTCCAGTGTCTGTGTTCTTTTGCCCATCGTAATCTTTTAATTTATTGGCCAGTCTGAGATATGGATGTTTCTTTGCAACTCTGCCTAGAAGGCCAGCACCTCAGAGTCGCCTCTTCACTGTTGATGTTGAGACTGGTGTTTTTCGGGTACTGTTTAAGCTGCCAGTTGAGGACTTTAAGCTGCCAGTTCAGGACTTATAAGGCATCTGTTTCTCAAACTAATGTACTTGTCCTCTTGCTCAGATGTGCACTGGAGCCTCCCACTCCTCTTAGTATTCTGGTTAGAGCAAGTTTGCGCTGTTCTGTGAAGGGAGTAGTACACATCGTTGTACGAGATCTTCAGTTTCTTGGCAATTTCTTGCATGGAATAGCCTTCATTTCTCAGAACAATAATAGACTGAAGAGTTTCAGAAGAAAGTATTTTGTTTCTGGCCATTTGAGCCTGTAATCGACCCCACAAATGCTGATGCTCCAGATACTCAACTAGTCTAAAGAAGGATAGTTTTATTGCTTATTTAATCAGAACACAGGTTTCAGCTGTGCTAACATAATTTGAAAAGGGTTTTCTAATGATCAATTAGCCTTTTAAAATGATAAACTTGGATTAGCTAACACAACGTGCCATTGGAACACAGGAGTGATGGTTGCTGATAATGGGCCTCTGTACGCCTATGTAGATATTCATTTAAAGATCAGCCGTGTCCAGTTACAATAGTCATTTACAACATTCACAATGTCTACACTGTATTTCTGATCAATTTGATGTTATTTTAATGGACATAAACTGGTTATGTTAAACACTTCTCCAATCATTAATGAGAGCTGATATTTTATTATACATCATGCAATGGGCATTGCTCATCTAACGTTAGCTACTCCATACAGTCAATTTGGCTTGCTTGCTAATGTTATGTGTGCAATCAGATTTCAGCTCAAAAGATAACAGCTGCTAGCTAGCTAGCCTTGGCCAAGATTAGCCATGCACCTCAAACACAAACTGTAGCTGATAAAATTGCCTTTCTAAGAAAAAGTTAGCTAGCTAGCACACCAGACAGACACTTTCCTTTTCGACAATCCAGAGCAAAGCAATTTAACGTTAGCTAACATTACAGACCTTACCTTATGTATTAATTCAGTACATTCCCCCTCTCTCCATGCAAATGTCTTCTTGTCATTATAATATAAATTTGCACTGACTGATCAATACTGATAGGTTCTAAATAAACAGAGTAAATAACTCACGGATGCTTAATCAAGCTCAAACCAAGTTTATTCACCCACTGGGTCATACAGTTGCATAAGACAAAGAACATATTAACAAAGGCACTTGTATTTAACCCTTTCTCCTATATTGAGCCCCTCCTTGCACATCTGAGCAGCCAATACACCTCTGTTGCTATCCAGAAGATTAGTGATATATGTTCTTCCTCACTTCATCTAACCTGACCTCTGCCTAAATTCCTCACTCCTCCCCAACTCACGGCTGTCATGTTGACTTGGACCAGACTTGTATCTCTACTCCTCCCATAGGATCCCTGATGGTTAACAATAACATATCCTGACAGAATGTAAAAGTTATACATTCCCCTCTCTCCCTTAGTGACATTGTCACGGTTGTCGAAAGGAGGAGCGGACCAAAGTGCAGCGTGTGTGTCGTTCCACATTTTATTTACACTGTGAAACTATGCAATACATATAAATAAACTGAATAACATGAATATCCCCGCTCTGGATAAAATGCTAAAATGACTAAAATGTAAAAAAAATCTAAAACAATGGCTTCCCTGATAGACTGATAATGTCACGGCTGTCTAGGACCAGTGGAGATGTGGAATCAGGAGCAGGAGACAGAGGGCCGGAGCAACTGTGTTTTAATAATAATAATTGCAAACGCAATAGCCGTAGGGCACAGGGCGCGTGGCGAAGTCCGCCAGGGGAAAAACACATTCCCAAAATAAGCGCACTGAAAAAAAGCGCACGGGGCGCAGCCCGGCAATATAATGGACAATAACAGCGAAAGAACAGCTTACACTCGCAACTGTCCTGAGTGGACAATAAACAATCCCGCACGAGAACCCCAACTGAAAATACACCCTAAATAACCCCCCACTAATGACAAACACAAAACAGGTGCGGGATAGACAGACAAAACCAAAAGACACAGAAACAACGATCGGTGGCAGCTAATAGGCCGGCGACGACGACCGGCCTAGCGCCGCCCGACCGAGGAGGGGCGCCACCTTCGTTAGATACTGTGACAGATAATTGGCTTCCTTCACAGCTGTAGTTGTGGTGCTGTTTAATCACCAATGGCTGAGTAAGTCCTCGTGGTGTTCTTTTTATACCTCAGGCATCAAGACAGCCTTTGTAAGGCAGCAGTCAGAGACTGCGTTCGTGGCGGCCCACTGTGAGATGATCCCCATCGAGTGGGTCTGTCAGAGGGTGGCTACTGGATCCTTCCTGAAGAGGAACCCAGGGGTCAAGGAGGGCTACAGGTTCTCCCCTCTGAAATTGGAGATGTTCTTCAAGGTGTTTGTGTATATTTGTATTTGTCCAATCATGTCCAGCATAGAAATTATCAGAGAGTCTCTCTGATAATCCAATATTCCTACTTAATTTGCACACATTAATTTTCCACTCAAGTGAAAACATTTCAAGTTAGGTGCTTCATCCATCATCAACTCATCCACCTTCATACAAATATTGGCGTGTTCTACAGTTTACATCATTATCTGAAATCTTGGTCACTATTTGTTTGTCTTAGGATGATGCCAACAATGACCCTCAGTGGTCGGAGGAGCAGCTGCTGGAGACTAAGTTCTCTCTGGCTGGGCTCAACGTCGGCCGCTGTGAGGTGGACATCATGAACCGCAGCACTGTTGCCATGTTTGAGGTTCTGGAGAGGGCCTGGGCCACCCAGAACTGCACACTGGTGGACATGAAGGTATGTGGCTCAGCACCACCCTCAGATGGGCATGGGAGGTAATGAAGTGGACCATTGTTTTGCTCTTAGTTCCCGTTAACATGCATTTCTCTGACTGTTTGACAGATTGAGTTTGGTGTGAATGTGCGCACCAAAGAGATTGTGCTTGCTGACGTGATTGACAATGATTCCTGACTGTAGATCACCGGACTGTAGATCATCGCCTGAGGCTCTATACTGCAAACCGCCGCCGGAGGTTCTGGACTGCGGACCGCCGCCGGAGGTTCTGGACTGCGGACCGCCGCCGGAGGTTCTGGACTGTGGGCCGCCTCAGGAGGTTCCGGACTGTAAAACGTCGCCGGAAGCTCTGGACTGGGAACTGTCGCCGGAAGCTCTGGACTGGGAACTGTCGCCGGACGCTCTGGACTGGGAATGCGCACTGGAGACCTGATGCGTGGGGCTGGCACAGGTGGCGCCAGACTAGTAACACGCACCTCAGGGCGAGTGCGGGGAGCAGAAACAGGACACCCCGGACTGGGCAGGCGCACTGGAGGCCTGATGCGTGTGGCTGGCACAGGTGGCGCCAGACTGGTAACACGCACCTCAGGGAAAGTGCGAGGAGCAGGCACAGGGTGTACCAGGCTGAATAGACCGGCCGGGTACGTGGGGCAGGCACAGGATATACTGGGCCGTGGAGGCACACTGGAGATCTTGAGCGTAGAGCTGGCACAACCCATCCTGGCTGGATGCTCAACCTAGCTCGACATATGCGGGGCACGGGCACAGATTGCAGCGGCCTGTGAATGCGCACTGGCGACACAGCGCGCATAACCGCATAACACGGTGCTTGCTTCGTCACTCGCTCCCCACGGTAATCACAGGGAGTTGGCTCAGGTCTCCAACCTGACTCTGCCAATCTCACCGTGTGCCCCCCCAAAACATTTTTTGGGGGGCTGCCTCTCGCACTTGACTCGTGGCTGGTATAGTGCCTCGTAATATCACCGCTCCGCTTTAGCTGCCTCAATTTCCTCTTTCGGATGGCGATACTCCCCAGCCTGACTCCAGGGTCCTTTCCCGTCCAGAATTTCCTCCCAAGTCCATTCCTGTTTCTCCTGGGCACACTGCTTGGTCCTTTGGTGGTGGGAGATTCTGTCACAGTTGCCGAAAGTAGGAGCGGACCAAAGTGCAGCGTGTGTGTCGTTCCGTATTTTATTTACACTGTGAAACTATGCAATACATATAAATAAACTGAATAACAAAAACAACAAGCCGTGACACAGAGTTAACATACACATACTCAAAAACAATCTCCCACAAACCCAGGTGGAAAAAAAACCTACCTAAGTATGATCTCCAATTACCTACTCTACCATAGAAAATAACATCTTTCTATGGTCAGGACGTGACAGACATGAATAAGTATATTTCATATTTTCACGTTTATAAGTCAGAACCCATCAATACAGTGTCAAGTTACTTTTCAGTGTGTTCCCAAAAATAAAAAATGGACATCCACATAAGTAGCACTTTGTGTGAGTGCACACGTGAAGAAAACGCCATGCTTGTTAAAACTTCTTAAGGCTAGGGGGCAGTATTCGGAAGTTTAGATGACTGAGGTGCCCAAAATAAACTGCCTGTTACTCAGGCCCAGAAGCTAGGATATGCAAATGCATGGTAGTATTGGATAGAAAACACTCTAAAGTTTCTAAAACTGTTAAAATAATGTCTGTGAGTATAACAGAACTGATTTGGCAGGCGAAGCCCCGAGGACTATCCATCCAGGATTTATATTTTTAGGTCATTGGACTTTCCAGTGCTTTTCTACAGGAAAGCCTAATTATTAGGACCCAGATTGCAGTTCCTATGGCTTCCACTAGTCAACAGTCTTTAGAAATTGTTCAATGTTTTTTTTTTTTAAATGAAGAAGTATTTGTATTCTTTCTAAGTGTCACTCAGAAGGACTCTAGTGTTTTGGTGGGCGTGAATGAGAGCGCGCTCCTCATTGTTTTTCTCCGGTATTGAAAACAGTTTATTCTTACATTGTATCGATTATTTACATATTAGGGTACCTGAGGTTGGATTAGAAACATTGTTTGAAATGTTTAGACCAAGTTTACAAGTAACTTATTAGGTCCTTTGTAGGCATGTTGGGCGAGTTGGAACAGGTGTATTTCTGAATCAAACGTGCCAAATAAACTGACATTTTTGGGATATAAAGGACTTTATCAAACCAAACGACCATTCATTGTGTAACTGGGACCTTTGGGATTGCAAAAAGATGAAGATCTTCAGATTTATTTTATCGCTATTTCTGACTTTCGTGATGCATCTGCTTGGTTGGAAAATGTTTTTAATGCTTTTGTATGCGGGGCGCTGTCCTCAGATAATCGCATGGTATGCTTTCGCCGTAAAGCATTTATGAAATCTGACAAAGCAGCTGGATTAAGAAGAAGTTAAGCTTTTAAATGATGTAAGACACTTGTATCTTCATGAATGTTTAATATTACGAATTTAGTATTTTTGAAATCGATCCCGGTAATGGGATTTTAGCCGTAAGGGATCCCTAAAAAGTTGGTTAGAGCTAACACTATAAATGACCTAACTGTTAAATGAGACTGTTTTCAACACATCAACTGTTTTTAGACAGTTTATTTTTAACCAAGCAAGACAAATTAATGTTCATTGGGCTCTCGAGTGGCGCAGCAGTCTAAGTCACTGCAGCTCAGTGCTAGAGGCATCACTACAGACCCTGTTTTGATTCCAGGCTGTATCACAAACGGCCGTAATGGGAGTCCCGTAGGGTGGTGCACAATTGGCCCAGTGCCGTTAGGGTTTGGGGGGGTAGGTTGTCATTGTAAATAAGAATTTGTTCTTAACTGATCTTGTCTAGGTAAATAAAAATAAAATGAGAGAATGAACAACCAAAACATTGTGCAGCGAAGGTGTCCTGTCATCAACAGACTGTCCAGTTAAATAGAGTTAACATGTTTATAATCAAGTTGACATGTTTATAATAAGGTTTGTAGTCTAACGGTTACAGTCACCGCCTTTGAAACTGAAGGTCCTGGGATTGCCTCTCAGAGGATACATTTTGACCATTCTCTTTAGTGTATAGTTTTGACACAGAATGCTTAATTGCATTTATTAGGTGGCTCTTAAAAGAGCCTTTGGGTTCGTGGAGTTGCAGGCAAGTGAGAGTGGTGGTGTGTACTACTGCGTGCGTCTTGCTAGAACGGAGGAGAGACCAGCTCTCAGATTATCAAGGAAAAAAGAGGTCGTTGCCCTCATCCATGAGATGCACGCCATACAGTACTGACCAGGGACACTTATGGCAGATTGTGGGCATGCTCCTGCAAGCTGGCCCATGTGGAAATGACAAACAACTTTTGCCAATTCAAAAGCATGCAGTACACATGGTACATCGCACATTATAAATACTTAAAATGTATGTTCTAAGCCAAGTCTGTGAATACTCTCACCTGTTTTCTTATTTATACTGCCATTTACAAATGAGGACATGTGTGCTCTTTTACTAAGATGGACAGGTGTGTACAGTACATCATTACTTAGGACATTTGTAGCTGAAGTTTTTAGAGCACCTATCCATTTTCATATTTGTAAATATGACTATATTTTTCTTAAGTGTTTTGAACTTGTTTCTCAGCAGTTTGTCATTTGTTGCAGTGTTTATATCAGGAGTTATCAAAATTGCTCTTGACGATCCATAGCGTTGTGCAGGCTTTTCTGTTCAAGCCCAGTGCTACCACACCTGATTCTACTACTCAGCTGTTCATCAAGACCTCAGCTGTTCATCAAGGCCATGAATAGTAGAATCAGGTGTGATAGAACTGGGCTTGAACAAAAAAGCCTGTATAAACCTGTAGCTTGTCAAAATCAATTGTGACCATACATGAATTGTATTTACAATGTTGAGTATATCTGATGAACGTACATTTGGTTGTAAATGATATATTTAGTGATAATTCACTTTTGTTTACAGGTAATGTCATTCTAGGCTTTTCTTCAGTAAACTACAAGGTACATTTTCATGTAAATAGTTAATGGTTACATGTTTATTATTTGTGTATTCTCCAGGAGCTTGATCGTGTGTCTTGAGAGATCAAGAAAGTTGGCTTAAATGAGTTTCTTTTTTTTTTGCTTCCCTCTGGAAGATCATATGTCAATATTAAATAAATACTAAGAACTACATTATTTCTGTTGCCATTTAATATTATTGTTTACCTTTATTTAACTTTTTTTGTTCAGTTTCAGATCAATGATATTTTCACTTAAAACAATTTTTTTATTTTTTATTCTCTGTCCATTTTCTACATTTTCTGTACATTCTCTGGTTCTCTGTCCATTCTCTGTCCATTCTCTGATTCTCTGTTCATTATAAATAACATCCTAGGATTTCCTGGAGCTAATATTTTAGATGAAGAGTCTTGTTTTCCTGTTCTGATCAATCAATCAAATTTATTCAGGTTGTTTATGATAGGATGAGATGATTGGTGGGTGATTGGTATGTCCATATTTGGGAGATGTTATTCTAGTGTCCGGTTAAATTTGAATGTCTATTTTGCAGATAATATATTATAATATGATATTTGTACTTGTTGTTGGCAGTTGATGTCAATTTCAAGGAATTTACCCTGTTGTTTTATGTTGACATATTGCTAAGTCTACCTTTATGTTCCCCTTCGTCTGCAACAGGTGTTCACAGAGACTAGAGGGCGGGGTGGGGTACTGTGCAAACAGACTATGTACACATCCTATTCTACTGCATAGTCTCTCTATCATCATCATACCATACTGCTTCCTCTGGACAGGAAATGACAACCTTAAATGTGCATGTCACAAAGATGATGTATCTGAGTGTCTGATTTCCTTCTCTACTCCCACTTTCTTTGTCTTTTGCTCTGTCACTTATTTAAAATACCTCATAACAGTAAAAAAATAAGTCAGGACATAGTATAGTTTAGTGTGTTCCCATGTCTCAACTGTCACAAACAAAGAATGTCATCTAAGCGTTTATGTACAACATTACATGAAAGAGAACAAAACAATGATTTATTATCTGTTTCTTCTCTGAAAACACCCACCCACCCACCACTTGCCCAGCCCCAGTACATCACTCTGACGCATACAGGGTCTTCCTTTGCCTCTCCGCATAAATATGTGACATTACTCCCAGAGGAAGCCACAGCCTGCCACTGACTAGCATCGATCCAACCACCAGAGATATTACACCCATGCCTCGCTTCACCCCAAGATATATTGTTCCCATCAGTGCTACCATTTAATGCCAGGGAGCAGAGTCTGAAATGTCACTGGGCACGTAATTGGGAAGAAAGAGGAAGCCGTGTATATCAGTCACGACCTGTGATCAGATTAAGACCAGAGGGAGGAGAGCCGTGACGGGAGGTAAAGAACAAGATCTGTCATACAGAATTTAACTAAAGTAGCTACATGGCAATTTTCCATTGACAATTTACCCTGGTGTTTAACCCAAAATACCTTTATTTTTTCATCTACGCAGAACGGCACCCATGTCTCACTGGCGCATGGTTACATTTGACGTGCCCTGACTTGGGGCAAAGCCCAGGCCCTGGGACCCCTTCAGCTTGTATTGACATAACAATGGCTAACTTTGAACTTGAACACCTCACAAAGCACCTGCCTTTCAGGGGCGAAAATCTGATATCAACTTTGGAGGGGACAATTACATGAAATCTTCTCAAGAGCAATTCCTGAGGGGGACACCAAAAGTAGTGCTGTAACACATAGCCTACATTGTAATATGGTAAATGTATATTGAGGAACCAAAGAAATAAGGTGTTTGCCGTACTCCTAACTACCGGTACCCAAAACTACACAACTAATCACAACAGCAATACCATTGCCTTTAACAAATCTTAGTTCAGTCACCAGTTTAAGTTGAGAGTGGGGGTATCCATGGCATTTTCCAATTATGTTCCTATTTTACAAGTCAAAAAAATTGAGAACCTTTCATAATGTTGCCAAACAAAGACTCAACAAACTTACCTGAGACTCCCTGTCTCTGCCAGTCTGTCCCTGCATATCTGTCCCCAACTCTGCTGTCTGTGTGCAATCTGTTGCCTGCTCTGCCTAATGACATCATTGTGAAACATTTCCATTAGAATTTAATTTCTTTCTTATGAACATTTTATCAACTAGTCTTTGAGATATTAGGCTACTAGGGTTCTTACTATGAGTTTTGGTGTATTGAAAAATACTCTGATGTCCGTCTTTTATTTTTCTGCCATTTTTCTACCTGGCTGGCTGGCTGGCTACACACACACACAGTGTGTAGGTTATTTACAGTAGGAGATGGGCTTCTATCATCTTCAATCTTTCTATTTGGGCTTCGATCTAAAAGGTAGCTAGCAAATGTGAAACGGATTAAAATGACAAGAGTTGACAGCTGTATGAGTTCACCATTTACACAACATATGCTGCAACTGTCACGAATTATGTCGTGGTGTTGCAGAGAAGACCAAAATGCAGCGGGTATATGGATACTCATTCTTTTAATTCACAAAAAAAGAGTAAGGCATCCACAGAAAAAACAAAACAATAAATGATACTCACAACTAACAACAGTGTGGCAGGCTCAACAAGCAGTGCTCACAAACAATCTCCCACAAAAGACAAACACACCCTACTATATGGGACTCTCAATCAAAGGCAAATAGACAACACCTGCCTTCAATTGAGAGTCCCAACCCCAATTAACCAAACATAGACATACAACCAGCTAGATCAACATAGAAATACATAAACAAGGAACAGTGCCCAAAAACCCCGGAATACATAAATCAAATCCCCTACAACAAACATACCACCCCGAACCACATAAACCAAATACCCTCTGCCACGTCCTGACCAAACTACAATGACAATTAACCCTTATACTGGCCAGGACGTGACAGCAACCTTTTGTAATTTTAATAGTTTGTTTCATATTGGCTGGCTTCCAACAATAGCTGAATTTGCAAAGCTAGCGAGCACCAATTCAGTTTCAGTGGTGTTTGCTATAATCTTTGCTACCCGGGTTACATAAAGGTGAAATAAAATAAATAAATAAAAGTTCCCTTGCGACAATTTAGCTTTTGCAACGAGACCATTAAATATATTTAAGACAATGGTAGAAGAGAGTGTAGTTCTGTTCAGTTTGGACTTCAGTTTATCGCTAACCTTATCACAGGGACTTTGAAGCACTAACTTACATCATCTGCATGCTGATCTTGGAATAAATTGACGATAGCAAAGATTCCATCTTTGACGACGGAATAGGTACTAGCTAGCTTAATAGTTAATATTTGCGCGCTAGCTCTGCATACTCAGCTAGTGTGTGTGCGCGATTGACTGGATGAACCTCACGTCAGTTACGTTCATTGAGTGCCTTTCAGACAGTAGACACGACCCCTCTGTTACCTTGCCAACTAAGGAACTGGCAGTGGATCAAACCATTGTGAGGCAAAGGGTGGGGGGGTCGCAATCTTTTGAAACTTAAAAACGCGCTATTAAGTGTCTATAATCAGCACAATTGCTTTCATTGCGTATTATTAATATTATTTAAATTACATAGTTATGTTTCAGTGATATATTGGGGGGTGACAAATCATATTTTTCCCAGAATGGGGGGGTCGGATTTCCGCCCCTGCTGCCTTTCATGATGCAGAAGTTGTTGATTCTACTCGTCCCAAGTCCATTGTGTCACACTCCTGATGGAAACACAACTAGACTAGAGCTAAAACACTGGCGACCCAATGGTGTGGGGGTAAGTCTCATTGGAAAAACCCTTACAGTGTAGAGACTAGTGTTCTCTATGCTGTTGTTTGTCCTACTACAGTGCAGATGCAACCTCTCTTCATCTCGCTCTCTTTCTCTCTTGCTCACTTCAATAAAATTATGTTCAAAGAGATTTTTTGGAATGGGAAACATATGTTTACATTTCCAAAGCAAGTGAAATATACAATAAACAAAAGTGAAATAAACAAAAATGAACAGCAAACATTACAGTCACAAAAGTTTCAAAGGAAAAAAGGCATTTCAAAAGTGATATTATGGCTATGTACAGTGTTGTAACGATGTGCAACTAGTTAAAACACCAGTCTCAACATCAACAGTGAAGAGGTGACTCCGGGATGCTGGCCTTCTAGAAAGAGTTCCTCTGTCCAGTGTCTGTGTTCTTTTGCCCATAATATTTTATTTTTATTGGCCAGTCTGAGATATGGCTGTTTCTTTGCAACTCTGCCTAGAAGGCCAGCATCCCGGAGTCGCCTCTTCACTGTTGACATTGAGACTGGTGTTTTACGGGTACTATTTATTAAAGCTGCCAGTTGAGGACTTGTGAGGCGTCTGTTTCTAAAACTAGACACTCTAATGTACTTGTCCTCTTGCTCAGGGGCCTCCCACTCCTCTTTCCATTCTGGTTAGAGCCAGTTTGCGCTGTTCTGTGAAGGGAGTAGTACACAGCGTTGTATGAGATCTTCAGTTTCTTGGCAATTTCATGGAATAGCCTTCATTTCTCAGAACAAGAATAAACTGACGAGTTTCATTAGAAAGTGCTTTGTTTCTGGCCATTTTGAGACTCGAATCGAACCCACAAATGCTGATGCTCCATATACTCAACTAGTCTAAAGAAGGCCAGTTTTATTGCTTCTTTAACCTCTCTTGGGTATGTGGGACGTGACCGTCCCACCTGCGGGACACACTATTCAACAGCCAGTGAAATAGCAGGGCGCAAAATTCAAAACAACACAAATCTCATAATTCAAAATTCTCAAACATACAACTATTATATCCCATTTTAAAGATACACTTCACTTTAATCCAACCACATTGTCCGATTTCAAAAAAGCTTTACGGCGAAAGCATAGCATTAGATTATGTTAGAACATCACCTTGACAAGAAAAACCACACAGCCATTTTCCAAGCAAGGAGAGGCGTCACAAAAACCAGAATTACAGCTAAAATGAATCACTAACCTTTGATGATCTTCATCAGATGGCACTCATAGGACTTCATGTTACACAATACATGTATGTTTTGCTCGATAAAGCTCATATTTATATCCAAAAACCCCATTTTACATTGGCGTGTAATGTTCAGAAATGTTTTGCCTCCCAAAACTTCTGGTGAATGAGCACATCAATTTACAGAAATACTCATCATAAATGTTGAAAAAATATTAAACTGCTATTCAAAGAATTATAGATACACCTCTCCTTAATGCAACCGCTGTGTCAGATTTCACAGCGAAAGCACACTTTGCAATAATCTGAATACAGCGTTCAGACACGAAACCAAACCCGCCATTTTGTGGAGTCAATATAACTCAGAAATAATATTCTAAATATTCACTTACCATTGATGATCTTCATCAGAATGCACTTCCAGGAATTCCAGGTCCACAATAAATGTTTGTTTTGTTCGATAAAGTCCATCATTTATGTCCAAATACCTCCTTTTTGTTCGCGTGTTCAGTCCACTACTCCAAATGCAGGAAGCTCGCAAAAATGTCACGACGAAAAGTCCAAAAAAGTTTGATTTACGTTCGGAGAAATATGTAAAATGATGTATAGCATCAATCTTTAGGATGTTTTTAACATAAATCTTCAGTAATATTCCAACCGGACAATTCCAATGTCTTCAGAAAAGAAAAGGAACACAGCTCACACTCACGTGAGCGCACACCTCTGAGCTCATGTCATTTCCTCACTCATCAACTTCCTGGCCCTCTTGTTCGCTTCAAATTCACAGTAGAAGCATGAAACAACATTCTAAAGACTGTTGACATCTAGTGGAAGCCTTAGGAAGTGCAAAATGAACCCTAAGTCACTGTATAGGCAATCACTTGAAAAAACTACAACCCTCAGATTTCCCACTTCCTGGTTGGATTTTTCTCAAGTTTTTGCCTGCCATATGAGTTCTGTTATACTCACAGACATCATTCTGACAGTTTTAGAAACTTCAGATTGTTTTCTATCCAAATACTAATAATATGCATATCCTACCTTCTGAGCCTCAGTAGCAGGCAGTTTATTTTGGGCACGCCTTTCATCCGGTCGTCAAAATACTGCCCCCTACCCTAGAGAAGTTATTCAGAACAACAGTTTTCAGCTGTGCTAACATAATTGCAAAATGTTTTTCTAAGGATCAATTAGCCTTTTAAAATTATAAACTTGGATTAGCTAACACTACGTGCAATAGGAACACAGGAGTGCTGGTTGCTGATAATGGGCCTCTGTACACATATTCCATTAAAAAAATCTGCCATTTCCAGCTACATTAGTCATTTACAACATTAGCAATGTCTACACTGTATTTCTGATCAATTCGATGTTATTTTAATGGACAGCAAATTTGCTTTTCTTTCAAAAACAAGGACCCCAAACTTTTGAACGGTAGTGTACCTACGGTGCTGATGTTTAGGCCAAGTTATATACAGTTTTTGTGTGCTCTAGGGCAACGGTATCTAGGTGGAATTTGTGTTAGTGGTCCTGGCAAATGGACCTTTTTTGGAACACCAGGTCTAACAGAATCTGTGCAAAATATCCAGGTGTGGGCCCTCCAAGCATTGGAGAGCCGGCTACAATTTCCATTTCATCCCCCTGAAAAGGTAGAACAAATATTACAACAAATGTTATGGCTGAACTCAAATGTGCTGGTTGATAAATTACCTGTATTTATGGGAAAGATGTTTGAAAAGGGTATTTTGTTCTTAAATTATATTGTAAATTGGAATGGTAGAGTTATGTATTTCATGGAGTTATCAGAATTGTACAGGAAAGTCTGCTCAATCCAAGAGTACAAACAATTGATTACAGCATTACCCCAAAAATAGAGGAGGCAGGTGGCAGCGGGAAGAGGTAGGGAACTGGTCTGTCTGCCCAATATAAAGGATAAAAACTGTCAGAGGAATAAAAATAGCATAAATAGGAAAGTATACCAGTTTAATTTGAGGACCAGTATGTTGACAACTGTGCCATACAGATTGCAAAATAGTTGGGAAGAGATTTTTGATGGTATGAGTTGATATTTAAAATGACGCAAGATTCAAGACTTCGTGCTGAGGATACAGAATCAATAGACCATTTATGTTGGTATTGCCCTCAGGTAGCCTGTTTCTGGTCTCAGGTTCAGGAATGGCTGAAAATGCATAACATGGATCTAAATTTAGAAATACTAGAAATAGTACTGTTGGGAGATCTGGAGAGACCAGGCCAGTCAATTACTAATATACTAATACTCTTTGTAAAAGTATTTATCTTCAACTCGCAATCTGTGGATTCGATTAGATAGATTGAAATTGTACGTTAAACATCACAGCATAGTTGAAAGATATATGTTGTGTAGAAATCCGAAGAGGGTGGCCAGCAGAGATAGGTGGGATGGGCTAAGGGAAGCTGAGGGTTGGGATGTGGAATTGGAGATAAGTGGGAGTGGAGTTGCTGGGCGGGAGATAGAATGATGGTCAAAGATAAAGTATAAAAAATAAAGTCAAAATAAAACATAACAAAAAGTAAGTTTGAATGACACTGAGAGGCAGTGTTTTAACAGCTAATGCTGGTTTGCCTGAGGCTGATGCCGTGCAGGTGTTTTTACACACATGTATTGTGTAACATTAACCTTTATTTAACTAGGCAAGTCAGTTAAGAACAAATTCTTATTTACAATGAATGCCTACCCCGGCCAAACCCTGTCCACGCTGAGCCAAGTGTGCACCGCCCTATGGGACTCCCAATCATGGTCGGTTGTGATACAGCCTGGAATCAAACCAGGGTATGTAGTGATGCCTCTAGCACTGAGATGCAATGCCTTAGACCGCTGCGCCACTCAGGAGCCCTAAATCAACGCAGAAAAAAAACAGACACTTGATCATTTCAAACCCTTCCAATTAGTATGGTAATACTATAATCATAATAAAGGTTCTATTTATTTTAATAGGAGTGAGTATCAAAAATACACACACATATACAAGGGATCTGTAGATTCAGAGTTGAATAAATCTCTCAATGTTAACCATTTTGTCACGACTTCAGCCGAAGTCGGTTCCTCTCCTTGTTCGGGCGGCACTCGGCGTTGTCAGTCTACTAGCCATCGCCGATCCACTTTTCATTTCTCGCACCACTGAGGATATGAAGACAGCAGGAGCAGACAACCCCATATTAGGGGTCGAGGAGCACGTCCAGCAGCATGCGGCCATGCTGCAACATCTCGGCACCGCCATGGATCGCGTCCTGCAGACAATGGATCGCTGGGAGAGAAGAGGAGTACCTCCAGCGCCTCCGCCTACACCACCAATGGCACCACTACCCACGCCTCCTTCACCTGGTCCCGGTGGGATTTGGCTCACTCTTCCGAGAGGAGTATGATGGGACGGCTTCAGGATGTCAGGGGTTCCTACTCCAGCTGGAGCTTTACCTGGTAACCATTCACCCGGCTCCCTCGGGCCGTGAGAGCGTGTCCGCCCTTGTCTCCTGCCTCTCAGGGAAAGCCCTGGAGTGAGCCAACACCGTATGAGGGGAAGGAGAAGCGGTGTTGGACCAATTCGAGGAGTTCAGCCGCCGCTTCCGGGTAGTTTTTGACCACCCACCTGAGGGTAGAGTGGTGTGTGAATGGCTTTTTCACCTTAGGCAGGAGACGAGGAGTGCACAGGAGTTTGCATTGGACTTTCGGACCCTGGCCGCCAGCGCGGGATGGAACGACAGGGCCCTGATCGATCATTACCGTTGTAGTTTGCGTGAGGACGTCCGTAGGGAGTTGGCCTGCAGGGACATCACCCTCACCTTTGACCAGCTGGTGGACATGTCCATCCGGTTGGATAACCTGCTGGCTACCCGCGGACGTCCAGATCGGGGTCTGTTGGTTCCATCCCCCAGCACCACCGCTGCATCGTCCATGGAGCTGGGAGGTGCTGCACTTAGGGCGATCGGAGGAGGGGCCGTTCCATGCACCATCTGTGGCCGCAGAGGGCACACTGCCGGTCGGTGCTGGGGAGGTTCCTCTGGGAGTCGAGGCAGCAGGCATGGCACTCTCGTGTCACCCCAGGTGAGTCGGCACCAGGCTCACCCAGAGCCCCCCGTTGCTCACATGTTTTTGTTTATTAATCTTCCTGATTTTTTCCCCGCATTCCCAGCATAAGGCGCTCGTAGATTCAGGCGCAGCTGGGAATTTGCCCATAGAACCAGGATGTGGGTAGGTTTCTGAGGTCCTATTGCCAGGACTGGCCGGGGGAGTGGGCGGCATTCATACCCTGGGCAGAGATGGCCCAAAACTCGCTCCGCCACTCCTCAACCTCTCCCCCTTCCAGTGCGTACTGGGGTACCAGCCGGTTCTGGCGCCGTGGCATCAGAGCCAGATCGAGGCTCCTGCGGTGGATGACTGGTTTAGGCGCTCAGAAGAGACCTGGGACGCCGCTCATGTGCACCTTCAGCGGGTGTTTGCACCGGGGGACAGGGTCTGGCTCTCGACCCGAAACCTACCCCTCCGCCTGTCCTGCCGGAAGCTGGGTCCGCAGTTTGTGGGGCCATTCAAAGTCCTGAGGAGAATAAACAAGGTGTGTTACAGGCCACAGCTTCCCCCCGATTACCGTATTAACCACTTGTTTCATGTGTCTCTCCTCAGGCAGGTGGTGGCTGGTCCGCTCCAGGAATCTGAGGTGCGGGAGGTTCCTCTGCCCCCTCTGGACATCGAGGGGGATCTAGCGTATGCAGTTCGGTCCATACTGGACTCGAGGCGTTGGGCGAGGGACCATCAGTACCTCGTGGAGTGGGAGGGGTACGGTCCAGAGGAGAGATGCTGGGTGCCGGTGGAGGACGTGTTGGACCCTTCGATGCTGCGGGAGTTCCACCGTCTCCATCCGGATCGCCCTGCACCTCGTCCTCCGGGTCGTCCCCGAGGCCTGCATCGGTGCGCTGCTGGAGCCGCGCATCAAGGAGAGGATACTGTCACGACTTCAGACGAAGTCGGTTCCTCTCCTTGTTCGGGTGGCGCTCGGCGATCGGCGTCGCCGGTCTACTAGCCACTTTTCATTTTCCATTTGTTTTGTCTTTGTTTCTACACACCTGTTTTTCATTCGCCTAATTATTGTTCATGTATTTAACCCTCTGTTTCCCCCATGGTGTTGTGCGGGATTGTTTTATGTCATGATCGGTAATGTTGGTGACTGGTTATTTCGACGGGTGCTGTTTTTTGCCCGTGCGTAAAAGTTGATGTTCGTCTGTTTGTGTTTGGACAAGTGTAGTGTTTTACCTTGCACCATTCATTATTCTGAGTAAAGTTACGTTGCTCCCAATTCTCCTGACTGCGTACACCAGCTACACCCACCAGTATGACACATTGTTTTCAATATCTCTTACAAAAATCGGGGGTTTGGTCCCTGGGACATCAACTTAGTGAAAATATAAAACCCAGTTGTTTAACAATTCTGCCAAGACCTTCAAAAGGTTGGTGTTTGCTCATCAGCTCAGTGTTCCACATAATAGAAACAGGTTAAGGGTTTAGATGACCTTTCCCTCAACTTGTTAAAAGAAAAACATTCAATCATTACTCATCGTCCGTATCTACAGGGGAAAATGGGGGCTCATCCAGAGTTGGCAGCTCATTAGTTTCACCATCCTCTGGAGGAGCAGAAAACATGATTGCTACTGAAATCTTATCAGCCAGAGAGGCACAGATCTCCTTACATTATGTTAATAACATTTCACAGGGATGAGAGAGAGAACACATGTTATAAGAGTGTCACACCAACCTTGCTAAGAATGAGATTGGGGCAAGGTTAGCCCAAGCTACAATCTAGTGGCTCTCCTCACCTTTCAGGGCACAGCTCTGTCTCTATAAGCCTAGCCTTTCCAAATCATAATTATAACTATTGATAAATTATCCAACCCAAATTTAGAATGACAGACCTTAGTGCTTCACGTTGGTTCTATCACTTTAATTTAAGACCCTCAACTTAGCACACATTGATACTGGCAGAATGTTCATTTACATTTAACATATTTTTCTAGCATTATCTTTTCTCATCATGGCCCCCATTTGTGGTATTCACAGATTGTACCTCAATAATTCTTGTCTAAATTACAGTACATTTTGAGGTGTGCAGACCTCCACAATCAATCTGATACCCCAAATAAACAATTTTGGATAAAGCCTTAATAAATTACGGGCATGGCTGACCACCCCCCTCCATCCCCGGCACTCATCCTTCCTGGCGTTTCTTCATGTTCTTCTTCAGATAGTGTTTCAGTTCGTCCTTTTTAATGGCACTTTCAAATTGGATGGCCCTTGATAATGTCTCTCACCTGAGCCACCAATGTCCTTTACAGTCCATTATGTCTTTGTCCATTTCTCCTACCAGTACACCAACAGCATGAGAGAAATGTGGATGGGATCACTCTCCATGCTCACTCCACATGGACCCATGTCGCACTCCTGAGAGAAGAAGCATGAGAGAAAAAGCAGTTGATAACTTCGACTGGATGCTGTGTACAGGTTGCTGTCTCGGACTCAGGTCTCATGATAGAAGTGGTGAAGGACCCTATTGACTCCCATTTTTGCCATTATTTCATCCAGTTAAAGGGGATGTTGAGGTTCACACACTTTTTGGCCAAATGATCTTCCAGATACCATCTGTGGTCACCTTTGCCATAGCCTCGAGAGAGGATAGACCAGAACAATAGTAGTTTAGGGTATTTCTAATTTACTCCATGACAAATTATTATTACTACCTGATTCAGGAAATCCAGACTTCTAAAACAAATATCAAAAAGAATAACAACATACAGTTGTAACCAACAACACTGCCTGTTAAATAAAAAATAAACAGATTACAATAAATCTCTATAAATAATTGTATCCCGTAAGCGCTCTCTCTCTGTCCTTCTCGTGGTCCGAATCACACATAGGACTATTGATAAATTATAAACTTCTTCTTAATTATTTGTGTTTGCATAGCCCATTAAAAAAACAATGTCTCCTGTCTTTCTAGTGAGGGTGATTAGGCCTCACCAGGAAATCAGAAGAGGTCAGAGGTCAGTCAGCCCTATTAAGTGAGTGTTTTTTTCCTGTACCTCAGACATTATTTAAAGATATTTAAAGAACATTTCAAACATTTTGAGTATCAGGTTTACGTTGGGTTTTCCAGTTAATTTCTTCTAATCAAGAGAATTTACATGTGTGCAACTCTGACAATAAAAACATTCATTTATGAACAGCATAATTTCGAACCCATGAAAAACCCACTAAAACCAATTTAAAAGACCCAACACCTTTAAATTAAACAGACTATTAACCACTAATAAATATTAATTAACAGGTGGGTTGTGCGTGGGTGCCGGCGTGTGTGTAGCAAAAAATCGTAGGGTAAACACAAACAAAATGGCCAGGTCTTGCTTAATTTGGGAGGACCCTTAACAGCTGGATCCAGGTACTTTTAACTGCTCTCCCAAGGCACCTGCCTCAGGAAGCCTTTCAAAGGGAGAGATGCAGAATCATTGATAAACATTAAAAAAAACTTGGTAGCAGACATTTTATCAGTCCTAGAAGAAAGAAAATAAACTTGTATTTAGTTTTCACTATGCTACATTTTATTCAGTCCTAAATATTCTTAATCATTAATCGAGTTTACTGCATGTTAGGCAGGAAGTCTTAATAAACCCATGCGTATACAGAATTATACTTCGGTTAATTAGTGAGAAAAAACACAAATTCTATGCTCCTTCTTAATTCATGCGAAAAGACACAAATTTAACCAGTAGGCTACACACAAGCCTTTGCAACAGCCATATAGATGCGATAGTTTATATTTCATTTTTGTTCTTCTTAATGGCTAATTCAACGTTATGAATACACAGAAATGTTGTCTTTGTTTAACCCTGTTTTAAAATGTGTCGTTGTATGCCTATATGTACTGTTTTAGACTTGCTGAACAGAATTTTTGAGAAAAGACGCACATTTACGTGCGACTTAATTCGTGGGAAAATGCACAGAAAACAGCATTGGCATTAATAAAACAAATTTTCCCACGAATGAAGTCGCACGTAAATGTGCGTCTTTTCTCAAAAATTCTGTTCAGAATTTGTGTCTTTTCACACGAATTAAGCAACACCAAAACGCACAAAAACACACGAAATTTGCTGAAATGCATTATGTGCATATATGCACGAATTGATTGTGAGACTGCGTTGGTCTCTCACAGCCTGTTTGAGGTCAGTGTGTACTGGCGGCCATGTAGTGTTCCATAGGAAGCTCACTTTAAATCACAAACAACAGATTACTTAAACACGAGAGTAGTGGACCAGGCCTTGAAGAGTGAGCAGCCTCTAATTTATTATCAGTCCCAATGCTCAATCTTCATCAAATTACTAAAATATTGTATTATTAGATTGCTATCTGAAAGCCAATTACCATTCACTTTGTTACTTTCACTAGTCTCCATAATCTCTTTCATTCAACTAGGACTCCCTTCTCCCCAATAGGAAGACCTTAATCTACTACTTATACACACGGATCACTCTCAAACAACATTCTGCTTTTCCCCCTAACGCAAGGTTTAAAACAAAACATAACAAACATGATATCGTTTTCCATATTGGAAGGCATTGTTTTCATTTCAGTATACCTTCAAAAGGTTACTCTATATTTGTAATGCCAATATCTGTTGGATATTCACTTTCTGCTTCAATATTTATTAAATGTCTATTATTTTAAGATTCACATGTAATGCTTTGGAGGGATCAATATGTATTAACTGGGTTGGCACTGTCTCAGTCTCTAGTAGATGTCACTCTCCATCCATAATAAGTCTGGCACCTGAGACAGCAGGGAAACAGATACAGTCTCCAATTTGCCTACTCACAAATTGGTTTAGAATGTCATCATTTGGGATATCAACGAAAACTATGTTCAACATTCATTGGTTCTATTTAACAGGGTGTGGGGTTCATTTCAAAATGCCAGGGTAGAGGAAATCTTCTAAGCATTCATTAGTTCTAATGGTTAGGGGAAAGTCAAGTCATGTACAATGCTTTAACCTTATCATACCTCATATTATCCATAAAGGAACCACTCTGAACATTATCTTTTATACCACTTTACGTAAGTCTACATATGGGTGTGCATGTTGTATATTATTATTATTTTTCTATTGTTACTTCATCAGATCGTCATAATAACCCATTACACTCAAAATTATGTTACTTTAACTCTAATCCACTATAAATTTGTGCTACATCACAAATTCCTCCTTTAGACTAGTGTTATATTCATACAGGGGTTTAGACATTTACACTAGTTCTATTTAACAGCATATTCTGAAATAGTTCTCTCTTCTTTCATATCTCCATACATAATAACGTTATACCATCAAACTACACTGATGAGACATGTTATCCTCATGTAATCTAAAGTCATGTTAACCTCAAAGACATGTCATCCTTGTTATTAATGAGACATGTAATCTAAACATACTATCCTCGTTATCCTCTGAGACATGTTACGTATGAGATTTCTGAGATGTTATCCTCTACCTGTAGATCCAACGGCAGTATTGAATAGACCCCTAGATAACGTTACAGATCAGCTCACACAGAACTGGTTCTGTGTATAGAATATTTTGATATAGAGGCTAAAATCTAAATGCTTACATTACAATGTAATGATTATTATCGCACAAGTGATAAGAGGATGGAATGTAATGGGAATTTTCATGTCTGTGCTTTTCTTATAACTAATTTCTGTGTTCTATTCATGTGCTGTTCTATAAACCAATTTCAGTGTTCATGCAAGTGACTGTTGTAACGAAACCTCACTATCAGTAGCTGCAATATGGCAGTACACCCAGACCTTGTTTTGAGAAGGAAAGAAGGAAAGATATCTCAGTTTCAAGGTATCAGCTTAGAGAGAAGAAGCCTCGTGAGGTATTGGTCTGTCAAATGTTATGGACCAGCATTGGTCGGTCACATGAAGGATACCAAACGGTAATGAATAATTAATTATGCGAATATAACTTGTCTGTGTATAGCCGTATATAAGACAACTACTGGGACTAAACAAACAGAGCTCCTGATTGACATGTGTACTATGATGCATTGAGTTGGTTGGAACCTCTCCAGCATGATTGATTCTGCCTGCGGAGCTTTCCAGTGGGGTCTGCGAGGAAAACCGGTGGCACATTTTATGAAGCATGACAGAAATTCCCATCTCACCAAAAGATGACAAGACCATCCCAGAAAAGACCCTTACTGTGAGCTGCCCTGGAGGAGACACATCATCCGCGAACAATTGAGGGATGGCAACTGATTTCAGTAAGTCAATTTAAATTAATCTGTATAAAAAGAAAAACAATTATAAAAAAGAAAATCAAGGCTAGTAACTCATAAAATGGTACCCATAGTTTAATAGAGAGAAGAATATTCACTAGTTTTATGAGAAGACTAGAGCGAGGGCGTAATGGTACCATGGAAAGTCCCGCTGACAGCTGTCTGTAGGCATTTAGAAGAAATGTCTATGTGGTCTGCAATCACTAAAAAATAACATGTGGTATTTTTGAATACGGGGTGTTATTTATATGTATAGCAAGTAATGACAAGAGAGAATCGTTGACGATGCACATGGGGTAACGAAGAGAATATCGAGTGTGTTTGGGAATAGTACTAAGTGAATGTGGATGTGAAAGTTGTTTGATTGTGAGATATGGGTTGAGAAAGATTGAAATTTGGATAATAAAGGGATTGAAATTATTACTATTAAGATTGAAATATGGATAATAAGCTGATTAAAATGTGGATAATAAGTGGATTGAAATTGAGCTATAAATTACTGAGTGAATGAGAGCTGTCAGGGGACTAGCTAATGAGTGAAAGAGGTGAATGAATGACGCAACCAGTTCTGTGAGCTGAGTTTTTTTTTTATCTGTACCATTATCTAGGCTTCTGTCCAACACCACAGTTGGATCTACAGGTACAGGATAACATGTCTCAGAAATCTCATACGTACAGTTGCAGTCGGAAGTTTAGCATCTCCCTTTTTCGTGCTAACATAACGATGGTCATTATTGCCAAACAGTTCTATTTTTGTTTCATCAGACCAGAGGACATTTCTACAAAAAGTACGATCTTTGTCCCCATGTGCAGTTGCAAACCGTAGTCTGGCTTTTTTTATGGCGGTTTTGAAGCAGTGGCTTCTTCCTTGCTGAGCGGCCTTTCAGGTAATGTCGATATAGGACTGGTTTTACTGTGGTTATACATAATTTTGTACCTCTTTCCTCCAGCATCTTCACAAGGTCCTTTGCTGTTGTTCTGGGATTGATTTGCACTTTTCACACCAAAGTACATTAATCTCTAGGAGACAGAACGCGTCTCCTTCCTGAGCGGTATGACGGCTGAGTGGTCCCATGGTGTTTATACTTGCGTACTATTGTTTATACAGATGAACGTGGTTCCTTCAGGCGTTTGGAAATTGCTCGCAAGGATGAACCAGACTTGTGGAGGTTTACCATTTTTTCTGAGGTCTTGGCTGATTTCTTTTGCTTTTCCCATGATGTCAAGCAAAGTGGCACAGAGTTTGAAGGTAGGCCTTGAAATACATCCACAGGTACACATCCAATTGTCTCAAATTATGTCAATTAGCCTTTCAGAAGCTTCTAAAGCCAGGGCATAACTTTCTGGAATTTTCCAAGCTGTTTAAAGGCACAGTCAACTTCGTGTATGTATACTTCTGACCCACTGGAATTGTGATTCAATGAATTATAAGTGAAATAATCTGTCTGTAAACAATTGTTGGAAAAATACCTTGTGTCATGCACACAGTAGATGTCCTAACCAACTGTAACATTTCTCAGAGGATAACATGTCTCGTTAGTAATGTCTTAATTAGTAACAAGGATAACATGTCTGAGGTTAACATGACTTTAGATTACATGAGGATAACATGTCTCATCAGTGTAGTTTGATGGTGTAACATTATTAAGTATGGAGATATGAAAGAAAAGAGAACTATTTCCGAATATGCTGTTAAATAGAACTAGAGTAAATATCTAAACCCCTGTATGAATAGAACACTAGTCTAAAAGAGGAATTTGTGATGTAACACAAATGTATAATGGTAACATATTATTGAGTTGGTTGGAACCTCTCCGGCGCGTTTACAATAAACAATGATTCAATTAAGATTGACTTTGAGTGTTCCCATGTAAGAATTTCCACAACATAGTGTCAATGATATCTGACAAGGCGGTAACGCTTTATATTATGTTGCCCCTATTACTATCAACTACACAGTAATAACTGTAGTAACAACATAGTAATTATAGGTCTTACTATGTAATTACATGGTAATACGGTTGTAGCGCTCTCAGTTATTGCACAATTGAAACAAGGAATCCCCTTACAGAAGGTTATTCCGCATGTGTAATTACTGATGTTATTACACATTTTCTAGTTACACTAGCTTTACCACCATGTGTTGGTATGTTCTACTAGTTAGTACTTTTTCCAAAATTATTGCTGTGTCTGCAATGGGGAATTGCATTTGAATGGTTTGAATACGAATCTTTGTCAAATCCATAAAATAATATCAAATTGAAAAATGTTCTCCTGTCTCCTTCTCTGAATCAGATTAAAAAAGAGTGGATTTTTCTCTATCCTCCCCTGATTCAGAATATACCATTTTCATATTGTTACTTCATCAGATCATCATAATAACCCATTATACTCCATATTATGTAACTTTAACTCTAACCCATTACACATTTGTGCATAATGAGGTCAACCCCGAAGCTTGACCTCTGTGCATTTCCCTTGTAACAACAATGTAATTACAGAGTTGGTTGTTAAATTTCTTCTGGTTTGCCAATAGTCTGCAAAGGTTGTTACATTGTAACTACCTAGTAATTATAAAGGTTATACCCTACTGCGTTTACATTGTTGCTTGTTCCTGGGTTGGTTAATGATAATTACAAGTATATCCTATGTAACTACATTGTTCTTACATTACATCTGATTCGGTATAGCCTTTGAGCTAGGTCACAACATAGAAATAAACAAATAGAAAATGACTGGTAGTTAATGACAGGGTGTGCCTTGTTACAATTGTCATTGCCAGGTCCTAGCCTATTTATCAACCCTGGTATTACATGTGGATTCAAAGGTAGTGGCACCTTGCAGTTACATGTAACAAGGTCCGATTTTTGTTTGAATTATTAACATGGTAATTAACAGGTGATTTACAAAACAGTTACATTGTGGAACAATAAAATGTGCAGTAACATTGTTACTTATACATCTGGAATAACTTTCAGCAAGTGGATGTGTAATTACACAGTCCTTGTCCCAATTGTATAATAACTGATTGCACTACAACCGTATTACTATGTAATTACATAGTAGCGTCTAGTTAACTCCTATGTTGGTACTATAGTTATTACTGTGTAGTTACATAGTAATAGGGGAAACTTAATGTAAACTGCTTACAATGTGGGGAAGCATACAACATAGAGCTGACTTTGTCCTAAAAGAAATGTAAATCCCCCAGTATGTTTTCTCTCATATACTGTAGTGATCATCTGATTTATATGTACCACTAGTACATATTCTAAGAAAGAAGATTAAACCGTAATATATACTATGCATATAATAAATATATCAATAGAATTGTATTCTGAAATTCTTAGTATCAAAAAAGTTCACTGTATCATACCATAAGGGTCTAGTGATGACACCCTGGTAGTGTGGTTGAAAGCCTGGTGATGTGGTTGGAAGCCTGGTAATGTGGTTGAAAGCCTGGTAATGTGGATGAAACCCTGGTAATGTGGATGAAAGCCTGGTAATGTGGTTGAAAGCCTGGTAATGTGGATGAAAGCCTGGTAGTGTGGATGAAAGCCTGGTAGTGTGGATGAAACCCTGGTAATGTGGATGAAAGCCTGGTAATGTGGATGAAACCCTGGTTGTGTGGTTGAAAGCCTGGTAATGTGGTTGAAACCCTGGTAGTGTGGATGAAAGCCTGGTAGTGTGGTTGAAAGCCTGGTAATGTGGTTGAAAGCCTGGTAGTGTGGATGAAAGCCTGGTAGTGTGGTTGAAAGCCTAGAGAGCCAATCTAGCTGACACTAAACTGATTAGAAGTAGAGGTAGTGGTACAGTGCCTGCCTAATAGATAATAAAACGTGCTCCAAAGTTAGAAAGCAGCCAGGTTTCCATCTAATTGGCGACAGAATTTCATGTGAATATCCTCAAATCTGCATAAAACAATATGTGCATTTTCCCACCAGAGATGTGTTTCTATCAAATTGACTTGTTGCAGATAAAAGGCTGCGAGTGATGACATAGCGCACATAAAAATACCCATGTACTGAACAAAAAATACAAGTTAAATGGGTTTCAATCGCATTTTAAACTCTATTGATGGTTTTCACACACAAAATAAAGTGTTATGTAGCGACTGTGCCCACTCTGGTATTGACACGTGCACTCTAGCCGACAGCGCAGCCCTTGTGCTGTTGTCTAGAGCCACGTATAGCCTACATTATGAGATTATTATGGACAAAAGAGAACGATTATTTTTAGTGGTCAAACGGCAGCCAAGATGATTGTGTCACCAGAATAAGACCCTCAAAATGTATTGGAAAGGAGCATCAAGCTCATCACCATGCACTTTCACCACCCTGTGAAGTTCATCATCATTTATTTAATCTGTAGCGTAACAAACTACATGCCTTCCCAGGATTCGTAGTGGGAGGACCACACAACATGTCATCACATTTTCGCGAATAAAAGCATTTCCACCGACATTTCTGGCATAATTCACTTTACCAACACAAAAAGATTCTACCTAGTCTTGCGTATTTTGTTTTATCGACATTTGGAAAGTTTACCGAAAGTGTTTCTGTTTCCATCAGGCCTGTCATTAAATTTTTTATCCAACATGTACTTTACTCGCATAAAAAGGTTGGATGGAAACCTGATTAGTGTCTCAGTCACCTTCATCCCCTGGGCTATTTTAGGACTCACCAGCAGGGGTCGAAACAGTACACAATTGTCATACTTGAGTAAGAGTAAAGATACCTTCATAGAAAATTACTCAAGTGAAAGTCAGAGAGTAAAATACCACTTGAGTAAAAGTCTAAGAGTATTTCATTTTAAACAAAAGTACATGTAATTGATAAAATATACTTAAGTATCAAAAGTACAAGTATAAATAATAAATAAATAAAAATTTGATTTACAAATAGCCAGAAACACACTCCAACATTCAGACATAATTTACAAATGAAGCATTTGTGTTTATTGTGTCCGCCAGATCAGATGCAGTAGGTATGACCAAGGATGTTCTCTTGATAAATGCATGAATTGGACCATTTTCCTGTCCTGCTAAGCATTCAAAATGTAACAAGTACTTTTGGGTGTCAGGTAATGTGATTACATTTAGTTACTTTTAGATTACTTTCCTCTTAAGAGGCATTGGAAGAAGACAAAAAAGTATGTTACCAATTGAACGACATCTATTGCAGGGTAAATCAATGTTAAAGTTTACATAGCTGGCCATATATGGATGTTCAATTTTACTTAATGGGTTGGTTATGTAGGCTTCTTCTAACCCATCGCTTTCTACTACATATAATAATACGATTAAATTATATATTTACATTAAAAACCACAGTCAGTCTATTCCAGTCATTCCAATAAATCTTATACCCATTGATCTTCAAGAATAGGACTTTGAAATATAGAAGTATAGATTAACCAAATAGTTTTACCTGAGCATAACCCCAAAACTAAGGACTTATTAGCCAGCCCTACTCTGTTGTTTATAATTTTGTTGTCAGGAGGGACTGATTGGGCTCATTGATTCTAGTTTAAAAATAAATGCTGCGCTCAAGGAATGGCATGCTTTGAGCACTATTGAAAAGTGCTATTTACATGTGAAAAATGTATGCCATATGCTGCATTTTCTATATGCCAGTTGTTTAACTTTTTGATGGTGACACTGATATCTTGATAATATGCAGCTGTTTATTAAAGGGCAAATCCACAGATGAAACAATAACAAAATGGATACCCCTCCTCTGTTTTGGTAAAAGTGAGGGATGGGCCTGGAGAAATGTAACCACTCTCAGATTAATAGACAGAGCTATGGATGCATGGACTGACCATCAATGATATCAAAATTATTGTTTTAACCATGTTATGAGGCTATACAGTGTTTGTTTACATTTACAATGTTTACATTTACAAACAAACATTGTAGAAAAACAAGCTTATATTTTGGGTTCTCATGGAGTGTGACAGTTGAACTAAGCTCATGAGGCATTTGTAAGTTATATTCTTCAAGAAGCAATGGATATATATATATATATATATATATATATATATATATATATATATATATATATATATATATATAGTATAAGTCCAAAAATGTATGTAGCAACTACAGAATACCCCTTTAAGTCTATCAAAAGTGTGCGAGTTTGAGCATGTGTCCATTATGTCACACCCTGATCAGTTTGACCTGTCCTAGTTATTGTCTCCTCCCCCTCCAGGTTTCGCTTGTTATTCCTGGTATATATCCCTGTGTTTCCTGTCTCTCTGTGCCAGTTCGTCTTGTATGTTCCAAGTCAACCAGCGTGGTTTTCCCGTGCACCTGCCTTTTTACTATTCTCTTTTACTAATCCTCCTGGTTTTGACTCTTGCCTGTTTTCTGGACTCTGTACCCGCCTGCCTGACCAATCTGCCTGCCCTGACCTCGAGTCTGCCTGCCACACTGTGGACTCTGAACTGGTTTGGACCTTTTGCCTGTCCACAACCATTCTCTTGGCTACCCCTTTTGGATGTAATAAATATCAAAGACTCAAACCATCTGCCTCCCCTGTCTGCATCTGGGTCTCGCCTTGTGCCCGTATACATTAGGCCTATGGATTTATTTATTTTATCAGCATGAATTACACTGAGTAATAAAAGCCCCACTTTTATTCCATAGACTGGGATCCACACTATGCAACTGATGCAAGAGCACATTTTTCACTGGCTGTCCACTGGTTTCAAAACAGTGATTGATAGGCAGCTTCTTGAATTCAACCATTATTGGGTTCAAATACACATTTAGATATGTGAACAGCCATCCTCAACAACCACAATCCGTACGGCACAAATAGCTAAATGAGAGAGCAACAGTGTGATTCACATCAATGCGCTATGTAGATATCAATAATAAGTGATATCTGTATCACTGTAGACAACACCACTGCTGTCATCCTTACCTCCAAGTGTTTATTCAAGTTGAATATTCTTTGGATGCTGACAGCAGTCGCACTATTGGAAGACATAGCTTGGACTGTAGTCTACAAAAGCCTATTCTTGCTCTTTTCCTTCGATTGATCAAACACATTTGGTGTGTCATCATAGTGGTCGCTGACTTGTGGTCAGACTTGCTCAGGTGGAACAAACTTAAATTTGTGCCTTTTTTCAATGCTGATTTGAATGTCATTGAGAAAACAGAGAAATGTCAAATATTGTTTCTGAATTTAAAAGTAATCCTCGAAGTAAACATCTAGTTTTTCAAAAGTATCTGTAATATGATTACGATATTTTTGCTGATAACGGAACGGATTACAGTTTCAGTTTTTTTTCCGTTACTTCCCAACCCTGCTATTAATATACTGCTCAAAAAAATAAAGGGAACACTTAAACAACACAATGTAACTCCAAGTCAATCACACTTCTGTGAAATCAAACTGTCCACTTAGGAAGCAACACTGATTGACAATAAATTTCACATGCTGTTGTGCAAATGGAATAGACAACAGGTAGAAATTATAGGCAATAAGCAAGACACCCCCAATAAAGGAGTGGTTCTGCAGGTGGAGACCACAGACCACTTCTCAGTTCCTATGCTTCCTGGCTGATGTTTTGGTCACTTTTGAATGCTGGCAGTGCTTTCACTCTAGTGGTAGCATGAGACGGAGTCTACAACCCACACAAGTGGCTCAGGTAGTGCAGCTCATCCAGGATGGTACATCAATGCGAGCAGTGGCAAGAAGGTTTGCTGTGTCTGTCAGCGTAGTGTCCAGAGCATGGAGGCGCTACCAGGAGACAGGCCAGTACATCAGGAGACATGGAGGAGGCCGTAGGAGGGCAACAACCCAGCAGCAGGACCGCTACCTCCGCCTTTCTGCAAGGAGGAGCAGGAGGAGCACTGCCAGAGCCCTGCAAAATGACCTCCAGCAGGCCACAAATGTGCATGTGTCTGCTCAAACGGTCAGAAACAGACTCCATGAGGGTGGTATGAGGGCCCGACGTCCACAGGTGGGGGTTGCGCTTAGAGCCCAACACCGTGCAGGACGTTTGGCATTTGCCAGAGAACACCAAGATTGGCAAATTCGCCACTGGCGCCCTGTGCTCTTCACAGATGAAAGCAGGTTCACACTGAGCACATGTGACAGACGTGACAGAGTCTGGAGATGACGTGGAGAACGTTCTGCTGCCTGCAACATCCTCCAGCATGACCGGTTTGGTGGTGGGTCAGTCATGGTGTGGGATGGCATTTTTTGTGGGGGCCGCACAGCCCTCCATGTGCTCGCCAGAGGTAGCCTGACTGCCATTAGGTACCGAGATGAGATCCTCAGACCCCTTGTGAGCCCATATGCTGGTGCGGTTGGCCCTGGGTTGCTCCTAATGCAAGACAATGCTAGACCTCATGTGACTGGAGTGTGTCAGCAGTTCCTGCAAGAGGAAGGCATTGATGCTATGGACCGCCCGTTCCCCAGACCTGAATCCAATTGAGCACATCTGGGACATTATGTCTCGTTCCATCCACCAACGCCACGTTGCACCACAGACTGTCCAGGAGTTGACGGATGCTTTAGTCCAGGTCTGGGTCTTAGTCCAGATGGTCTCCCTCAGGAGACCATCTGCCATCTCATCTGGAGCTTGCCCAGGTGTTGTAGGGAGGTCATACAGGCACGTGGAGGCCACACACACTACTGAGCCTCATTTTGACTTGTTTTAAGGACATTACATCAAAGTTGGATCAGCCTGTAGTGTGGTTTTCCACTTTAATTTTGAGTGTGACTCCAAATCCAGACCTCCATGGGTTGATAAATTGGATTTCCATTGATTATTTTTGTGTGATTTTGTTGTCAGCACATTCAACTATGTAAAGAAAAAAGTATTTAATAAGATTATTTCTTTCATTCAGATCTAGGATGTGTTGTTTAAGTGTTCCCTTTATTTTTTGAGCAGTGTACATTAATGTTTCTATTTCTGAAAGTATTAGGCCACGATGTTGCGTAAGTGTTATGTTATGACTGCAGTAGTCTTTGCAGTTAGTGTGTCAATGTACCCTAAAGGTGATGATGGCTGAGAATAAGAGGACTGAACTCTAGTTTAGTCACTGCAGGTAAAAGGAAAAAGGAACAATCAACACACTGTGGTCTAAGTGTGTTTCAGAGAAACATCCCATTGACCCACATATTTTTGTTATGTAACAGTTAACGAACTCTGCATATAAAAAAAAGATGAAGCAAAAATATATTTATTTTATTTAACTTGGCAAGTCAGTTATGAACAAATTCTTATTTTACAATGACAGCCTACCCCGGCCAAACCCTCTCCTAACCTGGACAATGGTGGGCCAATTGTGCGCCGCCCTATGGGCCTCCCAATCACGGCCGGTTGCGATACAGCCCAGGATCAAACCAGGGTCTGTAGTGATGCCTCTAGCAATGAGATGCAGTGCTTTAGACCGCTGCGCCACTCGGGAGGACATGCAAAGAACGCGGTAGTCCTGACTTTATTATGAACGATAGAGGCTTGTGACGTTCATAAATAGACCCATGAAATTATAAAAAGGGACAGTGCACTTGCCAGCCCATGTAAAATATCTTTGGATTGAGAGAACCTGGTTCATCCTGTATTATTTGAGTAATGCTGTGGTCATAAATCAAATGCTTAGCTTATAGTGTATGGCATTTAGTCTGTAGCCTACAGTCTAGTCTGTATGTCAGAATGCAAACTCTTACAAAAAGAACACATGAAAAATCACGTGTGAACACACGTGTGTCAACAAATCACGTTATGTTTTCCGCAGTGAAAACAAAGGCCAGGGTAACATAACGAAAGATAGGGAAACATGCAAGAAGAGGGAGGCGTTTTATTTAATAGTGTTATCATAAAATTATGTTTTCACTACCGTTCAAAAGTTTGGGGTCACTTAGAAATGTCCTTGTTTTCGAAAGAAAAGCAAATGTTTTGTCCATTAAAATAAATTGATCAGAAATACAGTGTAGACATTGCTAATGTTGTAAATGAATATTGTAGCTGGAAACGGGTGATTTTTTATGGAATATCTACATAGGCATACAGAGGCCCATTATCAGTGTTAGCTAATCCAAGTTTATAATTTTAAAAGGCTAATTGATCATTAGAAAACCCTTTTGCAATTATGTTAGCACAGCTGAAAACTGTTGTTCTGATTAAAGAAGCAAGAAAACTGTCCTTCTTCAGACTAGTTGAGTATCTGGAGCATAAGCATTTGTGGGTTCAATTATAGGCTCAAAATGGACAGAAACAAAGCACTTTCTAATGAAACTCACAGTCTATTCTTGTTCTGAGAAAGGAAGGCTATTCCATGTGAGAAATTGCCAGGAAACTGAAGATCTCATACAATGCTGTGTACTACTCCCTTCACAGAACAGCGCAAACTGGCTCTAACCAGAATAGAAAGAGGAGTGGGAGGCCCCGGTGCACAACTGAGCAAGAGGACAAGTACATTAGAGTGTCTAGTTTGAGAAACAGACGCCTCACAAGTCCTCAACTTGGCAGCTTCATTAAATTGTACCTGCAAAACACCAGTCTCAATGTCAACAGTGAAGAGGCGACTCCGGGATGCTGGCCTTCTAGGCAGAGATGCAAAGAAAAATCCATATCTCAGACTGGCCAATAAAAAGAAAAGATTAAGATGGGCAAAAGAACACAGACACTGGACAGAGAAACTCTACCTAGAATGCCAGGAATTGCCGCTTCACTGTTGACGTTGAGGCTGGTGTTTTGCGGGTCTCCCAGTCCCTGCCGCTGAAAAGCATACCCATGGCATGATGCTGCACCACCATGCTTCATGGTAGGGATGGTGTTACATGGGTGATGAGCTGTGCTTGGTTTTCTCCAGACATAGCATTTTGCATTCAGGACAAAGAGTCTCATCAGACCACAGAATATTTTGCCTTATGCTTTCAGACTCTTTCACGTGCCTTTTTGCAAACACCAGGCATGCTGTCATGCTCCTTTTTCTCAGGAGTGGGTTCTGTCTGGCCACTCTGCCATAAAGCCCAGATTGGTGAAATGCTGCAGAGACTGTTGCCTTCTGGCATGTTCTCCCATCTCAACCAATAAACTCTGTAGTTCTGTCAGAGTGGTCATTGGGTTCTTGGTCACCTCCCTGATCAAGGTCCTTCTTGCCCAGTTGGTCAGTTTGGTAGAATGGCCAACTCTAGGCAGAGCCTGGGAGTTCCGTATTTTTTCTATTTCACAATGATGGAGACCACTGTGCTCTTGGAAACTTTCAAAACTTTATAAATGGTTTTATACCCTTCCCCACATACTGTATATCATTAGTCCAAAAATGGATGTAGTAACTTAGGAATGCCCCTTTAACAGGCAGTGACCTTCATATAGCAGAACTACACTACAAAAGTATGTGCACACTTGCTCTTCTGGGAAGGCTTTCCATTCAGCCACAAGAGCATTAATGAGGTTGGGCATTGATGTTCGGCGATTAGGCCTGGCTCGCAGTCGGCGTTTCAATTCATCCCAACGTGTTCACTGGGGTTGAGGTCAGGGCTCTGTGCAGGCTTATCAAGTTCTTCCACACCGATCTCGACAAACCATTTCTGTATGGACCTCGTTTTGTGCATGGGGGAATTCTCATGCTGAAACAGGAAATAGCCTTCCCCAAACTGTTGCCACAAAGTTGGAAATACAGAATTGTCTAGAATGTCATTATATGCTGTAGCGTTAAGATTTCCTTTCGCTGGAACTAAGGAGCCTAGCGCGAACCATGAGAAATAGCCCCAGACCATTATTCCTCCTCCACCAAACTTTACAGTTGGTACTATGCATTGGGGCAGGTAGCATTGTCCTGGCATCTGCCAAAACCAGATTTGTCCTTCGGACTGCCAGATGGAGAAGCATGATTCATAACTCCAGAGAACACGTTTCCACTGCTCCAGAGTCCAATGTCAGCAAGCTTTACACCACACAGGCCGAAACTTGGCATTGTGCATGGTGATCTTAGGTTTGTGTGTGGCTGCTCGGCCTTGGAAACCCATTTCATGAAGCTCCAGACAAACAGTTATTGTACTAATTTTGCTTCCAGAGGCAGTTTGGAACTCGGTAGTAGGTGTTGCAACCGAGGACATACGATTTTTACACACTACCCACTTCAGCACTCGGTGGTCCCATTCTGTGAATTTGTGTGGCCTACCACTTCGAGGCTGAGCCGTTGTTGCTCCTAGACGTTTCCACTTCACAATAACAGCACTTACAATTGACCGGGGCAGCTCTAGCAGGGCAGAAATTTGACTACCTGACATGTTAGAAAGGTGGAATCATTTAACGGTGCCACATTGAAGTCACTGAGATCTTCAGTATGGGCCATTCTACTGCCAATGTTTGTCTATAGAGATTGCATGGCTGTGTGCTCGATTCTATATATCTGTCAGCAATGGGTGTGGCTGAACTAGCCGAATCCACAAATTTGAAGGGGTGTCCACATACTTTTGGAGACTGTTCAGGAGCCTTTTGGTGTCAGACTTGATGCACCGGAAACTGCAAATTTCACATGTGAAACATAATGTTATGACTTTAAGTACTGTTCCCTGAAGAAGCGAAACGAGGTACAACATATTATGGGGGAGTCGCACTCTGGTGACTTAGGTTGAAGGATCTACAATCACGCTTGACAAGGCCAATGAAATCTGCGCCTCGCTGGAAGCCCCGCATTCCACAGGTGATAAGCGTATGGCTCGGATTCATTCCTTCAATTTAACACCTCTCTTCACAGAGCCCAGGAATTGTCAGTGCGGGGCTAAACATCAGTTGTACCTCGTTTCCTTCCATCAGGGAACAGTAGTTAACAGTAGTTAACTACCACCTTCCGGAGACACCTGAAACCCCACCTCTTTAAGGAATACCTAGGATAGGATAAAGTAATCCTTCTAACCCCCCCCCCCCCCCCTTAAAAGATTTAGATGCACTATTGTAAAGTGGTTGTTCCACTGGATATCATAAGGTGAATGCACCAATTTGTAAGTCGCTCTGGATAAGAGCGTCTGCTAAATGACTTAAATGTAAATGTAAATGTAAATGTCATAACGTTACGTTCCTTTTCAGTCAGTCAGTTTCGGTGCATATTATGGGGAAATATAATCCTGGCCCCAAGCCAACCCCAATGCATACTAAGGTGACTCACTAAGGTGCCTGGGGCGAACTGAGTACCGGAAAGGTGTAAAGACAACGGGTGGAGGTCCCCAACACATTTAACCAAGGCCAAAGCCATGAGCAGAGAGATTTTGTAAGAGAGTATCTTCATGTCCACTGACTCCAGATGCTCAAAGGGGATCTCATGCAATGCCTCCAAATCCAGGGTCAAGTCCCATGTGGGCGCAATAGATTTAGATACTGGTCTGACACAATGTACACCTTTCAGGAACCACACCACCAGGGGGTGAGCCCCAGATGAGGCTCCGTCAATTCCCACATGACAGGCTAAGATAGCAGCCATGTTCACTTTTTGCTCAAAAAGCTCCTCTAGGAACACAAGGATGTCCCTCACAGAGCACTGAAAAGGAACAGGTCTTTATTTTGGCACCAGAGCTCAAGCGCTTGCCACTTATACAAATACAGCCCTTTCATGGAGGGAGCCCTTGCATACTACATGGTAGCAATAACATTCAGAGGTAAACCCCTAGCCAGCAGATTGGCCTTCTCAGGGGCCAGGCCCATAGGAACCAAATCTCTGGAATCTTGTGCCAAACCTGTCCTTTCACGTGGGACAACAGGTCCCTGCTCAACGGGAGTTGAGGCAAATGATCTTCGCAAACCAAGGCTGCCTGGGCAAATGGGGAGCCACAATAATGAATTATAAGCCCTTCCGGTACACTCTCTCCAATGTGGGCTGAATCAGAACCACTGGTGAAAACGCGTAAAGGAGGATCTGAGGCCACTGGTGTGACAGAGCGTCTGTTCCCAATGGGGCATTCGGATCCCTTATCAAGAAAAAAAGACGACACTGCGTGTTTTCCAGCAATGAGTAAGATCTATGTTGGCCCTGTCGAACCTCTCCCATATCTGGACAACCTCCCACTCCTGAGGACGAGCCCCCCTCCTCAAGTGAATAGGTGGTGTTAACATGTAAACTCTAGATTGAATACACATGAAAATATGATTTGAAATTTAAGATCAACATGTGAAAACAGTTATTTTCAACTGCAAATTTGACGTATTTTTTTTTAATGGATCCCACATATGAATCCTAGATATACAATACTATAAACTGGCCTACTTGTATAATATGTGCATGATAAGTAAATACTTTAATTGTGCTATTTTGGTCCAATGATGCCTTCTAACTTTCCCCAATAAAGTAATCTGGAAGTGAAGTGAATGTGTGTGCTTTATGTGAGTGAACATAGGTGGTCACGGGTACAGAAGTCAGACATCTGTAGAAGTATCTGCTTGCTGTGAGGCTGTGAGGAGCAGTGTGCCTGATAGAGCAGAGCTACAGTACTGAATGTAGGCTTCTCAGCATGTGAGAGACGGGACACGTGCAGGTCCAGCAGACAGCGGCCACGTGAGACAGACAAAGAGACGGCAAAGAGATGAAAGGTCAATGGTTAGGAAGCCATAATAACAGGGATTCACTTTAGTTAAATGTTTAAAGAAAGAGAAAGGGGGGTGACATGTGCACACACATGACACACACACGACACACACACACTCTCACACAATTGCCGGGGAGGTTCTCCATGTCGATTAGTCATCTACAGCAGAGGTAAAAAGAAAGAACGATTGAGAGAGAAAGAAGTGTCTGTGGGATTTGAATGACATCAGCGATGCCAGCAGCATTAGTTAGCTCTGACTGTAGTAGCCATATGAAAGGTGTGTGTCCTTGGTACCAAGTGGGCGGACATCTCACATCACTTTCCCTTTGTTACGGTTCTTCCCAGTATTGAAAAGGGCTCCATTTGATTTGCTTGCGGCTGATTCTCTCCTTGTGGCAAACAAACTTTGCTTCCGTCTGACGTTGCCTGATGTGGAGGGAGGTTCAAGGAAAAGACTTTGGCTCAGGGCTTTTCAGGGTGAGCATTCTGACAGCTATGTATATATCTGATTGAATATGCTATGAAAAGCACTGGTTTTTCTCTTTGTGCATACTGTCACAATTGTCATTGGTGATATCAAGGGATGGCATGTTCATTGTTGTTCAGTAATTGGCAGCTATGTTCTTCCCACTCCCCAATGATTTGACAGGAGACTAGAAAGGGTAGTTCAGTAGTGAAGTGCACGTGCCAATTATGCCCCTGAACAAGAGACAGATAAAGAGAGAGAGAGAGAGAGAGAGAGAGAGAGAGAGAGAGAGAGAAGGGACAATGAAAGAGAGACAAAGGGAGAAAGAAATAAAGCGCTAGAGAAAGAGACAACTCTGGTTCTCTGCACTTCGGTTGTGCCGTTGCTGGAAAACGGGAAGAATTTCTACTCCACCATGTGAAATAAAAAGAAACACATCCAAACATTTCCCATGCTTAGAAAGCTGTTTTCTTCTTTCTCTAATGTCTAAGAAGAACACTGCTAACATGTATCTGAGCTGCTGCTGTGTTTGCCTCCCAACACCCTGACTCTAAGATTTCACTCCACTACAGCCCCCCTGCTGTCTCCCAACACCCTGACCATGAGACCTCACTCCACTACAGCCGCCCCCATGTTGTTTCCTGCTGTGGATAAGTGCGCCTGTTCCCCATGTGGCATCGCAGCACTGTATGACTGAGTTATGTGTGTGTAGTGTTTGTGTGCAAGTGCATCCGTCTATGCCTGTGTGCACATTCACGTAAAAATTGGTGGGTTCAGAGCAAGGTTATTATAGTTTTGTGATTTTCTATTCATTTTTAATTTCTACTCATTTTTAGATTTACACTACCATTCAAAAGTTTGGGGTCACTTAGAAATGACCTTGTTTTTGAAAGAAAAGCACATTTTTTGACCAATAAAATAACATCAAATTGATCAGAAATACAGTGTAGACATTGTGAATGTTGTAAATGACTATTGCAGCTGGAATCGGCAGATTTTTGGGGGGAATATCTACATAGGCATACAGAGGCCCATTATCAGCAACCATCACTCCTGTGCTACAATGGCACGTTGTGTTAGCTAATCCAAGTTGTTCATTTTAAAAGGCTAATTGATCAATAGAAAACACTTTTACAATTATGTTAGCACAGCTGAAAACTGTTGTCCTGATTAAAGAACAATAAAATAGAAAGAGGAGTGGGAGGCAGGCATCCCGGAGTCGCCTCTTCACTGTTGACGTTGAGACTGGTGTTTTGCAGGTACAATTTAATGAAGCTGCCAAGTTGAGGACTTGTGAGGCGTCTGTTTCTCAAACTAGACACTCTAATGTACTTGTCCTCTTGCTCAGCTGTGCACGAGGGCCTCCCACTCCTCTTTCTATTCTGGTTAGAGCCAGTTTACACTTTTCTGTGAAGGGAGTAGTACACAGCGTTGTACGAGATCTTCAGGTTCCTGGCAATTTCTCGCATGGAATAGCCTTCATTTCTCAGAACAAGAATAGAGTGACGAGGTTCAGAAGAAAGTGCTTTGTTTCTGGCCATTTTGAGCTTGGAATCAAACCCACAAATGCTGATGCTCCAGATACTCAACTAGTCTGAAGAAGGACAGTTTTCTTGCTTCTTTAATCAGGACAACAGTTTTCAGCTGTGCTAACATATTTGCAAAAGGGTTTTCTAATGATCAATTAGCCTTTTTAAATGAATAACTAGGATTAGCTAACACAACGTGCCATTGGAATACAGGAGTGATGGTTGCTGATAATGGGCCTCTGCATGCCTATGTAGATATTCTATAAAAAATGTGCCGTTTCTAGCTGCAATTGTCATTTACAACATTAACAATGTCTACACTGTATTTCTGATCAATTTGATGTTATTTAAATGTACAAAACATTTGCTTTTCTTTCAAAAACAAGGTCATTTCTAAGTGACCCCAAACTTTTGATCAGTAAGTAGTGTGTATTTGAAATTCAGTTTAGTTTTCAGGTTTGATTTCTTTGTTTTTGTTCAGTTTCAGTTTGATAAAAACATTTCTATTTTGTTTTTATATGATTTAGTTTCGGTTTTAGTTTTAGTGCTTGGGAGGGTAGGAGCCATTTATGTGCTGTAGGCCTATAGCAGGGTGTCACGTCCTGACCATAGAAAGCTGTTATTTTTTATGGTAGAGTAGGTCAGGGCGTGACTGGGGGGTTTTCTAGTTTAGTTTTTCTATGTTATGTTCTAGTTTTGTATTTCTATGTTGGGTTTTGTTTGGGATGATCTCCAATTAGAGGCAGTTGGTCCTCGTTGTCTTTAATTGGAGATCATACTTAAGTAGGTGGTTTTTCCACCTGGGTTTGTGGGAGATTGTTTTTGAGTTAGTGTTTGTTTCACCTCTGCGTCACGGTTTGTTGTTTTGTTATTCAGTTTATTTTATGTATTGCATAGTTTCACAGTTCAATAAAATGTGGGACGATAATCACGCTGCACTTTGGTCCGCTCCTTCCTACGACAACCGTGACAAGTAATATTTGAGATGGTCCAGTCACACAAATGTCCTAGGTGGCAAAGGCCCGGAAAGATATTTTGATTTATTGGCGTAGTAACAAACCCCCACCTCGCAATCCATAGGAACCCAAACTGTTCACACCTTTCTTGTTGGCAGAGAGACAAATTAGCAGTTTAAAGTTGATTATGTCATCAAGCTAACCACGCAGCCATTTTTTCCCCCTGCTATTCCCCAAAAATGTGTGCCTTATGTGTGTTTATATCCTTACCAAATTCCCAAAATAAAATAATAGCTGTCTTACCTAGGTCTTTATCCTGAAATTCTTTGTGGGTGTTGTTCAGATTAAAGTTGAGGTTGGTTGGGTTTTTCCCTTTTATCTCTGTTCTACTAAAGCTGCCATCTTCTGACACTACAATGCATTTGCTTTTGTACTTTCCAGCAATTTACTCACCAGATTCAGAACCTTGAAAACCACATTAGAAAAAAAAGCTTGAAAACCCAAAGTTTAGAAGGGAAAAAAACTAAAACTAAACATAATTTATGATGGTTTTGATTTGAATTTAGTTCGTTTTGCAGTCAAAGATTATAGTTTCTGTCAGGAATCCCGCTTCCTGAGTCTGTTTTCTGCCTGAGCTGACTGTTTTTTGATTTGGAGTCTGTTTCCTGAGGTTCCTGAACGCACCCTGTCTGGTTGCCAGGCGACGAAGCTAGGCGGGAGAACTCTTGATTACCCGCACCTGCATCTCATCAGCCATCTGCACACCTGGTCCTGATCATCACCTCTTCTCTTCATAAGCCCTGACCTGACATCCATTCCCTGCCGGATCGTTAGCAATGAACAGTATGTTGTGTCAGTGTATCAGCCTCATGTTACCAGAGTTAGTTTTGTTGTTCTGTACTTTTTGCCGGTTACTCACCCCCGTTTACTCTGTCTACAGTCATCCTCCCGGAACATTCAACTCCCTTGCCTGGCCGTCGGTGGTTTCAGTGACATCATTGGAGCTGCCTATTCACTCTCATCAACTCACCTCCGCTGCCGCTCCGTCTCCTGGATTATTCTATTTTCACCTCGAGACTGTAAATAAATACTCACCTTCATTTTACTCACCTTGTCCTGGTCAGCTTCTGGGTTCAGCTTTAGAGAATCGTGACAAGTTTCAGTATAGTTTTATTTTTTCAAATGTTTTTATTTTTTATTTGATTTCAGTCTACTAAATAGTTTTTCCACTTGTAGTTATTATTTTAGTTTCAATTTGTTTACTATAATGTCGCTACAATCATATATATAGGGCAATATGACACCAATCTCGATGACAAACTCCCCGCCATTCGTCATGAGCCGTACGTACATTTCCTAAAAACCACACCAAATTTTTTTACAGGTTCGTTAGCAAAATCTTTTGCCAGGAACTAGCTCTATCTTGCCGTTGGATAAGAACAAGACTACAGAGTCAATAAAGTGACCATTAGGCTTGACACCATTCGGACTGAATAAGTTTGTAGGGGCAACATTTTTGATTACATTTATAATTTATCGCTCTCACATGCTGATTTTTATCATCTATGCAGCACTCCGCCAATCAGACCTTTATGGAAGTGCCCAGATGGAAGCCACTCCTAAGTAAAAGGCACATGACAGCCCACTTGGAGTTTGCCAAAAGGCACCTAAAGGACTCTCAAACCATTAGAAACAAGATTCTCTGGTCTGATGAAACCAATATTGAACTCTTTGGCCTGAATGTCTTCAGTCACATCTGGAGGTAACCTGGCACCATCCCTATGGTGAAGCATGGTGGTGGCAGCATCATGATGTGGGGATGTTTTTCGGTAGTATGGTCTGGGGTACTAGTCAGGATGGAGGGAAAGATTAACAGAGCAAAGTAGAGAGATTCCTGATGAAAACCTGCTCCAGAGCGCTCAAGACCTCAGACTGGGGCAAAGGTTCACCTTCCAACAGGGCAACAACCCTACAGTAAGCACACAGCCAAGACAACGCAGGAGTGGCTTCAGGACACGAGGCTGTAATTACACGAGGCTGTAATGCCAATGGTGCTTCAACAAAGTACTGAGTAAAGGGTCTGAATACTTATGTAAATGTGAGGTTTTTATTTGTAATACATTCGCAAAAATGTATAAAACCCTTTTTTTGCATTTCAGTATAAGTCTGTAACATAAAATGTGGAAAAAGTCAAGGGGTCTGAATACTTTCTGAAAGCACTGTATATCGTTTGGCTGTATGTATTTTTAGATATAGGCCTATTGTAAATGTGTTTTAACGTTGCATCACCATCTTTATTGCAAAAATAAATTAAAGTACAAACATAACTTTAAGCAACATATTATTTTGACAGGGGTAATGATTTGTCAATTGATCAGCACAGCAATTGATAAAACAGGACAATTTGACACACAAGGGGTTCTGAGTTTATGTCAATATTACACAGGTAATCTAACAGCTACAGAAATCCGGAATGTAGACAGGCTTTATCTATCTGAGCTACTGTGTTATGTTGGGCACCTACTGACCAAAAAATTATGTCATTATGATTTTTTTTATGACATGTATTGCTAAAATAAAGGTTTAAGGAAATACATGCATACACCACATTATTACAAGACTAAACAGCTCAGTCTTGCCTAGTAGTTTTGTAATTATAAAAGCAAACCTTGCTTTAATTTTTTTTTTTAAATGAAAATGTAGCTTAATGGGATAATGTCTTACTGTAGTATGTGAAAAATCCAATACTTTACCTTGTATTCAATACAAATCACATTATTGTGGAAGCACCTCCTCTAGTATGTATTAGGTTGTTTGAGAAGGTTAGAATCCTAAGAAACCTGCCTACACATAGTCTGAAGCTGTGTGTTGGTGCTCATGTGAATGTCCTTTCTTTTTCGGCTTCAAACCAATGTGTGTATGCATGTGTGTCAGCGTAATATCTTAGTTATTAGATATTCAGGGGGAGCTTTTCTCGATGTGGAAGCAGCACAGTGGTCACATCCTTGCTGTGTATATCTCCCTCTGCTGAAAGATATCAAATTAATATCTCTCCTCTCCTATCCTCTCCCTCTCCTTCCTCGCCTCTCCCTCCTCACCTCTCCCTCCTCAAAGAGAGTGGTGGATGAAAGGAAGGCTTTAGTCCATCTGCCAGCATCATTATTCTTTTTTATCAGCTGAATAATGTTTCTGTCCTACCTCACCTCAGTGGTTATCCCGAAAATGCCTCAACATTCTCTCTCCAGCCCCTGTGTACAACTGTATATTTCTATACACTGTATTTTTGCCCATATATTGTTTAAACAACTACTCTGCTAAAGCTTGGCTTGTCCTCAGAGAATTCTCTGAGCATTAACAGCGTTCTCTACCTCTCCCTCCCTCTGTTTCTCCCTTTCTCCTATGCCCGTCTCTGTTTCTCTTTCTCCAACGTTTTAAAACCGATGAGCATGCTATGTGGCTCCTAGCCTCCTACTCATCACTGCAACTGTAACAGTAACAGCAGAGATATCGCCACTCAAGAGGAGTGCCATCGCAGACATCCACACACACACAGTCACACACACACCAACGTTGGATAAACATCGGCTTATTCTTCTCAAACGTACGCTGGGGAGGTAGAGGGAGAGTGTCCACCTGCGCTCATCTCATACACAACAGGGCTAAGGTAAAGCATCATCCATATTCATCTGGCTAGTAGATAGTTTCATTACGTAAGTAAGTCCACTATGGATAAGGGATGGGAGGCAGGCTGCCGTTATGTACATCTGCTGTTTTAATGTACTATATGTCTGTCTGATCTTGACTGGCATCAGAATATAAAAGATGGAGACTGTTTGTTTACAAGACAGGCAACTATCATCATCTGGAAAAGACACACTGTTAGAGACATAAGTGGAGAGTGTGTTTGCTACTCCAAATATAGTTAGGTAATATTGGTTATTGATTATTTACTACAGCAGTGCATTGTTTACAAGTTTTGAAACGTACGTGTGTGTGTGTGTGTGTGTGCGTGCGTGCATGCGTGCGTGTGTGTGTTTGTGCGCATGTGCGCCTGTGTAAATGTCAAACAGTGAAGGAGTCACAGATGGAGAGGGGCGGCTTTGAAGCACCCACACATCCCACCTACATGTTTCACACCTCTCTCTCTCGCTCTCTCTTGCTCACTCTCTCGCCCTCTCTCCCTCTCTCTCTCTCTCCCTCCCTCTCTCTCTCTTCCTCCCTTTTTCTCTCCCCCTCTCTCCCTCCCTCTCTCCCTTTCTCTCTCCCTCCCTCTCTCCCTCAGATTTTTCATCTCTCTACTCAGAAAGTCAAAGCAAACCTTCCTTCCTATTTATTTTTCTTCTCCTTCCTCCCTTCCCTTCTCTCTCAATCAATAGGTATCCCTCTTCCTTTCAGTTTCTCACACAAGCATCTACAGTTAGGTCAATAATTTTTGGCAATGTTGATAAAGATGCAAAAATAACTGCATGAAAGTAATATTACAGATTCTGAGCTATGTTGCATGCAACAAAATGCTAATTGATATTACTTTATATACTAATGCAACTACTCAGAGAAAGAGATAATGTTTAAGTCATTAAAAAAATATATTAAAAAGATTGGGGTCAAAATTATGTGGATCTTTCAGCAAGAGAATAACTCCACGCACTAAGCACAATCCACATCGAAATGGTTAGTTGACCACAAAACTGAAATTATTCAATGGCCATCTCAGTCTCCGGACTTGAACCCCATTTCCATATCTGGAAACATTCTGCATGGAGGAATGGTCTATGATCCCACCCAACATGTTCTCCAATTTCCTGAAATATTTCAGAAAAAGGCACCCACCTGGTGTCCCAGGTATAAATCAGTCCCTGATTAGAGGGGAACAAGGAAAAAAATGCAGTGGAACTGGCTTCAAGGTCCAGAGTTGAGTTTTAGGGCGCAATAGAATTAAAAACAGTGGTGATAATAATTTGTACCCATATCTTTAAAAAAATATTTATATTACTTGTTAAACATTAGCTCTTTCGCTGAGCAATTGTATTAGTATGACATAATATACATTTCCGCATTTTTGAGCATACAATAATATAGCTCAATATGTATTATTTATTTTACACAGTCTTTTTTGCTCAACTTTATCAAGGGTGGCAATAATTATGGATCTAACTGTCTCATCCTTGTGTATAGAGAGAATCAACATCGCTCCCTCTATTCTTCCCTCCCTCTCTTCTATCTCTCCATTCCTCCCTCTTCCCTTACCCCTTCATCATCCCTTATCTCAGTACTCCTCCCTCCCTCTCCTGCATATCTCACACAAGCACCTGCCCCTAATCCAACAGAGATTCTGTGTGGCCACTCTCAACACAGAAACACTATATGAAAGTCTACATTCAAACTGTGAACAGGATGGGTATAAAAGAGCAAACAGCTGCCTAAACATAGATACAGCTACAATACTTTTAAAACAACTGACCCTACAGATGGTTAGCAACTGTGAAAGTTTTAAACATAATGAGCTGTCAAAGTTACACTTTCTGGACGGAGTGGTCTGCAAACCTAATTATCCAAATAAATTGATTACATAAAAAGCTAAAGTCAGGATTAAGAGCATCATTCCTGACTCTGCAGACAAAATATCAAAATACCAACAGAAGAGCAATGGTCTGACTTGTAGTCAAAAACTTGATAATCATTATACTAGTGGTTATTATCACCACATAGAGCATGAATCCAGACCCCAAAACACAAACATACACTGAACAAAGATATAAAAGCAACTTGTAAAGTGTTGGTCCCATATTTCATGAGCTGAAATAAAAGATCTCAGAAATGTTCAGTTTGCACAAAAAACAGATTTCTCTCAAATGTTGTGCACAACTTAGTTTACATCCCTGTTAGTGAGTATTTCTAATTTTCCAAGATAATCCATCCACCTGACAGGTGTGGCATATCAAGAAGCTGATTAAAAAGCATGATCATTACACAGGTACAGCTTGTGCTGGGGACAATAAAAAGCCATTCTAAAGTGTGCCGTTTTGTCACAAAACACAATGCCACGGATGTCTCAAGTGTTAAGCGAGCATGCAATTAGCATCCTGACTGCAGGAATGTCCACACGAGCTGTTGACAGAGAATTTAATGTAATTTCTCCACCATAAGCCGCCTCCAACGTCATTTTAGAGAATTTGTCAGTACGTCCATCTGACTTCAAAACCGCACACCAAGTGTAACCACGCCAGCTCAGGACCTCCACATCAGGCTTCTTCACCTGCGGGATCTTCTGAGACCAGCTACCCGGACAGCTGGTGAAACTGAGGAGTATTTTTGTCTGTAATAATGCCCTTTTGTGGGGAAAAACTCATTCTGATTGGCTGGGCCTGGCTCCCCAGTGGGTGGGCCTGGCTCCCTAGTGGTTGAGCCAGTAATGTGAAATCAATTGATTAGGGCCTAATTAATTTATTTCAATTGACTGATTTCCTTAAATGAACTGTAACTCATTAAAATCGTTGAAATTGTTGCATGTTGCATTTATATTTTTGTTCAGTATATACACTGCTCAAAAAAATAAAGGGAACACTTAAACAACACAATGTAACTCCAAGTCAATCACACTTCTGTGAAATCAAACTGTCCACTTAGGAAGCAACACTGATTGACAATACATTTTACATGCTGTTGTGCAAATGGAATAGACAACAGGTGGAAATTATAGGCAATAAGCAAGACACCCCCAATAAAGGAGTGGTTCTGCAGGTGGTGACCACAGACCCCTTCTCAGTTCCTATGCTTCCTGGCTGATGTTTTGGTCACTTTTGAATGCTGGCGGTGCTTTCACTCTAGTGGTAGCATGAGACGGAGTCCACAACCCACACAAGTGGCTCAGTTAGTGCAGCTCATCCAGGATGGCACATCAATGCGAGCTGTGGCAAGAAGGTTTGCTGTGTCTGTCAGCGTAGTGTCCAGAGCATGGAGGCGCTACCAGGAGACAGGCCAGTACATCAGGAGACGTGGAGGAGGCCGTAGGAGGGCAACAACCCAGCAGCAGGACCGCTACCTCTGCCTTTGTGCAAGGAGGAGCAGGAGGAGCACTGCCAGAACCCTGCAAAATGACCTCCAGCAGGCCACAAATGTCCATGTGTCTGCTCAAACGGTCAGAAACAGACTCCATGAGGGTGGTATGAGGGCCCGACGTCCACAGGTGGGGGTTGTGCTTACAGCCCAACACCGTGCAGAACGTTTGGCATTTGCCAGAGAACACCAAGATTGGCAAATTCGCCACTGGCGCCCTGTGCTCTTCACAGATGAAAGCAGGTTCACACTGAGCACGTGACAGACGTGACAGAGTCTGGAGACGCCGTGGAGAACGTTCTGCTGCCTGCAACATCCTCCAGCATGACCGGTTTGGCGGTGAGTCAGTCATGGTGTGGGGTGGCATTTCTTTGGCGGGCCGCACAGCCCTCCATGTGCTCGCCAGAGGTAGCCTGACTGCCATTAGGTACCGAGATGAGACGCTCAGACCCCTTGTGAGACCATATGCTGGTGCGGTTGGCCCTGGGTTCCTCCTAATGCAAGACAATGCTAGACCTCATGTGGCTGGAGTGTGTCAGCAGTTCCTGCAAGAGGAAGGCATTGATGCTATGGACTGGCCCGCCCGTTCCCCAGACCTGAATCCAATTGAGCACATCTGGGACATCATGTCTCGCTCCATCCACCAACGCCACATTGCACCACAGACTGTCCAGGAGTTGGCGGATGCTTTAGTCCAGGTCTGGGAGGAGATCCCTCAGGAGACCATCCGCCACCTCATCAGCAGCATGCCCAGGCATTGTAGGGAGGTCATACAGGCACGTGGAGGCCACACACACTACTGAGCCTCATTTTGACTTGTTTTAAGGACATTACATCAAAGTTGGATCAGCCTGTAGTGTGGTTTTCCACTTTAATTTTGAGTGTGACTCCAAATCCAGACCTCCATGTGTTGATAAATTGGATTTCCATTGATTATTTTTGTGTGATTTTGTTGTCAGCACATTCAACTATGTAAAGAAAAAAGTAATTAATAAGATTATTTCTTTCATTCAGATCTAGGATGTGTTGTTTAAGTGTTCCCTTTATTTTTTTGAGCAGTATATTTTTGTTGTGCTAAAATGCTTAACAAGTTTCGTTGCAAAACATACAATGATTGTAAAACAGAGACAAAAACAAAAGCTTAACATGTAATTATCTGATGCTCTGCAGAATGTCCAATTACCGTGACCACTCTGTGCATATATTTACTTTAAATAGTAATTTCCTCATCACTCAGGGCTGGATTGGTATGGCCAATCTCAGGGTCATCACAAACCTTGTGTCTTATGCCTCAATCCTCAACTTCCCCCTCCATGTGTGCGTGTCCGTGTGTGTGTGTGTGCGTGCTAGCAAGACATGTGCAGGTGCACATGCATGTGTGCATGCGTGTGTGTCTTACTCATACTTATTTGTCCTGGTTTAGAGTGCCTTAGAGTCTATTGTAGCCTACTGGGCAGCAGTAACTATTAGAATCAAGCAGAAGCAAACTACCACTTTGGGGAACAAAGTGACATTAACAGGACTGTACATCGATGTACCTGAAGAGAGCTAAGAGTAAAAATAGATAGACTGTATTAGTTTGATGAGCTGAGACTGAGAGGCTTCTGTCCTGGCTTTACCCCACGCCTCTCTAGATAAGCCATAAATCAGGGCTGATGTGTTCATCAGGATTAAGCCTACTCTATGAGAGTGTTTAGATAACAAGTGTAGGCTAAGTGCTAAGCTGGCGTAACAAGGCAAGGACATCAGTGAGACTGCTAGCTGCAGAACAGACAACAGGGCTATTTTTACCTGAGCGGGTAAGGTCAATGCCTCTGTGAATAAAATCATGATAGCTGGAGGTCCACATAACAATGTTGGAGCAGTGGCTACATGTAAACAAACAGGGAGGGAAGAAGAGATAGAGAGGGGCAGGGAGGAAAGGATGGAGAAAAAGGAAAAGACTCATGAAGAGAGTGATGGAGGGAGAGATGGAGAGGGGGTACAGAGAGAGCGATGGAATCAGTTCAAGCGGAGTCAAGTTTTCCCCTCAGAGACACAGTGGACATCAGACAGACAGACAGTCCCCAGGCTGAAACAGAGAAAGGAGAGCAGCATAGGTCTGTAAGACCAGAAATAACCCAAACAGCCCTCCCGCCGGAGGCTACACATCAGATGGCCTGACACACTGTCTGTGGGCAGCACGGGTTCCGCAGGAGGCACTTTTCTTTCAGACAGGGACATAGAAGGTAGCCAAATGCATGCAGGTGCAAGTGCACACACACACACAAACATGGGCGTCTGAATTTGTCTGAAAGTGGAGGTGCAAAAGGGGGGGGGTCCAGGGGATTTTTAGTTTTTTGTATTTCCTGCTATTCTTGAGGGAATCCCTATTTGTGACTCCTTTCAGGAAACTATGCATATGTCGCAGCTCACTACTTCACAGGAGAGCCACCACGCAGAAATGCCTTCTGGAACATGTGAACTTTCATGTGCCTTAATAACAAACTAGTATGCCATTTGTAAATACCAATAAAATTGTTAACCTCTATGGGCTAGGTGGGACGCTTGCGTCCCACCTACACAACAGCCAGTTGAATCCTGTGGCGCATTATTCAAATACCTTAGATATGATATTACTTCAATTTTTCAAAAATATGACTATTTTACACCATTTTAAAGATAAGACTCTCGTTAATCTAACCACACTGTCCGATTTCAAAAAGGCTTTACAACGAAAGCAAAACATTAGATTATGTCAGCAGAGTACCGAGCCAGAAATAATCAGACACCCATTTATCAAGCTAGCATATAATGTCACATAAACCCAAACCACAGCTAAATGTAGCACTAACCTTTGATGATTTTCATCAGATGACAACCCTAGGACATTATGTTATACAATACATGCAAGTTTTGTTCAATCAAGTTCATATTTATATAAAAAACCAGCTTTTTACATTAGCATGTGACTAGCATGTGACTAGCATTCCCACCGAACACTGCCGGTGAATTTACTAAATTACTCACGATAAACGTTCACAAAAAGCATAGCAATTATTTTAAGAATTATAGATACAGAACTCCTCTATGCACTCGATATGTCCAATTTTAAAATAGCTTTTCGGTGAAAGCACATTTTGCAATATTCTCAGTAGATAGCCCAGCATCACAGGGCTAGCTATTTAGACACCCAGCAGGTTTAGCACTCATCAAAGTCAGATTTACTATAAGAAAAATGTTATTACCTTTGTTGTCTTCGTCAGAATGCACACCCAGGACTTCTACTTCAATAACAAATGTTGGTTTGGTCCAAAATAATCCATCGTTATATCCAAACAGCGGCGTTTTGTTCGTGTGTTCTAGACACTATCCTAAAGGGTAAATAAGGGTGACGAGCATGGCGCAATTCGTGACAAAAGAATTCTAAATATTCCATTACCGTACTTCGAAGCATGTCAACCGCTGTTTAAAATCAATTTTTATGCCATTTTTCTCATAGAAAAGCGATAATATTCCGACCGGGAATCTGCGTTTAGATAAACAGACAAAGGAAAAGAAAGCATTCGGTCGAAGCGGGCACGCGCCTAAGCCCATAGTACTCTGAGTGGCCACTTGCCAAAAGCGATAAAGTGTTTCAGCCAGAGCCTGCCTCGATATCGTTCAACTTTTTCCCGGGCTCTGAGACCCTATGGAAGACGTAGGAAGTGTCACGTTATTGCACAGATCCTGAGTCTTCAATAAAAAGAGCCAAGATGAAACACTACTTCTCAGACAGGCCACTTCCTGCTTGAAATCTTCTCAGGTTTTGGCCTGCCATAGGAGTTCTGTTATACTCACAGACACCATTCAAACAGTTTTAGAAACTTTAGGGTGTTTTCTATCCAAAGCCAATAATTATATGCATATTCTAGTTACTGGGCAGGAGTAGTAACCAGATTAAATCGGGTACGTTTTTTTATCCAGCCGTGTCAATACTGCCCCCTAGCCCTAACAGGTTAAATTACAACCGTAGTTATGTTTGCCTCGGAAAAAGTCAGCAACCTTCCCGCTAGTCATGATGGCTGAGAAAATGAGTGGGCTGGACATGCCGAGAGAGGAGTTTGGATTGGTCTGCCATGTAGGTAATCCTTTTTAACAAGCCTTTTTTGAAAGATATCACTTGGTAGAACTACATAAGTTTTCCTCTCCACTTTCTGAAGGACTGAGTTTTGAAATCAGTGGAATTCGAGTATGATAGCTAAAGAGATTGAGATAATTCTGGTGTGTGATTGCAAATATGCAGACAGAGTCAAAAAGAGAACGCACAGAAGGCTGTTGTATAAAACATCTGTCTCCAGATTACATCTTCAAACTAAGGGCAACAATGGCATCCATGACAGAGAGGGAGAAGCATCCATCCATGTATACGGGTAAGATAGTCTAGTTAGCTACATTTTCAGATATTACACGTTTTTAATTTTGTCAGAAAGACGTTTTCATTTCAAGTTAAAATGCTAGCTAGTTAACGTTACATGTATGATCTGTGTAGTAATATTATTCGTATCTCAGAGCCATTTGCATTTCTAGTTATAGCCTAATGTTAGCTAGCTAACATTGAACCTTGTTGGTTAGCTACTTGCAGATTCATGCAGTGTGGTAAACGCTATGCGTTGGGACTATGGTTCATTGTTTCGCTAACTTGCTACATGTCTAAACAAAAGACACTATGCAAGTAATCATTTCAGTTGAATGTTCATGATGTCACTGCGACAATGCGTTTTTCTGGATTTTTTTGTTGTTATTCTGTCTCTCACTGTTCAAATAAACCTACCATTAAAATTATAGACTGATCATTTCTTTGTCAGTGGGCAAACATACAAAATCAGCAGGGGATCAACTACTTTTTTCCCTCACTGTACATACATACTGTACATACACACATACCCACATATACACTACCGTTCAAAAATGTGGGGTCACTTAGAAATGTCCTTGTTTTTGAAAGAAAAGCACATATTTTGTCCATTTAAATAACATCGCATTAGTCAGAAATACAGTGCAGACATTGTTAATGTTGTAAATGACCATTGTAGTTGGAAACGGCAGATTTTTTATGGAATATCTACATAGGCGCACAGAGGTCCATTACCAGCAACTATCACTCCTGTGTTCCAATGGCACGTTGTGTTAGCCAATCCAAGTTTATCATTTTAAAAGGCTAATTGATCATTAGAAAACCCTTTTGCAATTAGGTTAGCACGGCTGAAAACTGTTGTGCTGATTAAAGAAGCAATAAAATAGAAAGAGGAGTGGGAGGCCCAGGTGCACAACTGAGCAAGAGGACAAGTACATTAGAGTGTCTTGTTTGAGAAACAGACACCTCACATGTCCTCAACTGGCAGCTTCATTAAATAGTACCCGCAAAACACAAGTCTCAACACCAACATTGAAGAGTCTACTCCGGGATGCTCGCCTTCTGGAACATAGGAGTGATAGTTGCTGGTAATGGGCCTCTGTGTGCCTATGTAGATATTCCATAAAAATCTTCCTTTTCCAGCTACAATAGTAATTTACAACATTAACAAAGTTTAAACTGTATTTCTGATCAATTTCATCTTATTTTTAATGGACAAAAAAAATGCTTTTCTTTCAAAAACAAGGACATTTCTAAGTGACCCCAAACTTTTGAACGGTAGTGTATATCTCACTAGGTCAGGGTATTTAAGCCTCCATACATCCACTAATTCCAATATATCCATGACATTCATGATTTCCTTAAGTGCCTGAGAGTGATAGTTTGTAGTGTGATTTTCTTTCCGGTCCATAGAGGTATTTAAAACCATATTATAATCTCCCACCAAAATAGTTTTGCTGAGAGACCGGGACCCATCCTTCGAAAAGAGCACTCAATGCCACCCACAGAATAGAAGCAGATTAATCGTCAAAAGCATTTCCATCGCGCTCACCTCGATTTGTATTATACAATATATAGCTATTAATATATATATATTATTATTTTATTTTTTTAAATCCTGTTTATCTTAATTTACATAATTAGCAATTCACATTTGTAATAATGTAGGCAGTTTATGCAAAGGATTGTTACTTCTTACCAGTATTGCCATTACCAAAATTACATTATGGGAAGCAATTATTATTTTAGAAAACAATTATTGTGATTCATCCTATATTGTCCCTAACATAGTATACAACCCCGCAACAGTTGTGGGATACACACACACACACACACACACACACACACACACACACACACACACACACACACACACACACACACACACACACACACACACACACACACATACACACATACACACATACACACCCAACCCCTTTCCTGAAAAACAACAATAGACTCAGAATCTCAACAGTTGCACCATCCCAGAGCCCAACTCAAGAAAGGTCTTGATTTACAAATGCATATAGAGTTTCAGCTTTATGAGAAGGCCTGCAAAACTGAGGAGATTTGATTAACCCTTGTCACGGTGATGGAGATCAGACTAGGTGATGGAGATCAGACATACCCCCTTCGCCTGAAACATCCACACATATACCCCGTTTTGACCATATTCCCAAGCATCGCCGTGAAGTCAGAGCTTTGATGATTTTGTGCCACCAGGGCCGCAATAATAATTTACTCAGTACTTTGTTGAAAAACCTTTGGCAGCTTTTACAGCCTCGGGTCTTCTTGGGTATGACGCTACAAGCTTGGCACACCTGTATTAATGGAGTTTCTCCCATTCTTCTCTGCAGATGCTCTCAAGCTCTGTCAGGATGGATGGGGAGAGTCACTTCAAAGCTAATTTCAGGTCTCTCCAGAGATGTTCAATCGGGTTCAAGTCCGGGCTCTGGCTGGGCCACTCAACGACATTCAGAGATTTGTCCCGAACCCACTCCCGCATTGTCTTGGTTGTGTGCTTAGGGTTGTTGTCCTGTTGGTAGGTGAACCTTCGGCCAAGTCCGAGGTCCTGAGTGCTCGGGATCAGATTTTCATCCAGGATCTCTCTGTACTTTGCTCTGTTCATCTTTCCCTTTATCCTGACTAGTCTCCCAGTCCGAGCCGCTGATAAACATCCCCACAGCATGATGCTGCCACCACCATGCTTCACCGTAGGGATGGTGCCAGGCTTACTCCAGATGTGACGCTTGGCATTCAGGCCAAAGAGTTCAATCTTGCTTTCATCAAACCAGAGAATCTTGTTTTTCATCGTCTTAGAGTCCTTTAGGTGTCTTTTGGCAAACTCCAAGTGGGCTGTCATGTGCCTTTTACTGAGGAGTGGTTTCAATCTGGCCACTCTACCATAATGGCCTGATTGGTGGAGTGCTGTAGACATGGTTGTTCTTCTGGAAGGTTCTACCATCTCCACGGAGGAACTCTGGAGCTCTGTCAGAGTGACCATCAGGTTCTTGGTCATCTCACTACTGTAAGTCGCTCTGGATAAGAGCGTCTGCTAAATGACTAAAATGTAAAATGTAAATGTAAAATGAGTACCTGGGATAGGATTAAGTAATCCTTCAAACCCCCCCTACCTTCCCCCCCCAAAAAATATATAGATATACTATTGTAAAGTGGTTGTTCCACTGGATATCATAAGGTGAATGCACCAATTTGTAAGTCGCACTGGATAAGAGCGTTTGCTAAATGACGTAAATATTTCCGGTCACCTTGCCCTGATTAAAAGCAGTGGTTCGCGCTTTCAGTTTTGCGCGAATGCTGCCATCAATCCACAGTTTCTGGTTGGGGAAGGTTTTAATCGACGCTGTGAGTACAACATCACCGATGCACTTGCTAATTAACTCACTCACCGAATCAGCGTATTCATCAATGTTATTGTCCGACGCTATGCAGAACATATCCCAGTCCACATGATCGAAGCAATCTTGAAGCGTGGAATCCGATTGGTCAGACATCTCAAGGATGATCAATGGAAAATGGATCCACCTGAGCTCAATTTCGAGTCTGATAGCAAAGGGTCTGAATACTTATGTAAATCAGGTTGTTCTGGTTACATTCTTTTGTACATTTGCAAAAAAGAAAAAAGTATGTTTTTTCGAGTTTTCATTATGGGGTATTGTGTATAGATTGATGAGGAAAAACTTTTAGAATAATGTTATAAATTATCAAAACGTGGAGAAAGTCAAGGGGTCTAAATACTTTCCAAACGCACTGTATATCCATAAATTAAGGCCCTGAATCTGCAATAGAAAGAATAAAATGTAGCTCTGTTAATAACCTGTTGGGGCTAGGGGGCAGTATTTGCTCGGCCGGATAAAAAAACGTACCCAATTTAAACTGGTTACCACTCTTGCACAGAAACGAGAATATGCATATAATAGTAGATTTGGATAGAAAACACTCTAAAGTTTCTAAAACTGTTTGAATGGTGTCTGTGAGTATAACAGAACTCATATGGCAGACCAAAACCTGAGAAGATTCCATACAGGAAGTGCCCTGTCTGACAATTTGTTCTCCTTCTGTGGCATCTCTATCGAAAATACAGCATCTGTGCTGTAACGTGACATTTTCTAAGGCTTCCATTGGCTCTCAGAAGGCGCCAGAAAGTGGAATGACGTCTCTCCTGTCTCTGGGCGAAAAACAGCAGGAGAATATTGCAAAATGTGCTTTCGCCGAAAAGCTATTTTAAAATCTGACACCGCGATTGCATAAAGGAGTTCTGTATCTATAATTCTTAAAATAATTGTTATGTTTTTTGTCAACGTTTATCGTGAGTAATTTAGTAAATTCACCGAAAGTTTGCAGTGGGTATGCTAGTTCTGAACATCACATGCTAATGTAAAAAGCTGGTGTTTGATATAAATATGAACTTGATTGAACAAAACATGCATGTATTGTATGATATAATGTCCTAGGAGTGTCATCTGATTAAGATCATCAAAGGTTAGTGCTGCATTTAGCTGTGGTTTTGGTTTTTGTGACATATATGCTTGCTTTGAAAATGGCTGTGTGATTATTTTTGGCAGGGTACTCTCCTAACATAATCTAATGTTTTGTTTTCGCTGTAAAGCCTTTTTGAAATCGGACAATGTGGTTAGATTAACGAGAGTCTTGTCTTTAAAATGGTGTAAATCAGTCATATGTTTGAGAAATTGAAGTTATAGCATTTATGAGGTATTTGTATTTGTTTCTTTTCTCTGTATACATCAATGATGTCGCTCTTGCTGCTGGTGATTCTCTGATCCACCTCTACGCAGACAACACCACTCTGTATACTTCTGGCCCTTCTTTGGACACTGTGTTAACTAACCTTCACACGAGCTTCAATGCCTACAACTCTCCTTCCGTGGCCTCCAACTGGTCTTAAATGCAAGTAAAACTAAATGCATGCTCTTCAACAGATCGCTGCCCACACCTGCCCGCCCGTCCAGCATCACTACTCTGGACAGTTCTGACTTAGAATATGTGGACAACTACAAATACCTAGGTGTCTGGTTAGACTGTAAACTCTCCTTCCAGACTCACATTAACCATCTCCAATCCAAAATGAAATCTAGAATCGGCTTCCAAAGCATCCTTCACTCATGCTGCCAAACATACCCTCGTAAAACTGACTATCCTATCGATCCTTGACTTCGGTCATGTCATTTACAAAATAGCCTCCAACACTCTACTCAGAAAATTGGTTGCAGTCTATCACAGTACCATCTGTTTTGTCACCAAAGCCCCATATACTACCCACCACTGTGACCTGTATGCTCTCGTTGGCTGGCCCTCGCTTCATATTCGTCGCCAAACCCACTGGCTCCAGGTCATCTATAATTCTTTGCTAGGTAAAGCCCCGCCTTATCTCAGCTCACTGGTCACCATAGCAGCACCACCCATAGCACGCACTCCAGCAGGTATATTTCACTGGTCACCCCCAAAGCCAATTCCTCCTTCGGCCGCCTTTCCTTCCAGTTCTCTGCTGCCAATGACTGGAACGAACTGCAAAAATCAATGAAGCTGGAGACTCATATCTCCCTCACTAGCTTTAAGCATCAGCTGTCAGAGCAACTCACAGTTCACTGCACCTGTACATAGCCCATCTGTAAATAGCCCACCCAACTACCTCATCCCCATACTGTTATTTATTTTATTTATTTTGCTCCTTTGCACCCCAGTATCTCTACTTGCACACTCATCTTCTGCACATTTATGACTCCAGTGTTTAATTGCTATATTGTAATTATTTAGCCACTATGGCCTATTCATTGCCTTACCTCCCTTATCCTACCTCATTTCCACACACTGTATATAGACTTTTTCTATTGTATTATTGACTGTATGTTTGTTTTCCATGTGTAACTCTGTGTTGTTGTTTGTGTCGCACTGCTTTGCTTTATCTTGGCCAGGTCACAGTTGTAAATGAGAACTTGTTCTCAACTAGCCTACCTGGTTAAATAAAGGTGAAATAAAAAAATAAAAATAAAGAGCCGGCACTACAGCGTAGCCTAATCAGAAATGTCATGCATCATGGTTCTTATAGCCAAAGTGAAACGATACAATGAATTTGCTCGTGGCAAATTGGACCAACACATTGGACCAACACCATCGGACATGAAACAACAATACAAATGTAGCAACAGCACAACAAAATAGATAAACAATTTGATTTTGCAGGTGCCATTTCATTTTTAACACCAGTGGTGCAACTAGTGCTTTCTAAATGCACTGAACCAAAAAACAGTGGCGTGTGGGTGTGAAGCAAAACTTTCCAGAGTTCAAAACCATTCATCTTGAAGGACAGGGGCGGGGGTGCAAAATACAATTTTTAATTATACTATATAAAAAATTAACATATCTATTTTAATGCAGACTAGCTGAAAACACCACTAATAATTCTAAATTACACTTTACCCAATGGATCATGATCATTTTCTGGTAAAAAGTTGGGGTGCAAAAAAGGACACAGAGTTCTTCAGTGTTCCCATTTTTTAACTAATAAACACACTGGGATATTTATTGCAAGAAATGCTTTTCTTCATTTCTAATGCAACGTTTAGGATAGATAATACTGTACTGTAGCGACAGAGAGAAACTCTACAAGGTGAGACACTGCTTGCATCAATTCAGGGGTGTTGTTATTCACGCAGAGTTTTATACTGTGCAGGGTTATTTTTTTCAACAAGTAATAGATTGATTTGAAGTGATACATGTTCATTGCCAAATGGCTGCTGAGAGTGATGTTTGCTTGACAGATGGACATACCAGGATCTGCTCTCTAACTACATTCTCCACACTAAGAACAAGAAAACCAGGGCAAAGGAAAAGTCGAAAAAACGCAATGCATCAAAACGACATTAAAGGGCATTTTAAGACTCAGTACTTTCAGGGTCCCTTTAAAGCAACCAGGCATCTTTGAAGCGGAATTGGTAATGTTGGCATGTTCAAAATTCATGATGCAACATGACATCCCCGTTTTTTCTGACACATTAAAATTCAGACTCCTTTTTATAGCTGCCCCTCAAGGATTCTGTGCTTGCTGCATGGCTGAATAAAACACAAAGTGGCTTCCCCCTGACTGCATGGATTTGTCAGGGAACTTTATAAATAGCTCTGCAGGCAGGCAGGAAGGCACGTGTACCCACCCCATGTAAGCGAAAAAAGATTCCGCTCGCTGCAGAGCAGAGTTGAGAGAGAACAGGAAAACACAGATCTGCTTTCTACTGCAGAGAGACTGCAGACTGGTTTGAAACCTGCAATCAGCAGACGTATATTCCAAAAAGATTGATACCTGGAAAAGATATGCATCTTGAAATGCGTTAATATTTGTGATAGATCTGTGGTAATTAGTATGCAGTTATCTTCACAAATCTGACACAGTAATCGGTGTAACATCATTCGTTTCTCATAATACTAGCAACTATTAATGGCATTAGTCTCAAAAGGGTTCAAAATGCACACTTTGTGACATCATTTGGTTTTATATACTGTAGTTTCATCATGTGACCTCCATACTTCAATGAAATCTTATCACTGATGCCTAAAACTATATATGCCCATACATTAATATTTGCAGTGTTAGGCTGACTAATACAACAAAACATTCTAGATATATCAGTGTCATCAGAACATCTTCAGAAAAATGAAAAAATGAAATGTTTAAAAAGCTTAGAAATCAATTCCACATCTCCCTGTTGTTGATTTTGATGGCAAATAAGTATTTTTCTCAAGAGACTCATGGAAGTACTGTATACCCAGTCTTTTTCTATTTTGTCAAGTTACCACACACACACACAAACACAAGGACAAACAGACACACAGACAAACACACCACACACATAAACACACACCGAGCATCATAACAAATCCGCTCTGCCTAGATGGAATCTATGAGTGGAATCTTAAGAGTACATGATAAGAAAGCCCATTAATTCCAGTAAAGTGCTTTTCTCTAGAAACATGAGTGGTACGTTTCATGCAATGTTCCCAATTACAGCAGACGGCAAAGCAATCCACCATACACCATACAGCAGACGGCAAAGCAATCCACCACCTCCTTCAATAGCCATCAATGTTTTTAGAGGAAGTGTTTGTTCAGATAGATTCTAAAATACAGTAGTATAGTACATTTTTGCAGACACTTTCATCCAAATTGACCTAGAGTTTACACATCATGTATTCAGTATGTGTGGCACATGCAGGAATCAAACCAACAACCCCAGTGTTGCTAGCAGCACCATGCTCCATCCAACTGAACCATCTTAACCACAAATTGTTCTGGAAAAAAGTGGCCTTTAGGGATCAAGCTTATTGAATAAGATAAGCTTTAGGGACCCAATCAGTTTGTTGATATTGTTGTGGGACTTCAGGTGGCATCTGGCATTAGGACAATGAGCACCAATGGGAGTAATAATTACACTAACTACCTTGCTGTTGTTCACTATAAAAATGCATGACTTTATTTCTCTCCAACAGAGAACTCCAGCAACCACCAGTGATCTTAGAGGAGTCCTTGGATTACTGAAGCTTGACTGACCATTCTAACAAAACCAAGAGGCAAAGCAACAGTGAGTACTCTAACAGCCTACCCACCAGCGGGATGGAGATTGTGTCCCTTATGTAACTAACTACAGATGGGAGTACTCATTCCACTCATTCCATTCCAGCATATTAGGCACTCACTGCAGTACTTGCAGTGTGTTTGGTCTGTGTGTTATCAGGGGGACTAGATGCATGGTAGAGAAGCTCGTGGCTCACTATCCAGATTGGATGTTCTCTGGTGGCTAGCTGATGGGTATGTTGCCTGCTCCATATGGAGCTACACCTGCTGTAAATGTCTATCTGGGCATTTAGAGCAATGACTCTTATCAGACCCATCAGTATGTCTGATCTGTCTAATCCTACAGCAGCTGGCCAATAGGTCATGATATTAAACATCACTTTTTGATTATATCTACAACTGGAGTGCATGAAACACCATAGACAAAACATTGATCAGATATGTATGTACTGTAGTGTGAGAGAGTAAGCAGAAAAATGTTGAAAGCAAATGACCATGCGTCATCAGGTCGGTGCAGACTAAACAAATGTGAAGTGATGTTTAGCAAACTTCATCAGGCACATCCTGAACCTGCTCTCCACCTCCTCCAACATCTGAATCCATTTTGTTATGCAGTCATTCGAAGGGTCAATACACTACTTGAAGATCATGGCCTTGCTCATGACTGATGCATTACCATACTGCCTATAGGCAGGAGGTTAACATTGTTACCTTTTAATCCATTAGCAGACACTTTTCTCCAGAGCTATTTACTGCAGTGAGCGCATATATTTTCCTACTGGTCCCCCATGTGAATTGCACCCACAACCCTGGCATTGCAAGCACCATGCTCTACCAACTGAGCCACACAGGACAACCGTGTGGCTCAGTTGGATCCGAGCACTTTCTGAGAAGACTATGCTCAGAGCTGCAAGCTGTAGGTGTACATGGAAATAGCCCAGTCTTTAGTTAGCTACTGTAGAAAGAAGCTGTGAAGAGAAATGTATACATCAGAAGACAATCAATGTGATCTGAATCTGATATCATGTGTTTTGATGTTATGTGATCAATATTCAGAAATTTACTGTACTTTCTTACATGCTTGTATTCTATTCTTCCCATCATTTGAGCAGAACAATGAAGACCAGACTAGCCTGCCTGTCCAATAAGTCTGACTCCTACACCGACTTCACTGAGTTCCTGCCCCCTGCCCAGGACAGGACCACTAGATGCCTAAAGTAAGTAGACCTTTATATCCGATTGCATGGTGCCAGTCTCTCCCATTCATATAGTATTTAGATATTATTTCTCCCAAAACTAGGGATATGTAATAGGACTACTACACAATAGATGGTGTAGGGTCTTTTAAAACAAACCTTTGAAACTGTGAATATCTGTGTGTTGAAAACCTTCAACTGCATATTTGCATACACATTTAAAAACATGTGTCTCAATATCTCTGTCTTTCCTTCAGGCTGACACAAGACGAGGTCATTCGATGGGCAGATTCCTTCGATGTTCTTCTATTGCACAAGTGTAAGTAAAATTTAAATGATACTCCCTTTTATATTAAAAAGTAACAGTCAATCCTTCTCTTTAGAGTTAGATATAAATATTTCACCTTTTATCAACCAACCCCGCAAAAAACAACTGGGAGTCCATGTCATTGTTAGCGAACTGTTCGAAGCAAACCAGGCAACTTTACTGATTACATTTTCTCCTCCGACCCATTCTGTACTCTTTCTGTTTGTCCCTTTGACAACATGCTTGCCTATGTATTTCCTTTGACAAGAGGATTGTTTATCTGTTCCTTATCTGAGGATGTCTTCCCACATCAGCCCATTTCTCTCCCCCTAAACCCTTCTTATTTAACATCCCCTGTCTGTCTGGTTATTGTTGTGTAGGACTCCACAACACACAATGAGACACACTCTTGGTTGTGACCTTCTCTGTGGATTACACAATAACACACATACAAACACATGTTCATGTGCAAATACACACATGCAAACACATGCAGATGTTCACGTGCACACACACACATGTTCACGCAGAAATAGCTGTGATAACTCAGGCTCTCCACAGGGAGTGGGAAATTACATTGCACAGAAGACTTTAGTTGTATTATATTTGTTTTGATTTTGTAGTGCAACAATGAACACCGCCTAGCTGCTTTTGAATATTACTAGTTGTTCCTGCCAAAACCAGAACCTGGATGTTGTGCTGTGCAATGCACAGGGCAGGTTTTGCACTAGAAAAAGTTGACCTCTAAACCTCTGACTGATTCTGGCTTCATAATCATTATATCAGGCTTTGTTCCTCCAGTGGTCCTGAAAAGCAAACTAAATGGCTTACATTTTCTGTTGTCTTATTGTGCTGTTGCTTTGTTAGGATGCCTAATAGGTCAATAAAGTAATTATATAATATGTTGTCCAAACTAGAGATAGAAACATGTACACACAATCAAGTCATATTGTACTGTTAAATGTTAATGGACATTTGCATAAACATTGCATGTGTGCATGTCTCAGGTTAGTATTTGTCAGTAATGAGTTAATCAAGCATAGTATACAGTATACTGTAGACCCCACTGTCAACTGTTTAACAGGTGGTGTAGTTTGTATAACATAGACAAATTGGTGTGAACTTGAATCACGTTTTGAAGTCACATCCACAAAGTAACTTCTTATGAATCTAGCTGCGTGAAACTCTAGGTTCTGGTTCTACTTGTTCCTAAAAATATATATATTTTTATTTTATTTCACCTTTATTTAACCAGGTAGGCCAGTTGAGCACAAGTTCTCATTTACAACTGTGACCTGGCCAAGATAAAGCAAAGCAGTGCGACACAAACAACAAAGAGTTACACATGGGATAAACAAATGTACTGTCAATAACACAATAGAAAAGTCTATATACACTGTGTGCAAATGTAGTAAGATTAGGGAGGTAAGGCAATAAATAAGCCATAGTGGCGAAATAATTACAATTTAGCAATTAAACACTGGAGTGATAGATGTGCAGAAGATGAATGTGCAAGTAGAGATACTGGGGTGCAAAGGAGCAAAAAATAAATAACAATATGGGGATGAGGTAGTTGGGTGGGCTATTTACAGATGGGCTGTGTACAGTGTGTACATGTGCAAATATTATCATCAAATGACAAATATTATCTTCAGACACAAGGGGACAAAGAGACAGACTTTAGTATCGGGCTTCACTGAATCAAGACGCACGCACACACACAGCTTTATATTCGCATAAGAGGAACAGAAGCAGTACTATTTGTTCCCATGCCTTGGCCACATTGGCTCTGTCCTCACCTCCTGATTTAGCACTTATTGGATCTAACAGGAGAACATAGTTATCACATTCACCCGGCTGATCATATAACCACAGCCCATTTGTATCACAGCTAATCCTATTTATCTGGTTGCCCTTTGCTTCTGGCTGGGTACCTTAGGCTACCTATCTGTGATGATGTGGTTTGTGACTGCTTCTCATTTCTATGGGAGTCCATTTTATGCTGAACTAAATAAGTCTCCATTCAACATTCATGTATATGTTTTTCAATATTAAATTATAACATTTATGTGTATGTAAGCATTATTTAAAGAAAATCGAAAATCCTTTCAGAGTTCGAAATTTACACTGACCTACATTCACACATTAGAAGGCCTTGGCTTCATTAACACATCATAGACTATTCCTAAAGAGGCTGATTAAAAATAAAGCAGCGAGAGAAAATCTTCCTCCAAGAACGGTTCAATGCCTCAGGGATCTATTTTTATTTTTAACTATGTTTGTTGACAATGCTACATGCAGTCACAATGTCCTTCTGGTGATCTTCCTAAATCCATTGTTTAGTAAGAGTGTGTGGCTAATGTTGGTGATTGGGCCTGATGGACTACTCTCCTGCTGCTCCTGCTGGGCAAATGTTAAGCAAATACAGACAAGAGAAAATAGCGAGTGAGGGAGGGAGGATGGAGAAAACATGTCAATATGACACGGCCGACTGTAAAACAAGACCTCCCTCCATGTTATCATTGATGTCAGACAAATTGCTCTCATCTTTGATTGATGAATACAAAAAGTTCATTGGAAGGTTGTGGGACACATTTTTGTGTTCTAGTCGCAGGGCTGTTTAATGTGCTGAGAATGAAAACACACTCCTCATCTCAGACAATATCAACACATGATAATCAACCCTGTTATTATATGTATCAAGGGAACTACATGTGCTCTCTGTAGAAAAAAACACATCAGTTCCAAAAAAAACTGGCCCATGTTCAGAAATAGGTGCTGGGATACGATATAGATCTTTGTAAAGACACACACACTCTCGCTCTCACACAGACACACACACACTGTCCATTAGCTCCTCTAACTGGCTGATGGATGTTTTGCGTCGTAGATGGCCTGGCTGCATTTCGGGCTTTTCTCAAGACGGAGTTCAGCGACGAGAACATTGAGTTCTGGATGGCCTGCGAGGAATATAAAAAAATCAAGACTCCTGCTAAACTGGTGACCAAAGCCAACAAGATCTACAATGAGTTTATCGATGTCAAGGCTCCCAGAGAGGTTTGTGTTGGATCAACCAGCTAATGATGCAAAATATGCATTTTGTCTGTTTTAATGTGACTGTGGAGTGTTTCCAGATTTCTATGAAATATGACCTATAATTAATTACAATATCAGTAAAATAGTTTTCCTTCCAAAACATGGTAATAAAGTAGATAACACTTTATTGGAATAGTCCCAAGTAGATGGCTTGTAGATGATTTGTAGATGTTCAGCTGTTGTAGATGTTCAGTAGATGGCTCAGTTGGTAGACCATGGCACTTGTAACACCACGATTGTGGGTTCAATTCCCATGATGAAAATATACGCAGTTGCTCTGGATAACCTCTCTAGGGGAGGTGGGACCAAATCATCCCACACTATTCAACAGCCAGTGAAAATCAGAGCGCCAAATTTAAAAACACAAAATGTCACAATTCAAAGTTCTCAAACATAGGACTATTTTAGACCATTTTATAGATACACTTCTCCTGAAACGAACCACGTTGTCCGATTTCCAAAAGGCTTTACAGCGAAAGCAAAACATTAGATTATGTTAGGAGAGTACATAGACACAAATAATCACGCAGCCATTTTCCAAGCAAGCATATATGTCACATAAACCAAAACCACAGCTAAATGCAGCACTAACCTTTGATGATCTTCATCAGATGACACTCCTAGGACATTATGTTATACAATACATGCATGTTTTGTTCAATCAAGTTCATATTTATATAAAAAACCAGCTTTTTACATTAGCATGTGATGTTCAGAACTAGCATACCCACCGAAAACTTCCAGTGAATTTACTAAATTACTCATGATAAACGTTGACAAAATACATAACAATTATTTTAAGAATTATAGATACAGAACTCCTTTATGCAATCGCTATGTCCGATTTTAAAATAGTTTTTTGGCGAAAGCACATTTTGCAATATTCTGAGTACATAGCTCGGCCATCACGGCTAGCTATTTTGACATCCGCCAACTTCGGGGTCACCTAAACTCAGAATTACTATTAGAAAAATTGGATTACCTTTGCTGTTCTTCGTCAGAATGCACTCCCAGGACTTCTACTTCAACAACAAATGTTGTTTTGGTTCAAAATAATTCATAGTTATATCCAAATACCTCCGTTTTGTTCGTGCGTTCAGGTCACTATCCGAAGGGTAACGCGCGAGCGCATTTCGTGACAAAACATTTCAAAATATTCCATTAGTGTACTTCGAAGCATGTCAAACACTGTTTAAAATCAATTTTTATGCTACTTTTCTCGTAAAATAGCGATAATATTCCAACCGGGCAACATTGTATTCATTCAAAGACTGAAAGAAAAAAATTGAGAAGTCTCGTGAAAGCGCAACTCCAGTCTCACTGTCCCCAGGCTGACCACTTACAAACTCTGCTGCTGTACTTTGCCCAGAGACAGCAGACACCCCATTCCACTTTCTGGCGGCTTTAGAGAGCCAATGGAAGCCTTGGAAAGTGTCACGTTACAGCACAGATGCTGTAATGTCGATAGAGATGCAACAGAAGGACAACAAATTGTCAGACAGGGCACTTCCTGCATGGAATCTTCTCAGATTTTGGCCTGCCATCTGAGTTCTGTTATACTCACAGACACCATTCAAACAGTTTTAGAAACTTTAGAGTGTTTTCTATCCAAATCTACTAATTATATGCATATTCTAGTTTCTGGGCAGGAGTAGTAACCAGATTAAATCGGGTACGTTTTTTATCCGGCGTGAAAATACTGCCCCCTATACCACAACAGGATAAGAGCATCTACTAAATGACTCAAATGTAAATGTTCAATAACTGTCAGCAACATTTGAACTAACTATCCCTTATTCTAAACATAACCCTAACTGTAACTTTAGCAGGCAATTGCTTATTAACACATAGTCATACTATCAACAAACTATCTGTAAATCATCTATATGGGACTATCCAAATAACGTGTCACCATAAAGTACGTTATAAAGCAGCTTTTCTGTGTTGGAACGGTGTAGATGTAATCCAACAACAGAATGGTTATACCGGTCATTTAACATATTCATGCGAGTAGACCGCTGATTGGCCAGCTCAGCCAATGAGCCAACATGACATCATGTTCTATCAGGAAATAGCAAGCATTGTTTTAAACAGTTTTTTTCTCTCCAATTTACGCTTTGGCCATAAAAACGAGTATAGGATGAGTCATCAACATCATTTGGGTCTTAGTTAACAGAATATGAACTTTTAAAAGATAGTTTTCCCTCGACAGTTAATTTAAATATCAAAGCTAAGGGTTGTGTTTGTTTTTAATCTCGAGTTACTTCGTGTCAGATAAAAAATGCAATCCACAACTCTGCAATATTACACATACTTTGATTATATGGAATAAAAGTAATTTTGATACTGTCTTCAAATTTGATACTGTTTTTCATTGAACATTGACACACTTAGATGATTCAGATATCTAATGTTTATTTTGCACTCCCTTGGTCCCTGTAGGTAAACATAGACTTCCGTACACGGGAGGTGACGAGACAGAGCCTTGAGGAGCCCACTCCTTCCAGTCTGAACGAGGTCCAGGCCAGGGTCCACAGCCTCATGGAGAAAGACTCTTACCCACGCTTCCTCCGCTCCAAGATCTACCAGGACTTACTCAAAACGCAGTACACACACTGCCAACGGAACTCTGTCTGAAGAACACACACATGTGCAGCCGCAGATACATATACGCACACTTAAGTGATAATGCCGTGAAGCCAGTGTTTGGAGGATATATTGGCACGGGTGTTGCTAGGCCAGAGACAAAGTCGAGGCTCGGCAAACCGTGCCAATATATCCCCTAACACCAGCTTCTCGGGCATTATCACTTTTATACAACGGGTTAGCAACATATTCAAATAATGATTGACCTATTTTCATTAAAAACATTATTTTGATAAATGTATTCATACTATTTCATCGTTCCACAAGATATTGTCCCAAATCTAGGGTTGCTACCCAAGCTGGCTGGTCGTTCGTTCTATCGGTTCGGTTGCTAGAGACGCGACTCAGTCGTTCAGACTTTTTGTTCTGCATCTATGGACGCGACACAGTCGTTCTTTCTAAATATTACATTGCCATACTGGCTAGCAACGTTCTTATCCCTTGCTTGCTAGCTAGCAAACTACGGCTAGCTAGCAAACTAACTTACAGTCACGTCAAAAAGCCAGAATAACAGCAAGTAGCTGCATTTGCATTTGTTTAAGCTGTTTTCTAGTGACATTTATTTGGACATAACAATGAGCTAGTGAGGCGCAATTTCGCCTGGCATATAACATTTGCTCACTCGTCAGGATACAGTTGTTGAGAGGAGCTAGCCAACAACACAGCTAACGCAATCACTTCAAACTGAAGCTGGAAACACTGCAAACTAGCTGTACCTCATTTCGTTTTACCTTGTTTCAATTGATATTTCTTGTATATATCCATAAAAATTATGCCAGCTGATTCATGATTTCGACTGGCTGAGAAACGCTGCTTGCCTGTCGGTCTCGTTCCTACTCCCAACTACTATGGTACAGCTGGAGATCGAAATTGAATATTGAAACAATGTTGTAAATGTCGGAGAGACATACTGCAAGGTTTATACAAATCTCCTCTGTTGAAAACTAAATGTTAGTCTAAAATAAATGTGAGATAACGTATAGATCCTTTTTATAGTGGAGATCAAGTTTATAAATTGCTTGGCTAGGCTGATGAGACAGTGGATTGCGCAGTCAGATGGAACAAAGTAAATAGGCATTTTAAGTTCATAGATTTAGCCAGCTAACTTGTGGAATAGACACCGGCTGGAATGCGGTTTTAACCAATCAGAATTCAGGATTAGACCCACCCGTTGTATAAACACGCACACACACAAACACACACACCCACTTCTTCAGTAGTTAGAAGAACACAAGTAACAATTATTCCTCAAGTCCTAACTTGAGATATATGTGCGTAACTCAATTTCAGTCTCCCATTGACATAGTGAATCATGTGAAAGTTTAAGCTAAAAGTTTAAGTTTAAGTATCAAGTTAGGATTCTAACAAAGGGATTCATAGAATTTAGACATATCGTGATATTGTATCTTAGAACTGTGTCGAGCTAGTTTGCACTTAGAAAACAAAATACCACAAGACCTTGTACTGTGTATACGTGTATTACTCTTATTAGACAGCGTGTTGTTTTTGTTCATGTGTATTTATCCTCTCACTATATACTTATTTTGAAGTTGATACGTTTCTGGGAATTTTACTCAACTTTGCAGCACGTCATGTTCTATATATACTGTAATATTTTTTCAGATTATGAATATTTCGATTATTATTCTTAAAAAATTACATAGAATAAAGAGTATATTTGAATTACTTACGATATACACACTTTAAAAGATATGATTTAAACTTACTGTGGATCAGTGAAACTGCGTGAGTAAAATATAAAATATACATATTTGCAATGGTTTGTTCATAGTGGTGCATACCTTGAATGTAATGTCCTCTTGAGTTTTTTTTCTATAAAAATGAAATAACCTGTTGTCAAGCTGGATTTTGTCATACACAGACAAAATGCACACAGATACAGACCAAACCAATGAACACATAACACCTCCGTAGAGAGGGCGAGAGCGAGAGGGAAGATAAAGATAAAGAAGACAGGGACAGTATCTGGTTATTCAGGAGGGGGTTTAGTAAACACTCAAAACAGGTGCAGGTGTCAAAAATGTATGTTTGCTATGCCAGCCACAAGGGATCTGTGCCCTTTGAATGTGTAGGCCAGGTGCCCAGTGGTCTCGCCCACTGCACCACTTAGTTTCGCCTGCTGTGTATATGTAAGTTGTTGAGTCACTGTGGGGAAGAGGACCAGGGGAAATGTAGGCCAGTGTTCTCATTCATAGATACACGAGCAGTACACGGGCAGCACACGGGCAGCACATGGGCGGATGTAGGTCAATAGACAAACAACACACCCACTGAGCTATGTTGGATATTATTGATGTTGATGATGATGGTTGTGTAATTGTGATGATTATGATGGGCATGCACGTTGCTAATAGCAGTAGTAATGGTACTCCTTTCTTACATAAAATAAGCCATCAACATCATGTTTTTGGCTGATCCTTTTTTGAATGTTATTTCCACATAACAAATCTTTCTATATTTATTTGCAGTAAAGACAAACAAATGTCCCACTCAAGCTGCACAGATTTCCAAAGCAAACTGTTGGCAAGGCAACACTTGTTCTACTTCACCAATGAGAAATCTAACAAACGTGCCACGCTCTCTCTCTCCTCTCTCTGTAGCTTCCTAATCAATAGCAAACGCAATCACCTGCCCAGAGCCTGGTGCTGTTATGATTGCTCCTCACTCATCACATTTACAGAGAAACAACAACAACAGTCCCAGAGAGTAGAAACCCATCTGCCTCCATCCAAAAGATGGTGACTTTACATATTGATTGTTATTGCCAAAATCACTTAAAATGGCACATTGGTGTGAGTGAAGTAAGACACCTGTGATCAACATGTTATTTCCCAGGCTTCCATTGTGTAGTGAAAGATAAGCACCAAATCTCTGCATGCTAGAGTTAATCAGTTAGCAGTCTATGTTGATCATATGGCCAAAAGGCGAGATACCTCTATGCAGTCGTTAAACCCAGTCAAACAATGGGTAGCATGTGGTCAACAGCTCAAGGTTCTGTTAGTGTAGTGTTCAATAAACTGGACATTATTCACGCTCAATCCCTCCTCTGAGGCAGAGGAGCTGTGAAATGGTTTTATCACAGGACAATAAAACAGACAAAACAGTGATCACATTACATGCAGTCACTGAGCAACTGTCTCAGCCCAGTCAATATGCTATGAAGGAACCAGCCAAGCACAAGGGAAGTACATAGCAACAAGAGGTGTTGGAGACAAGCAAAACATGAGGAAAATTAACGGCCACTCCCTTATTGAAAAAACACATGAATTTCACATGTGAACACGTGGAAGTGTTCCAAAAGTAAATGTTTTCATGTGATCACATTATCTTTATGTGATCACTTGTGACAAAATGTAAAGCAACATGTGATAACATGAAACTACACATCTGAAAATGTGTGAAGTATTCCAAAAACACGTTTTCACATGATTTTACATCTGAAATTTCATGTGAAATCATGTGACTTTCCACATGTGAAATCATGTGGTTTTTGATTGATTGTAATATTAAAGTCTGTAGTGTTCATGTGATGTCAACATATAAAATATGTTCTTTTTCAGTGTGTATGATGGGAATGCAGCTTAATGCAGGTCTATATACATTCATATGGACATGCATTTTTTGCGCACAATGCATCTTCTAAATACCGGAAGCATACACGGGTGTCAACCTGGTGATTTACCAGCACCCCATAACATGTATTACACATGCCACTTCCTGTACACTACAAAGTCTGTTTGATTGAAGCGGGCCCTCAAATCATGGTGAGCCAATAGGGAGAGGTTAGATTGCCTGTCCCTGTGGAGTCGTACGGTGAATATTGTGTAACGAGGCCTGGGCAGCATCTGTTAGCTCGGGGCTAAATCCTCCTCCACCTCATCCCTTTCGCTCTTCCCCTCTTCACTTCGGTAACTGTCAGACAGATGAGCAACCTGAGGCTCCCAAACTCACAACATGGAGCCATGTTGCCACCACAGATGGAGGGGAACATTCTGGTACTAAAAACTTGTAATTTCAACCGATACTATTCGCATGGCATTTGATTGAAAGCTAGTTTCAAATCAAATCAAAATCAATTCAAACTTTATTTGTCACATGCGCCGACGACAACAGGTTTAGACCTTACCGTGAAATGCTTACTTACAAGCCCTTAACTAACTTCTTATGGAACAGTGGGACGTCCCACCTCGACGACTTCCGGTGAAATTGCAGAGCACCAAATTCAAATTAAATTACTATAAATATTTAACTTTCATGAAATCACAAGTGCAATACATCAAAATAAAGCTTAACTTGTTGTTAATCCAGCCGCTGTGTCAGACCATGCGATTATCTGAGGACAGCGCTCAGTACACAAAACATTACAAACAGCAGCCAAGTAGATTAGTCACGAAAGTCAAAAATAGCAATAAAATGAATCACTTATCTTTGATGATCTTCCTTGGTTGCACTCACAAGACTCCCAGTTACACAATATATGTTTGTTTTGTTCGATAAAGTCCCTCTTTATATCCAAAAACCTCAATTTTTTGGGCCCGTTTTGTTCAGTAATCCAATGGCTCAAATGCGGTCACAAGAGGCAGACGGAAATTCAAAATATTATCTGTAAAGTTCGTAGAAACATGTCAAACGATGTTTATAATCAATCCTCAGGTTGTTTTTAGCCTAAATTATTGATAATATTTCAACCGGACAATAGCGTCGTCAATATAAAAGAAAACAACGAAAGGCACGCTCTCGGGATTGCGCACCAAACAGGTTGGGGACTTTCCACTGGCCTCTCATTGAAACTGCTCATTCTCCCTCATTTTTCAGAATAAAGGCCTGAAACAATGTCTAAAGACTGTTCACAGCTAGTGAAAGCCATAGGGAATGCAATCTGGGTCATAACCATTTATATGGTGGATAGGCTTTCAATGGAAAAACACCCATTTCAAAATAATAGCACTTCCTGGATGGATTTCCCTCAGGTTTTCACCTGCCATTTCAGTTCTGTTGTACTCACAGACATTATTTTAACAGTTTTGGAAACTTTAGAGTGTTTCTATCCAAATCTACCAATTATATGCATATCCTAGCTTCTGGGCCTGAGTAGCAGGCAGTTTACTTTGGGCACGCTTTCATCCAAAATTCCGAATGCTGCCCCCTATCCTTTAACCAACAGTGCAGTTCAAGGAAGAGTTAAGAAAATATTTACCAAATAAACTAAAGTAAAAAATAATTTTAAAAAGTAACACAATAAAATAACAATAACGAGGCTATGTATAGGGGATACCGGTACCGAGTCAATGTTCGGGGGTACAGGTTAGTTGAGGTAATTTGTACATGTAGGTAGGGTGAAGTGACTATGCATAGATAATAAACAGCGAGTAGCAGCAGTGTAAAAAACAAATAGGGGTCAATGTAAATAGTCTGGGTGGCCATCTGATTAATTGTTCAGCAGTCTTATGGCTTGGGGGTAGAAGCTGTTAAGGAGCCTTTTGGTCCTAGACTTGACGCTCCGGTACCTCTTGCCTTGGAGTAGCAGAGAGAACAGTCTATAACTTGGGTGACTGGTGTCTTTGACAATTTTTTGGGCTTTCCTCTGACACCTTCTAGTATGTTGGTCCTGGATGGCAGGAAGCTTGGACCCAGTGATGTACTGGGCCGTACGCACTACTCTCTGTAGCGCTTTACGGTCAGATGCTGAGCAGTTGCCATACCAGGTGGTGATGCAACCGGTCAGGATCCTCTCAATGGTGCAGCTGTAGAAGTTTGGAATTACAGTCTGATGTGATTTCACAGCATTCATATATTTGATTTTATTAACACTAGAGCCGCCAATACTTGTCGCATACAAGAAGCATATGCATACCAATGATGCCTTTATTACGTTTACATTAAAAAAACTGCATAGATAATCTTTGTCTACTCATGGACGTTGCAATTATAGAGGTTTTGAACTGACATTATGGACCCCAGAGCCATGGAGCATGTCCGGGATTTCTATAGCAATAGTAGCTGAACACACTCCGTCAACTCTGGGTTCATGGAGGTGCAACTTCCCATGTGTCTCAAGCCCTGGCGGCTGGTCACACCTTAATTGGGGAGGACAGCCTCATAGTAAGGAACAGGATAAATAGAATGGTATCAAACAAATCAAACACGTGGTTACCATGTTTTGGATACCATTCCATTCACTCCATTCCAACCATTATTATGAGCCGTCATTCCCTCAGCAGCCTTCTGTGTTCTCAATGATTCCTTCAACTGGCTGCATTCATCAATTACCTTGAGAATTGCAATTTGTCTTTTTCCTATCATCATTCTGCATCAATGATATTAACCAAGCCATCCCTTTGCTTGCTGTTGACTAGAAGGCCTCAAAAACTAACAAACATAAAAAATTGTCTGTGCTGCCGGGAACCATTGTGGGCCTTTCCGGTGGCATTGAACTGTAGTGAACCATATTCCAGGACACACACACACATATCCCCACACACACTTCTTATTTACTGGATTTCACAGGCATTATGGTGCCTGCTGCTGGCCTTCAGAACACTCACCACACCACTGGGCAATTCACACAAGTTGCTAGGGAAACCATAGTTTTGCAGGATACAGAGAGACAGACTATTATATAAAATTATGCCTGTGGATTTTGTGTTAAAATGGAAACACTGAACTGTTTCTGTTGCTAGCTGAGGTGAATAACAGTTTTTTTTTTTAAATGGCCATGCGAGGACAGAAAGTACACTTGATAGAGAAGAGACAGAAAGTACTCTTTGTGATCAATGCTGATTGGTTACATCAATGCAATCAATTATTGATGTTTGTGTAGCGGAAGCCCCTTTGGAGCCACATAGAAAAAAAATGTTGTCCAAGGGAGAGGGTGCTAAACTCTCCTATGTTGCTAGCAAAAACTTTACTTTGAATTTAAGAAAAATATATATATTGAATGGGGTTCGACTTTAAATAGGGACAGACGTTCCGCTAGCGGAACGCCTCACCAATATCCAATGGTAGAGCGTGGCGCGAAATACAAATACCTCTAAAATGCTATAACTTCAATTTCTCAAACATATGACTATTTTACACCATTTTAAAGACAAGACTCTCGTTAATCTAACCACATTTTCCGTTTCAAAAAGGCTTTACAGCGAAAGCAAAACATTAGATTATGTCAGGAGAGTACCCTGCCAAAAATAATCACACAGCCATTTTCAAAGCAAGCATATATGTCACAAAAACCAAAACCACAGCTAAATGCAGCACTAACCTTTCATGATCTTCATCAGATGACACTCCTAGGACATTATGTTATACAATACATGCATGTTTTGTTCAATCAAGTTCATATTTATATTAAAAAACAGCTTTTTACATTAGCATGTGATGTTCAGAACTAGCATACCCACCGAAAACTTCCAGTGAATTTACTAAATTACTCATGATAAACGTTCACAAAAAACATACATTATTTTAAGAATGATAGATACAGAACTCCTTTATGCAATCGCGGTGTCAGATTTTAAAATAGCTTTTCGGCGAAAGCACATTTTGCAATATTCTGAGTAGATAGCTCGGCCATCACAGGCTAGCTAATTTGACACCCACCAAGTTTGGTGCTCACTAAACTCAGAATTACTATAAGAAAAATTGGATTACCTTTGCTGTTCTTCGTCAGAATGCACTCCCAGGACTTCTACTTCAACAACAAATGTTGTTTTGGTTCCAAATGATCCATAGTTATATCCAAATACCGCCGTTTTGTTCGTGCGTTGAGGTCACTATCCGAAGGGTGACGCGCAAGCGCATTTCGTGACAAAACAATTCAAAATATTCCATTATCATACTTCGAAGCATGTCAAACGCTGTTTAAAATCAATTTTTATGCTATTTTTCTCGTAAAATAGCGATAATATTCCAACCGGGCGACGTTGTATTCATTCAAAGGCTGAAAGCAAAAAATTTAGTAGTCTCGTGGACGCGCATCTCCAGTGTCACTGTTCCCAGCCTGACCACTAACAAATTATCCTGCTGTTCTTCGCCCAGAGACTGCAGACACCCCATTACACTTTCTGGCGCCTTCTGAGAGCCAATGGAATCATTAGAAAATGTCACGTTACAGCACAGATGCTGTATTTTCGATAGAGATGCTACAGAAGGACAATAAATTGTCAGACAGGGCACTTCCTGTATGGAATCTTCTTAGGTTTTGGCCTGCCATATGAGTTCTGTTATACTCACAGACACCATTCAAACAGTTTTAGAAACGTTAGAGTGTTTTCTATCCAAATCTACTAATTATATGCATATTCTAGTTTCTGGGCAGGAGTAGTAACCAGATTAAATCGGGTACGTTTTTATATCCGGCCGTGAAAATACTGCCCCCTATCCCAAACAGGTTAACGTTCAAGCCTTGTCTTCAGCTGCGACCCAGAATGAGCTAGCAGTGACCAAACAATTTGTCTCGACCGCCCAATTGGTCCCAGACTGCTCTCCTGTTTCCTGAAAGAGCAGTGGAAAGCAGGACATCTTTAAAGCTGAATGCATAATCTCTGAGCCTCTAACAACCAATACCTAATAACTAAAGCATCCCTCCCAGCTGGATCCAAATGGAGCTGCCATATAAGGCTTAGTGGGAGATCTGGGGAAGGCTATGATAGAATGAGATACAAAGAGCTACATTGGAGTGAATTATGATACCAAGGGGCTAGGTAAGGTAGAATTATTATACCTAGGGGCTAGTTAAGGTAGAGTGAGATACTTTATGTAGGGGCTGTGTAAAATAATAATAATATGTGGTGTATAATACCTAGAGGCTACATAAGGTAGAGTGATTATACCTTGGGGCTTCATAAGGTAGAGTGACGATACCTAGGGGCTACATAAGGCAGAGTGATGATACCTAAGGGGCTACATAAGGTAGAGTGAGGATACCTAGGGGCTACATGAGGTAGATTATACCAAGGGGCTACATAAGGTAGACTGATGATACCTAGAGGCTACATAAGGCAGAGTGATGATACTTAGTGGCTACATAAGGTAGAGTGATTATCCCAACTGGGCTACATAATGTAGAGTAATGATACCTAGGAGCTACATAAGGTAGACTGATGATACCTAAGGGCTACATAAGGTAGAGTAATTATACACAGGGATAGGTAAGGCAGAATATGTTGTAATACCTATGGGCTGCATAATGTAGAGTGATGATACCTAGCACCTAAGTGAGGTGAAGTCAGGTGGTCTGAGACCAAATGTGACTAAGAAGGTACGGAGAGGTACTGTAAGGAGAGAAGAATAATTACCACAGATAAAACGTTTGTAATACTGTATTCCGCCCTGAACTGAAATGTCAATTCAGGTTTTATGCAGTGTTGTTCGGCTTTGCGGTGTTCGTTATTTTAATGTTAAAACTGAACACTAATGCGACAAGCAAACAAAAGAACAACCGAACAGTTCCGTCAGGTGCAAAACACTAAACAGAAAATAACAAACCACAAAAACCCAAAGGAAAACAGGCTGCCTAAGTATGGCTCCTAATCAGCAACAACAATATACAGCTGTCCCTATTTGAGAGCCATACCCGGCCGAAACAAAGAAATACCAAACATAGAAAAAGGGACATAGAATGCCCACCCCAACTCACGCCCTGACCAACCAAAATAGAGACATAAAAGGATCTCCAAGGTCAGGGCGTGACAGTACCCCCCTCCCCAAAGGTGCGGACTCCGGCCGCAAAACCTAAACGTATAGGGGAGGGTCCGGGTGGGCATCTACCCATGGTGGCGGCTCAGGAGCAGGACACAGATCCCGCTCCACCGCTGGCTCACCCCACTTTAATGGCTCCCCTAGAGCGTGGTCTCTTGCCGCCCACCACGGACTGGGGACCCTCGCAGCGGGCCCCGGACTGGAGGGCGACTCTGGGATCTCCGGACTGGAGGGCGACTCTGGGAGCTCCGGACTGGAGGGCGACTCTGGGAGCTCCGGACTGGAGGGCGACTCTGGGAGCTCTGGACTGGAGGGCGTCTCTGGGAGCTCCGGACTGGAGGGCGTCTCTGTCGGTTCCGGACTGTGGGCCGTCTCTGTCGGTTCCAGACTGTGGGCCGTCTCTGTCGGTTCCGGACTGTGGGCCGTCTCTGTCGGTTCCGGACTGTGGGCGGTCTCTGCTGGCTCCGGACTGTGGGCCGTCTCTGCTGGCTCCGGACTGTGGGCCGTCTCTGCTGGCTCCGGATTGTGGGCCGTCTCTGCTGGCTCCGGACTGTGGGCCATCTCTAGACGGGGCACTATCGCCGGACACTCTGGACGGGGCACTGTTGCCGGACACTCTGGACGGGGCACTGTTGCTGGACACTCTGGACGGGGCACTGTTGCCGGACACTCTGGAAAGGGCACTGTTTCCAGAAGCTCTGGACAGGGACTGCGCACTGAAGGCCTGATGCGTGGGGCTGGCTTAGGAGGCGCCAGACTAGGGACACGCACCACAGGGCTAGTGCGAGGAGCAGGAGCAGGACGAGCTGGACTGGGCTGACGCACTGGAGGCCTGGTGCGTGGGGCTGGTACTGGAGGTACCAGACTGGAGACCCGCACCTCAAGGCTAGTGCGAGGAGCAGGAACAGGGCGTACTGGACTGTGGGGGTCGCACTAGAGATCTGGTGCGTAGGCTTGTTACCCATCTTCCAGGCTGAATACCCAACCTAGCCCGGCGCAGGCGGAGCGCAGGCACAGGACGGACTGATTCATCCCAGCGCTCCAGAGACACAGTACGCAGCGCCGGCGCAGGATAACCTGGACCGAGACAGCGCACCGGAGACCAGATGCGCTGAGCTGGAACACTCCGCCCCGGCTCAATGCCCACTCTCGCCCGGCAGATGTTAGGAGCTGGGATGTAGCGCACCGGGCTCTCAACGTGTACTGGGGACACCGTGCACTCTACCGCATAACATGGTGCCTGACCAGTACTAAGATGCCTCCTGTAAGCACGGGAAGTTGGCTCAGTATTCCATCCTGACTCAGGCCAACTTCTCGAGTGCCCCCCCAAAAAAATATTTGGGGCTGCCTCTCGGGCTCCCGTAGCTCCCGTAACTTGTCCTCCCAGAATCTTCGCTACTTCTGCCAAGTCCATCCGTCAACCCGATGCTCCAATCCACGCTGCTTGGTCTTCTTATGGTGGGTGGTTCTGTAACGATCTTCGTCGTCCTCGGATGAAGGGGAAGAGAAATCAGACCAAAATGCAGCGTGGTAGGTGTTCGTCATTTTAATGTTAAAACTGAACACTAATGCGACAAAACAAAAAAAGAACAACCGAACAGTTCCGTCAGGTGCAAAACACTAAACAGAAAATAACCACCCACAAAAACCCAAAGGAAAACAGGCTGCCTAAGTATGGCTCCCAATCAGCAACAACGATATACAGCTGTCCCTGATTGAGAGCCATACCCGGCCGAAACAAAGAAATACCAAACATAGAAAAAGGGACATAGTATGCCCACCCCAACTCACGCCCTGACCAACCAAAATAGAGACATAAAAGGATCTAAAAGGTCAGGGCGTGACACTTATCAGGGGATCTTCTCACAAATCAGGTCTTTGTGAGTGTGTTATATTTTGCATCTAACTGTGGCAGAGTATCAGCTGCTTGTGTATATTTTCAGAATCCCAACCAAAGACTGAAAGGCTACTACGAACTGCAACTAGACCGGGGTAAAGCATCCCTTATATGGTTTGCCTTCCAATAACTGATCTTCACCTCTATAAAGAAACCCTCATCTTAGCATAAATCTTGAATTACTTGTGTATATGCCAGTGCTGTAGGTTTGTAAATCAAATTTTATTTGTCACATGCACCGAATACAACAGGTATAGTAGACCTTACAGTGAAATGCTTACTTACAAGCCCTTAACCAACAATGCTTTAAGAAGTGAAGATTTTTTTTTTAAAATAAGTGTTAAGTAAAAAAAATGAAAATAGAAAATAAAAGCAACAAATAATTAGCAGCAGTAAAATAACAAGTGAGGCTATATACAGGGGTTACCGGTACAGGGCCAATGTGCTGGGGCACCGGTTAGTTGAGGTAATTGAGGTAATATGTACAGTACACGTAAGTAGAGTTAAAGTGACTATGCATAGATTATAAACAGAGAGTAGCAGCAGCGTAAAAGAGGGGTCTGGGTAGCCCTTTGATTAGCTGTTCAGGAGTCTTATGGCTTGGGGATAGAAGCTGTTAAGAAGCTTTTTGGACCTTGACTTGGCGCTCCGGTACCGCTTGCCGTGCGGTAGCAGAGAGAACAGTCTATGACTAGGGTAGCTGGAGTCTTTGACAATTTTTAGGGCCTTCCTCTGACACCACCTGATATAAAGATACTGGATGGCAGGAAGCTTGGCCCTAGTGATGTACCCCCTCCTGAAATCCCTCCTGAAATTCCTCCTGAAAGGGTTCTACCTAGCACCAAAAAGGCTTCTACTATGGGAACAAACAGAAGAACCTTATATGGTTCTACTTAGCACCTTTTTGTCTAAGCGTATATACAAGCAACTATGAAGGCAGAGATGCTTTGTAGAGATGTTGTTTGGTTTGAATGTTTCTGGACTCTTTTCACCTGAGTTGATTGAAAAAGGGCTCAAAACAAGGTATGTCTGTTTCATTGTAGTATGTGTTTGCATTATTACTGTTTGTATATACTGTACGCTCAGTTTACAAAACATCAAGAGCACCTTCCTAATATTGAGTTGAACTCCCTTTTGCCCTCAGAACAGCCTCAATTCATCAGAGCATGGACTCTATGAGGTATTGAAAGCATTCCACAGGGATGCTGGCCCATGTTGACTCCAAAAGTGTGCTAAGCTGTCATCAAGGCAAAGGGTGACTACTTTCAAGAATCTCAAATATAAAATATATTTTGATTTGTTTAACACTTTTGTGGTCACTACATGATTCCATGTGTGTTATTTCATAGTTTAGATGTCTTCACTATTATTCTACAATGTAGAAAATAGTGGAAATTAAGAAAACCCTGGAATGAGTAGGTGTGTCCAAACTTTTTACTGGTATTGTTTATCCAATCAAATGTTGTAATGATAATTAAACTTTACAAAATAATCAAACCACATTTCCTTCCCTGAAACAGGCCCTGGACTTTTTATATCTATGAGATCATCTTTGTTGAGGGGTAATTCCTACAGTTGTAAGATGTAGTATTATTACTGTATTCTCATCTTATCTCCCCTGTTATCTCATGTGTGTTTGTGTCCAAGCAGTGATCATTAACAGCAGACAAAACAGCAGCCCCAGACTTTGCCTAGTCAAATAAAGGTTAACAAAAATACAGCAGACAAAGGAAGAGCATAATAATTGTGCTGACATCCAACAGGTGGCGGATATAACAGTGCACATGTTGGCACCTCTTCCTTATGGTTAGTAAGCACTGCCACACATACACACATGAACTGAACACATGCACGCACACACGTGAATGGATGCACACACACCCTGAAATGGACACACACACACACAAATACCCGCTGGCCCATGTAAGTGGGAGATTAATTTTGTCCAATTAGACAATAATATGTTTTCAGCTAGCAGAAAGAAAACAAACAACATGAAGGACGTGTGATTTCAGGGATGTCGAGAAAAAAAAAAAATAATAATATCAGAAGCTTTTATCATTAGGTCACACAGTCATATCCCAGCTTTACCCTCCCTCCATCTCTCGCCCCCTCTCTCCTTTCTATCCCTCTCTCGTTCTCTCTCTCCTTCCTTCCTTTCCACCTTCCCTCCCTTCCTATTCCTTTTCCTCCTTCCCTATCTCTCTCTCCCTATGTCTCTCTCTCTCACACACACACACACACGCAGAGTCCTCAGGCCGTGTCATTGGCTGAGCAGGCTGATGATGAGTCGCAGGCTGGAGGATAAAAGCTCTCTGCTCCCTCACTGCAGACACACTCTGTTGATATCAGTTCAGCTGCTACACATCTACCTATCTTGCTATCGCTCTCTACCATCCACAGCAACTATGTGCAAAGGACTAGCATTACTACCTACCACCTGCCTGGAAAGGTATATAGAACAATTTTTTTACCATCCACAGGTTTACTGTTGCCGTCTCTGGCATTTGGATTAGAGGATTAAAGGGGATAATTATTGGGTGTTGTAGCTTCTGTAATGTGAAAGTGAAGGCGGTTTTGGTAGATTCTAAATTTAGACCTTGCAGCGCAGAGACATGTCTAGATTTTTTTGTGACTAGTTTGTAGCAAAATATTGTGCTGAACAAGGACATAATTCAAGGACTTGTGGAGTATTTATCTAACCTATGGTGTTATTCTCTCTCTCTAGGGCCAAGGAACTAAAAGCAAAGCTGGGCAGCTTTCTGCAAAAACCCGACTGGAGTCTAGCAAGCTGCAAAATAGGCAAAACTAGACCTACTCTGGAACAATGCATGAGGTGGAAAGAGTCTTTCGAAAAGCTGTTGTCCAATAAACGTAAGTAAACCTTACTCTGAAGACACTGCAAAAACACATGCAAACATACACGATTAGTCTAGTTCCGACATAAATAATCCTTTAAGATTAGAGTGGGACATTTTATCCAATTTTAGTCCCAGATTTTAGCCCCAGTATTACTGGAAGCTCGCTAATTACGAAGATAAGAGAAGACTTGATCCTCACCACATCACACAGCCGCTACTGTAGATTAGAACACACGTGCTGGCACTGTGCTGGTGGCTATACCACAAGATATAGACACATGCATACACGTGTACAGACACACACAGCAGATAATGCAAGGACACAGATGCTAGGATAACCCACTGCACAGCATCATTGTTATTGCACTGTACCAATATGAATCTCTCTCTCTCTCTCTCTCTCTCTCTCTCTCTTCATCAGATGGACTGATGGCCTTTACAGCTTTCCTGGTGTCAGAGTTCAGTGAGGAGAACATTGCATTCTACGTTGCCTGTGAGGACTTCAGGAGCACTAAGTCTGCTGCCAAGCTGTCGGCGAAAGCCCAAAGAATCTATGATGAGTTCATCTGCACCGACGCACCCCGGGAGGTATGCATTGCCAACAGCTTGCTTTAGTCTCCCTCCCCTATGGAATTTTCATAGCATCCCACGTTCTTAATTATAACTCAAAAGTGAAAAATAAAAAAACCTTAATTCAGACTGCAGCAGATGACTAACCTCCCTCTCTCCATTCTCTCTCTCCAGGTGAACATTGACCACGAGACTCGTGACATCACCAGGGCCAACCTGAAAGATCCATCTACATCCTGTTTCGACATGGCCCAGCATAGGATCTACCTTCTCATGGCTAAGGACTGCTACCCTCGCTTCCTTCGTTCCCCGGCTTACAAAGACCTGATCAGCCAGCTCCGTGCCAAGTGCACATCCATCTCCAAGAAGGCGTGAATTAGTAATAGGGGACCTATTGTGGTCATCTAAAATTTGAAATAGAAAAGGAATGCATTGCCCTTGAGCATTGACCGTGCGTGAAGCCTCAAGACAGGAATTGTACAGATGGACGAATGTCTCGTCATGAACCAGAGGTTCTGGTGCCAGCTACTCTGAAAGATGATGAGAGTCAATCACCATAAAGCTCTGAAGGAGAGAAAGAGAAAAGTGATACCCCATGAGGACGGAAGTTGAGACTTGAACAAGAACTGTGATGGCAATATCACCACATGATGTTGACTATCATCAGTGAATGTACAGAGACACAGAGTGGGCTGAAGGAAGGGTGATAAAGGATGCATTGACAATTTGCATTGACAAGTTGGACATTTACAATCAAAGACACACTGTTATAGTGTCCCAGTCAACTGCATCTATGTCTAACACTGTGTTCATGACTAGGCATGTTTTCTACATGTCTTTTTAATGCTTATGGGACCTGAGTATTTATTCTATTGATTTGTTTCTACTCTGTCTGTTGTCTCTGTGTTAAATATTCTGTTTCACAAGACCAACAAATGATGAAAAACTGTGCAATATATTTCTACTGTTATCTGATTTGTGATGTTTTTTACTGTAAAACATAAGTTATTTGAATAAAAAACAAAACCACAATATTAAAACAGTGTCTCTGTCATATTTCTCTTTTAGATTTTATTCTAATATCACTTCCAATATCACTTTTGAGTCAGTTCACTATATTGATGATCTAACTGAATAGTAGGTTGTGATCAGCAGGGTTGGGGAGTAATCTGATTACAAAAAAACTGTAACTGTATTACAGTTACGTTACCAGCAAAATTATGGTAATCATATTACAGATACTTTTGCTGGTAACGTATGCAGAAAAAAATACATTAACAACTTTATGTTTTCTCAATGACATTCAATTCAGCATTGAAAATAAATTGTGCTTTATTGTCACATACACCACATAGGTTGTTGTTTTACAGGGTCAGCCATAGTTGTACTGCACCCCTGGAGAAAATTAGGGTTATGTGCCTTGCTCAAGGGCACATAAACAGATTTTTAGTATTGTTGGCTCAGGTATTCAAACCAGCAACTTTTTGGTTACTGGCCCAATGCTCTAACCGCTAGGCTACTTGCCACCCTACAAAGGCACAAGTTTAAGTTTGCTCCACCTCAGCGAGTCTGACCACAATTCAGACCACTGTGATGACACATCAAATGTGTTTGATGGATCCTTTTAGTCTTCTTCTAATATTTCTTAGACGGAAAGTAATCCAAAAGGAACTGAAAGTAATCCGATTCCATTACTAAATTTGGCTAATCCAAAAGTTATGGTACTGATTACAGTTTTGGACAGGTAACTACATTAGTAGCTATAACGGATTACATTTATAAAGTAACCTACCCAACCGTGGTGATCAGTACATGTGGGTTCGATTCCCATGGGGGGGCCAGTACGAAAAATTAAATAAAAATAATAATAATAATACGTTTTTTTTGTTTTTTTTAAAATGTATGAAATGAAATGTATGCATTCACTACTGTAAGTCGCTCTGGATAAGAGCGTCTGCTAAATGACTAAAATGTAAAATGTAAATGTAATGATTATGCCTGCGAAATACAACACTGGCAACGTGCCATTTAATAAAATGTTCACTATATACTGTAGTTAATAACTAAGTAGCACAAAATATGTAATTTAGCTATGCATTTTCTATATATTTACTATTCATAATACCGATCAGAGCCTCTCCTTACGAAGCTAGACAACATCCATTTCAGTGTAACAGGATATCAGACATGCAATACAACGGTCATCTCCGGATGATGATAGAACATGTTTACTCATACTCTATCATTACTATGATTATTATGAGGCTGTGATTATTTTCATTAAACCCAATCAGCAGTGATATTAACTATAGACTAATTGGGTCACCAAGGCAACCGTTTTGGGATGTATTCCAAATCACCAGGAACACCAAATGTTCCTGCCAGCTAATAACTGTGCATTGTATGTGCATTGTGTAGACTATCTGAGCTTTTGTTTCATATGGTATGAACTGGAAGCTAGTTCTTGGAAACAGGAAATAAAAGAGAGATAGTGTGAGAGCATCTACGTAATATAGAGTCATAAAGCCTTGTTAGTTATTATTGTTTGATCAAGTCATCTATATTTGCAACCAATGATATAAATCAAACTAGTATTGTGGCAGAACAGTTCTCAGCATATATCATATGCCTACCGAACTAGCTTTATTGACACTCCTCAGCTGCTACAACCACATCAGCCATCTAATATATCCACAATGGTTCATAATCATGCTGAGATTATGTAAAACCAGTTGTATGACTTCATTTAGATAATGTTGAGGTAACACTTTTCAAGTACTGTCACTAATACATAGGCAATGTAACTACATGGAAACTATTCAAGTAATGACTTTGTTGGTAGACTACACAATATTGCATAGTACCCACTACAAATGTGATAAGAATAATTATCTGATTTAGAAAATGTAATTCTGAAGATGTCTTTTAATCAGCCAATGTCTTAATGACAAGTGTCCAAGTCATGGTTATTTAAATGTCATCAGTGAGGAGTGGACCTAGTGCAGGTGGAACACAGAGCTGCTGAATTTTTATTTAAGTTAGATCTGATCTTATTTGGAACAAAATGTTAATCAGTCCCAGCCGAGGAGTATCAATAAAGCTAGTTTGTAGGCAAATGCTGAGAGCTGTTCAATGCATTGGGAATGCTGAAGAGGGGTACTCGGGACTATTTTGATGAAGCCTCTTCAGCATGGACTCACAGATGTAAATTCCCTTTAGTGGAGCACCAGGCAATGTTCTGACTGGTAAAGCAATATTCCAAACCAGAGATAATGGTTGTTTGACCTTGAAGGTAAAAGTAACAAATATAAAAACTGAGCTCTAAATCTGACATGGTGCAGGTGTCTTCTTTTTTTAAGCCCATAACCATGTGTGTGATGTGTATATTTTTGTTTCAAAGTAGATTTGTTTAAGACTACAAATAAACACTGTGTGACCCTGATTTAGCCCACTGCAGTAAAAGGTTTAATGGTGATCTTAGCTGGTACACAGTTGGGTTAATATTTTGGGCCATAAATGGGTCTCAAAAATATATTTTTAATGGGCTGTAATTTAGTCATCTGATGTTATTTTTTTTAGGAATTATGATTGGAACCTGGTCGGGTTAACCAGTTTGGTCACACACGGGCAAACCCATGTGGGCAACATAGGTCCCAAAATGGTCCTTTAACATTTGTAAATGGGTTATAAGTGGGCTATCTGGCGTGGATATGGTCAGAGGTTGTCTCTGGAACCCAGTTGCGTATACCACCTGGGGCGCATACGCATTCAATATTGGGCACAATACAGAATGTATCATTCAGGCGCTAAACGTTGGAGATGTCCAGGCAAGACAACGGGAGCTGGAAATCTTGCGTTATTCGACCGGTAAGTGGAACTGACTAAATGTAATATTTGCTTGTGTTGTAAGCTAATCGTTTTTTGTATTTTCTGCTGCTGCCTGACTGCAGACTCGTTATAGCTAACATTAGCTAGTTAATGTTTGGCATGGTTGCTAGTTAACGCTATTTGGTAACGTTAGCTAACTCAAAGCGGGCTGAAATACAATGGCTAGCTAGCAACTTCACTCAAAGAGTCACCTTGTTGTTGAGTTAGCTAGTTAGCCTTGTTGTTGAGCGAATTGACTTGTGTTGTCGAGTTAGCTAGATAGCCGTGTCAGTCACGCACAAACTATAGACTACATCCTGTCGTTTTCAATGGAAGGCAAATGAGCCGAGTAGGTGGGATCAAGTGTCGAGATGGGTTTTTCAATGTCGCGTTTATTGGTCTATCAGAAGTCAGTCAGATGGGTTCCTCCCTGTTTCATTACAGCATAGTAATATGGCTGGGCACATTGGTAAACTAACGTTAGCTAGCCATGCTGCCTCAAGCTAGTTGTGTTAAACCCAGCTATACATGTGTTTTATTACTGGTAGCTAGCATGTTTTATCTATCAGTGATCATTGCTTTGGCGATTGATTCGATGGGTAGTCATGGATACAGCACATTACAGATTACACAGCCAAGGACGTGTGACTCACCATGCAATAATTACTCCAAATGCATCTTCTCATTGTTTATTACTATTACATACATTTCAACGTTTGTTGGAAACTGGAAAAGGGATGTAACACCCTATCATTTTACAGTAAACAATGTTTTTGTTGATGAGATATGTTTCTATCGTGAAAAAAAGCTGATTCACAGGAGTAACTTACTATTAGTGGGAAAACTTGCAAATAAATGTACGTATTAAAAAAAATAATAATTGTGAATTAGCTAGCCAGATATCTACTTGGGACAAGCTAGCTAGCTAGCTACCGCCAAGAGGATGAAGACCATTTGTGCCTTACTGAATATGCATGACGTTCATTAGGAAAACGCCCACTATCTAGTGCACTCGTCCTTATTAACAAAGTAATCTCTATAAACAATTAGGTAAGTCAAGTCTACCAAACTTAGTGCACTCTGTTTCTTATAGATTCTATTTTTGGAAACAGAAAACTGTATGTAGATCAAATGTTTCATTTATGAGAAGATGTGCAGAATGTGTTGCCAAAATCCATCTAGCTCAATCTTCTCCCACTGACCAGGCTTCCATATTTGGTAGTGAGAGGAAACGCCAACCGGATGTCTCACATTTGTACATCCAGTGAAATATCTGTCTCATCTATCTGTGCTATAGCCGGCTTTGTTGAATTATCCAGTTAACATTGGTTAGCTAGCTTGTTTTGCATTGGACCTAACTTTAACATGGTTTGCTTGCTGAACAAGCTTGCATTAGTAGTAAACGAAAAACTCGTGTTTGAACCACTCTGAGTTGATTTTGTCGTTCTTTGTGAGTGAACATTTCTTAGTAGCTAATTATACGGCCCTCGCTGTATTAATCTACTGTTGGCGACTCGGTCCAAGCCATGTTTGTACCCAGGCAAATACAATTTGACAGGACTGTATTAAATGGCAGCTGCCATTTTGGTTGCAGAATGCTGATGAATTGATCACGGTTCACATGCAATAATGTGCTGGGAATTTATTATTTTTAAGGAATCAAGTCCTTTTTTTGTGGAATCGATTTAAAGAGTTAAGTATTTTTTTGTGGATTTTTTATTTTATAAAGGTTTTATAAAGGAACCCAAAACAAAACTGAAATTAGAAACACTAACTAAAATAAATATCATGTTAAATTATTGAGCTGGCTAAACTCTGATCAGAAAAGTTGAAATTAGATATGATTTTGGAATTGATTCTCAAATCTCAATGGTCAAAAATATTACAATTATATAATCATAAGCAAATAAGTGGTAAAGGGTTCTTTTGGCTGCATTTACACAGGCAGCCCAATTCAGATCTTTTGCCCAATTATTGATTGGCCAAAGAGACGATCTGACTGGCCAAAAGACCAATTAGTGGAAAGAAGAAACTGAATTGGGCTGCCTGTGTAAATGCAGCCAAAGGGGCTCATGTAGCCCACATGGGTTTATCCATGTCTGGCCAAAACGTTAACCCAACTAGCTACAGTACCAGCTAAGATTACCATTTAGAGCCCTTAGATAAAGACTGAAATGTTGCACTAAATCAGTAACCTTAAGTAGGTCATGTTTTCTTTTCACAGCTACCTATGAACAGGCCTGGATAAAACTTAAAAGGGCAGAGGAGAATTCTGATCTGCAGACACTCAGACATAAATGAAGAAGAGTCAGGACCTAACTGTGGTAAAACAGCAACAGCAGCACTGCTCGAGGGGCTGATTTCCCTATGAATACTATCATAAATGTGGAGGCGATGGAGCAAAAGTTACTTGACAGCTTTCCTGAATGGAGTGGTAGGTGCTATGAAAGGGATGTTTTACAAAACTATTGTAATATTTTATTAGTCCACTGTTAATACAATACCAAAAATGTTGCATGTTAGCAATCACGATAGAGTACTTTAAGTACAGTGCAAAAAGTGTGATTATGCAAATTACCAAAATGATTGTTCTATATGATTTGCATCATCACACTTCTTGCTTTGTACTGCAGTGTTTCCCAATCCTGGTCCTAGGGACCCAAAGTGGTGTACATTTTAGTTTTTTGCCCTAACACTCACACACTTCATTTCACTAAGCAACTCATCATCAAGCCTTTGAATTGAATAAGGCATGTGAATGCAAGGGCAAAAACTAAAATGTGCACCCCTTGGGACCAGGATTGAGGAACACTGGTGTACTAAAAGTCCTCTAGCTTGAGAACTTCACATACTGACATGCACATTTTTGGGATTGTATACAGGGTGAGGAAACCAATGTGTACATTTTGTAATTTTGATTGAACTATCGCTTTACTCAGAGTTCCTGCATTGCATTTGATCTGAGCATGTGCTATAAATAAACATTGATGTATTTTACAAAGAACTGCTTTAGTCATCTCTTAAGAAAGCTTGCATGGGTAGCAGCATCTGGGGCCTACATGGAGACTGAGAACAAACCCAGGTTGGTCCCAGGTGGGCAGCCCAATTGAAAATCACATTCACAGCCTACCTATTGCCCATATACTGTAGGTCTCACTACACACCCATTGGGGCTCCCGAGTGGCGCAGTGGTCTAAGGCACTGCATCTCAGTGCTAGAGCCGTCACTACAGACCCTGGTTCAATTCCAGGCTGTATCACAACCGGCCGTGATTGGGAGTCCCATAGGGCGGCACACAATTGGCCCAGCATTGTCTGGGTTTGGCTGTCATTGTGAATAAGAATTTGTTTTTAACTGACTTGCCTAGTTAAGTAAAAAGTAACCCATTGGATAAACCACTTGGGCAACTTATGAAGCTCAACATTAACCCACATAAAGCTCATGGCAACCACATGTGGGGCCAACATGGATACTGAGGACAACTTTTTGGGTCCTAAGTGGTTATCCTATTTGGGGGCCACATGTTAAAACCCTTCTTCAACCCATGTAGGCTTAACTTGGGGCCCCTGTGGGTAAAAGCACATTTGTCCACTGGAGGCCCTCAAGAAGCCCAAAATGAACCCACATAGTCCAACATGGCAACCACATGTGGATACTGAGGACAAAACTTTCTGGGTCTCTGTTGGGTTTCCCTCATGGGCCCAACATGGAAATGTTGGTTGGGTTCTAGCTTATTTTAAGGGAAAACATATTTATTGGCTAAATGTGTTGACTCTGATTTTGTTTGTCTGGTAATGAACATTTCCAATCATATTACATAGTTTTAGATACCTTGCAATGCTATTATGTTTGGAGAGAATACAACATGATTATGATATTTTTCTCACGTCAAACAACCCTGAAAAATTGCTTTTCTTTCGCTTTTGTATTACCTCACCCTGTCTATCATCCCCTACAGTAAGCTGTGGAGGAGGAGGTGGACTGTTACGCAAAGGCCACTTCATCATCTGTCTGTTAAATCATCTGCATGATAGTGGAGAGAGAGTGATGCAGACTTCAGTATGTGTCATCAACTTCCTGACATAACTGCCTGACCTTCTAGGAAGCCATTAATTTCATCAAAACAACCTGTAGAAACTACCCTGAAATTCATCCACTGATGTCTTTATAAAGTCTAGATGGTATAAACAAAAACATAAAGGTACAATACATAACATTTACAGATATCAAGAGTTCGTGTTGCAGTGTGTGGTTTAAATGCATTTTACCTTTCACCATTGTAATCTTCTATAGCTTCATTGTTATCAAGAAATGTCATGGCATAAATATACTTCAAGGCAATGTAGATCATAGGCTACCTTCTATACATGATTTCTCAATGCCAAACCTCTTATTGCTAACGCTTGTCAGAAGCTAAGCTACACTGTATATACAAAAGTATGTGGACACCCCTTCAAATTAGTGGATTTGGCTATTGCAGGCACACCCGAGCACACAGCCATGCAATCTATATAGACTAACATTGGCAGTAGAATGGCCTTACTGAAGCGCTCAGTGACTTTCAATGTGGCATTGTCATAGGATGCCACCTTTCCAAAAAGTCTGCTCATCAAATTTCTGCACTGCTAGATCTGCCCCGGTCAACTGTAAGTGCTGTTATGAAGTGGAAACATCTAGGAGCTCAGTGGTAGGCCACACAAACTCACAGAAAAGGACCGTAGAGTGCTAAAAATCGTCTGTCCTTGGTTACAACACTCACTTTCTATGTATGCGGATGACAACACTATACACGTCAGCTACTACAGCGACTGAAATGACTGCAACACTCAACAAAGAGCTGCAGTTAGTTTCAGAGTGGGTGGCAAGGAATAAGTTAGCCCTAAATATTTCTAAAACTAAAAGCATTGTATTTGGAACAAAACACTCACGAAACCCTAAGCCTCAACTAAATCTTGTAATAAATAATGTGGAAATTGAGCAAGTTGAGATGTCTAAACTGCTTGGAGTAACACTAGATTGTAAACTGTCATGGTCAAAACATTGATGCAGTAGTAGCTAAAATGGGGAGAAGTCTGTCTATAATAAAGCTATGCTCTGCCTTCTTAACAACACTATCAACACGGCAGGTCCTACAGGCCCTAGTTTTGTCGCACGTTGACTACTGTCGTGTGGTCAGGTGCCACAAAAAATAACTTAGGAAAATTGCAATTGGCCGCAAACCATCCTAAGATCACCATGCGCAATGCCAATAGTCGGCTGGAGTGGTGTAAAGCTCGCCACCATTGGACTTTGGAGCAGTGGACACGCATACTCTGGAGAGTATACTCATACTCTGGAGAGATGAATCACGCTTCACCATCTGGAAGTTCGACTGACAAATCTGGGTTTGGCGGATGCCAGGAGAACGCTACCTGCCCCAATGTATAGTGCCAACTGTAAAGTTTGGTGGAGGAGGAATAATGGTCTAGGGCTTTTTTTCATGGTTCGGGATAGGCCCCTTAGTTCCAGTGAAGTGAAATCTTAACGCTACAGTATACAATGACATTCTAGACGATTCTGTGCTCCCAACTTGGTGGCAACAGTTTGGGGAAGGCCCTTTCCTGTTTCAGCATGACAATGCCCCGTGTAATGCCCCTGTGTACAAAGTGAGGTTCATACAGAAATGGTTTGTCGAGATCGGTGTGAAAGAACTTGCTTGACGGGTCTGTACAGAGCCCTGACCTTAACCCCATCAAACACCTTTGGGATGAATTTGAACGCCGACTGCGAGCCAGGCCTAATCGCCGAACATCAATGCCCAACCTCATTAATGCTCGTGGCTGAATTGAAGCAAGTCTCCGCAGCAATGTTCCAACATCTAGTGGAATTCCTTCCCAGAAAAGTGGAGGCTGTTATAGCAGCAAAGGGGGGTGACCAACTACATATTAATGCCCATGATTTGGAATGAGATGTCTGACAAGCAGGTGTCCACATACTTTTGATTGTGTAGTGTATGTAACCAAGAGCCCCCTGCATGAGGTCGACCACTGGGATAACATTCACAGGAGAGTACTGCCACCATGTGGGGATAAACTGATACAGCACAACATCCTTTCAATTCAATTCAAAGGGCTTTATTGGCATGGGAAACGTGTTTACATTGCCAAAGCAAGTAAAACAGATAATAAACAAAAGTGAAATAACATATTTACATTTTAGTCATTTAGCAGACGCTCTTATCCAGAGCGACTTACAGTAATAAAACAATCAAAAAGGAACAGTAAACATTACACACAAGTTTCAAAAGAAAAGAGACATTTAAAATGTCATTATGGCTATGTACAGTGTTGTAACGATGTGCAAATTAATAAACATAAATACGGGTTGTATTTACAGTGGTGTTTGTTCTTCACCAGTTGCTCTTTTCTAGGGGCAACAGATCACAAATCTTGCTGCAGTGATCGCACACTGTAGTATTTCACCCAATACAGTGGTTCCCAAACATTTTATAGTCCCGTACCCCTTCAAACATTCAACCTCCAGCTGCGTACACCCTCTAGCACCAGGTTCAGAGCACTCTCAAATGTTGTTTTTTGACATCATTGTAAGCCTGCCACACACGCACTATACAATACATGTATTAAACATAAGAATGAGTGTGAGTTTTTGTCACAACCTGGCTCGTGGAAAGTGACAAAGAGCTCTTATAGGACCAGGGCACAAATAATAATATAATTGTAATCCATCATTTTGCTCTTTATTTAACCATCTTACATATAAAACAATATTTTTTCATCAAAAATTGTGAATAACTCACCACAGGTTAATGAGAAGGGTGTGCTTGAAAGGATGCACATACCTCTGCAATGTTGGGTGTTATTGGAGAGAGTCTCAGTTTTAAATGATGTTCTACACACAGTCTATGCCTGTATTTAGTTTTCATGCTAGTGAGGGCCGGGAATCCACTTTCACATAGGTAAGTGGTTGCAAAGGGCATCAGTGTCTTAACAGCACAATTTGCCAAGGCAGGATACTCTGAGCACAGCCCTATCCAGAAATCTGGCAGCGGCTTCTGATTAAATTCAATTTTCACAGAACCGCTTGTTGCAATTTAGATGAGGCTCTCTTGTTCAGATATTGGTAAGTGGACTAGAGGCAGGGCATTAAAGGGATAACGAATCCAGTTGTTTGGGTCGCCCATTTCGAAAGTACCTGCGTAATTGCGCACCCATCTCACTCAGGTGCTTCGCTATATCACATTTGACATTGTCCGTAAGCTTGAGTTCATTTGCACACAAAATATATACAATGATGGGAAGACCTGTGTGTTGTCCTTGTTAATGCAGACAGAGAATAGCTCCAACTTCTTAATCATAGCCTCAATTTTGTCCCACACAGTGAGTATAGTTGCAGAGAGTCCCTGTAATCCTAGATTCAGATCATTCAGGAGAGAAAAAACATCACCCAGATAAGCCAGTCGTGTGAGAAACTCGTCATCATGCAAGCAGTCAGACAAGTGAACATTTTGGTCAGTAAAGAAAACTTTAAGCTCGTCTCTCAATTCAAAAATACGAGTCAAAACTTTGCCCGTTGATAACCAGCGCACTTTTGTATGTTGTAAAAGTGTTACATGGTTGCTGCCCATATCATTGTATATTGCAGAAAATACACGAGAGTTCAGGGGCCTTGCTTTAACAAAGTTAACCATTTTTACTGTAGTGTCCAAAACGTGTTTCAAGCTGTCAGGCATTCCCTTGGCAGCAAGAGCCTCTCGGTGGATGCTGCAGTGTACCCAACTGGCATCAGGAGCAACTGCTTGCACATGCGGTACCACTCCACTATGTCTTATTAATTAATTATTTGACTAGGCTACCTGTATTTGACATTGTGTTGTTATTTCGCTGAACACTAGATGGTTTAATTTTATTTTTGGCAGTGAAACGAGGCTACTCAGGTGAGAAAAAAACATCACCCAAATGTATAGCCCTGTTGGAAAATCTAAATGGACAGTTTTCAAATGTGAATCACATTTGTATTTGGCGTACCCCGATGGCATTGCGCGTTCCCCAGTTTGGGAATAGCCGACCCAATAGATATGGTAGTTTATCAAAATTGTATTTGTTTTCGGATTCTTTGTGGGTCTGTGTAATCTGGGGGAAATATGTGTCTCTAATATGGTCATACATTTGGCAGAAGGTTAGGAAGTGCAGCTCAGTTTCCACCTCATTTTGTGGGCAGTGTGCACATTGCCTGTCTTCTCTTGAGAGCCAGGTCTGCCTACAGCGGCCTCTCTCAATAGCAAGGCTATGCTCGCAGAGTCTGTACATAGTCAAAGCTTTCCTTAATTTTTGGTCACTCACAGTGGTCAGGTAGCAGGAGACGCCAACCATTCTTCTGCAGATGGGTGTAAAACTAGTAAAATAAATTGATGTTTATTTCAATGGGTGAGGGAGAAATAACTTGTAGTCTGTATATATGAATGGGCAACGCCATCAATCACGTGACACCATTCATTCCTATGTGAAGACTCACTAGTGCATTGAAGCCAAAGGAAGTTGGTTTAGATGGCTTCTCATGGAGACATAAAATGCAGTTTGTGCTACTCCAGGAAGTGACATTCCAGGCTAGCTCAGTGCTGCTCCTCTTATTGAATAACTCCATTTGAAGGCCAACCGGGGTACTGCAGGCTGCCATTGGCAAGTCAATTATCAATTGGCAATTGGCAAGTGTGATTTTTAGATAATCGGTTCAAGGACATACATCTGGTGTAGTAGAAGCAATTATTGGTACCATGATTGTCTTGGACACATGTTTTTATTTACACAAAGATTGCCATTTTTTCATTCACTATAGTGGGGGGAATCCTGTTTTCTGAAAACAACGCCTGCAGTACGCGGTTGGTCTTGAACTTCTATGGCTTCAATGATAGGGGGCAGTCCTTCTCCACTTAGGCGGTAGTTCTATGAGGGAACCACCAGTGGGGGTACTAGGCTTCTAAATAAAACAGAAGCATTGAGCCTTGTTCTGTCCCCCCCCCCCCCCCCCCCCCCTCCCCTTCTCCTCCCCCCTAATAGACTGGGGGGAAAATGTATAAAAAATAATGCTTTCCAGCCAGCATTTAAATGCTTTAGCATTATCTTTAACCCTGCATTGTTGGAAAACATGTAAGTATTTCACTGTTAGTCTACACCTGTTGAAGTATTGTATACTTCAGAGAGAAGAGGAAGAAACCGAACTGATCTGGACCTCTGACAATTTATTTCACAGCAGAAAATTACTTAAGTATATGGTTTCTTTAGAACTACAGTACCAGGTATGAAGGAAAACCAGCAATACTTCAGCTTAAGGGCTAGTAAATAAATACACCTGGGCTAGGAACTTGTTATCAGACTAAGCTATAGTTGTTTACGAGCATTTCGCTACACCCGCAATAGCATCTGCTAAATATGTATATGTGACCAATAAAATCAGATTTTGTCCTCTTCCACCTGTGGTCATGTTTGAAACGTCTGCCTTTTCACATCCCAAGCTCTGAGGCTGTCGTCCTCCCACCACTCTCTCTAACCCCCAACAAATACTGTACTTTCCATAATATTTTGGCAGGGTGACACAGTATGTTATCATAAGTTATGAGAAAGAGATGTTGGGGGAGATGGAGAGAGAGGGGGAGGGAGAGAGAGGGGGTCCATATTTTCCAATAACTGCTAGGGAGGGATTTTTGGAGGGGGTCCGTTGATGTCCCTTGAGTTTAAATACTTCTGAGGTTAAATGTAGATCCAATTTGGTTACATCTAACCTCAACTAGGAAGGAGAGCAAGAGAGGGTGTGAGAGAAGGAGCAAGAGAAAAAGAGAGAGACGCAACTGCATGTTACACTCGAAGCGTGGGAAATGTTTTGTTGCGTGTCCCTAACGGAAAGGGAAAACTGTGCTATCCCCTGACCTTGGTCTCCATGGGGTTTAGATGGTCTATCCTCTGTGGATCACAGAGAGTCCATCTCATAGGCCATTTCTCTGTTATTTCATTCAACTCAACATAAGACAAAGAAAATACTCAAATATCCTCAAATATGTATGACTCCCTACTGAGTGCCTGTTCATCACAGATATGTTCCATATAAGCCCACTCACAACATCAGAAATGCAAAAACCTTCTATAAAAATTGTCTATTCAAGAAAATGTGTATTTAATTTTTGTTAACCTGAACGTGTTGGCTAACCTTATCTCAATCCACGGGCTCAGTGTTAGATGAAGAGTGGAAGGAGACTGGACTGCTGTGACCTCAGCAAAGCTTTGACTTGGCCTCTCTCTAAGATCAACTAACACTCTGATTGAGCCTCCACTTTCACGTTCTCTGCTTTTAATCCCCTCTGCACTCTGTACCTGCGTGAGAAATCCATTCTGCGCTCCCCTGAGAACATTCTGTTCCCTCTGAATCGAGGCACCCTTGATGAGGAACATAGTGATAAATATGAAGTAAGAAACAGACTGATGCTTTCTGGGCGATTGCACAAAACAAGCAGCAGGTTATTTGTTGTTGTTTAGCTCTCCGAAATTAATCTCAGCGTTCTTTGCATGTTGCTCCATGTTTGAATTTAACTCACATAGGACTGAGAAAATGAACGATCAGGCCTAATCTGCTAAATTCTGATACCAGGGAATGCTTGACATATTTCTACACAAGAGGTCCTGGTAATCAAGACAATATATTGAGAGGAGAATCTGGCTTTCTAGCTTTGATAGCTATAGTACTGTACATCTCTATAATAGGGAGAATAACGAGAGACTACATGAAGTGTGTTCAAGTCTTGCAGGCCAAACGAAGGGTGAAATCTCTCCTGTGAAAATATGAGTTTGCTCAATACCTGAGATCTTATCTGACCTACCATAGTCCAAAAAGTATGCAGTTCTGGCCCACACAGTCAATTTAGTCAAATCTCTGTTAGATATGTTCCTCTGTGTGAACCCCCTCCTCTCTCTCCCTGTCAGCCAGCCAAACACTATAGATTACAGTGAGCTCCGTAGGCTACAGGGTATTTAACATTCCACAAAGGGGATGTTACAAAAGCACAACTCAGCCTTCCGTTCCCCTCGCCATCTCCAAGATCACACAAGTGGTCACCTCAGACTGCAGCCATTTTCCATTATAACTTTAGTTTGGTTTGGCTGTTTTCTAACTCGCCTCTTTAAGGGCAAGCAGTCTGATCTGCCTGCTTCTTCTGCTAAACCAAACACATGAAGACTTCAGGCCCAGATTGAATGTTTTGCCATAATCATCCTCATTATTATGTGGAGAGACATCGGGTTCATCAGACACTGAAGTGGAGGTCTTCTGATTATCATTAGTGCATTTTGTCCTTGATAACAACACATGGAAAATAAGTTGAGGTTCCTTAATTAATACAGGTGGTGCGATTCCTGTTTCTTACCCTGTATGCTTGGTTTTTGGTTCTTGCTCATGATTGCTACTGCAATAAACAGCATCAGTGCCTACCAAATATACAGTAATTACAGTTGAAGTCGGAAGTTCACATACACCTTAGCCAAATACATTTAAACAATTTTTTTCACCATTCCTGATATTTAATCCTAGTAAAAATTCCCTGTCTTAAGTCAGTTAGGATGACCACTTTATTTTAAGAATGTGAAATGTCAGAATAATAGCAGAGAGAATGATTTATTTCAGCTTTTATTTCTTTCATCACATTCCCTGTGGGTCATAAGTTTACATACACCCAATTAGTATTTAGTAGCATTGCCTTTAAATTGTTTAACTTGGGTCAAACGTTTCAGGTAGCCTTCCACAAGCTTCCCACAATAAATTGGGTTAATTTTGGCCCATTCCTCCTGACAGAGCTGGTGTAACTGAGTCAGGTTTGTAGGCCTTCTTGCTCGCACACGCTTTTTCAGTTCTGCCCACAAATGTTCTATAGGATTGAGGTCAGGGCTTTGTGTTGGCCATTCCAATACCTTGACTTTGTTGTCCTTAAGCCATTTTGCCACGACTTTGGAAGTATGCTTGGGGTCATTGTCCATTTCGAAGACCCATTTGTGATCAAGCTTTAACTTCCTGACTGATGTCTTGAGATGTTGCTTCAATATATCCACATAATTTTCCTTCCTCATGATGCCATCTATTTTGTGAAGTACACCAGTACCTCCTGCAGCAAAGCACCCCCACAACATGATGCTGCCACCCCTGTGCTTCACGGTTGGGATGGTGTTCTTCATCTTGCAAGGATCCCCCTTTTTCCTCCAAACATAACAATGGTCATTATGGCCAAACAGTTCTATTTTTGTTTCATCAGACCAGAGGACATTTCTCCAAAAAGTGCGATCTTTGTCCCCATGTGCAGTTGCAAACCGTAGTCTGACTTTTTTATGGCGGTTTTGGGAGCAGTGGCTTATTCCTTGCTGAGCGGCCTTTCAGGTTCTGTCAATATAGGACTCGTTTTACTGTGGATATGCAGTGAGGGAAAAAAGTATTTGATCCCCTGCTGATTTTGTACGTTTGCCCACTGACAAAGAAATGATCAGTCTATAATTTTAATGGTAGGTTTATTTGAACAGTGAGAGACAGAATAACAACAAAAAAATCCAGAAAAATGCATGTCAAATATGTTATTAAATGATTTGCATTTTAATGGGGAAAATAAGTATTTGACCCCTCTGCAAAACATGACTTAGTACTTGGTGGCAAAATCCTTCCTGGCAGTCACAGAGGTCAGACGTTTCTTGTAGTTGGCCACCAGGTTTGCACACATCTCAGGAGGGATTTTGTCCCACTCCTCATTGCAGATCTTCTCCAAGTCATTAAGGTTTCGAGGCTGACGTTTGGCAACTCGAACCTTCAGCTCCCTCCACAGATTTTCTACGGGATTAAGGTCTGGAGACTGGCTAGGCCACTCCAGGACCTTAATGTGCTTCTTCTTGAGCCACTTCTTTGTTGCCTTGGCCGTGTGTTTTGGGTCATTGTCATGCTGGAATACCCATCCATGACCCATTTTCAATGCCCTGGCTGAGGGAAGGAGGTTCTCACCCAAGATTTGATGGTACATGGCCCCGTCCATCATCCCTTTGATGCGGTGAAGTAGTCCTGTCCCCTTAGCAGAAAAATACCCCCAAAGCATAATGTTTCCACCTCCATGTTTGATGGTGGGGATGGTGTTGTTGGGGTCATAAGCAGCATTCCTCCTTCTCCAAACACGGCGAGTTGAGTTGATGCCAAAGAGCTCCATTTTGGTCTCATCTGACCACAACACTTTCACCAGTTGTCCTTTGAATCATTCAGATGTTCATTGGCAAACTTCAGACGGGCATGTATATGTGCTTTCTTGAGCAGGGGGACCTTGCGGGCGCTGCAGGATTTTAGTCCTTCATGGCGTAGTGTGTTACCAATTGTTTTCTTGGTGACTATGGTCCCAGCTGCCTTGAGGTCATTGACAAGATCCTCCCGTGTAGTTCTGGGCTGATTCCTCACCGTTCTCATGATCATTGCAACTCCACGAGGTGAGATCTTGCATGGAGCCCCAGGCCGAGGGAGATCGACAGTTCTTTTGTGTTTCTTCCATTTGCGAATAATCGCACCAACTGTTGTCACCTTCTCACCAAGCTGCTTGGCGATGATCTTGTCCCTGATATCCTTGGAGAGCTCTTTGATTTATTTCTTCTTTGGACAAGTGTCTTTTATACAGGTAACAAACTGAGATTAGGATCACTCCCTTTAAGAGTGTGCTCCTAATCTCAGCTCGTTACCTGTATAAAAGACACCTGGGAGCCAGAAATCTTTCTGATTGAGAGGGGGTCAAATACCTATTTCCCTCATTAAAATGCAAATCAATTTATAACGTTTTTGACATGCGTTTTTCTGTTTTTTTTTGTTGTTATTCTGTCTCTCACTGTTCAAATAAACCTACCATTAAAATTATAGACTGATCATTTCTTTATCAGTGGGCAAACGTACAAAATCAGCAGGGGATCAAATACTTTTTTCCCTCACTGTAGATAATAGGAGCGAGCCAAATTCAAAATACAAAATCGTATATTTAAACATTCATGAAGATACAAGTGTCATACATGATTCTTTACCTTAGAATCTTGGTAATCGATCCGCGCTGTCCGATTTACAATAGGCTTTACGGCGAAAGCATAGCATTCGATTATCTGAGGACAGCGCCCCACAACAACATATATTTTCAAACCAGCACAGGCGTCACAAAATCATAAATATCGATAAAGTAGATCCCTTACCTTTGAAGATCTTCCTCTGTTTGCATTCCCAAGGGTCCCAGCTACACAATGAATGGTTGGTTTGTTCGATAAAGTCCTTCTTTATATCCCAAAAAGTCTGTTTAGTAGGCTTCATTGAGTTCAGTAATCCACCCGTTCAACACGCAGACAAAGAAGCCCCAAAAGTTACTGGTAAAGTTCGTCCAAACAAGTCAAACGATGTTACTAATTAATCCTCAGGTAGTCTAATATCTAAATAAATGCTAATATTTCATACGGAGACTAGTATGTTCAATAGGAAAGGAAAATAACGAAGAGCGCGACCTCGTTCACTCGCGCAAAGAGACTGCTTTTGCCTTAGTGCTACTCTTGGATAAACTACTATTTCTCGTTGGTTTTTCAAAAACAAGCTTGATACTATTTATAAAGACTTGACATCTATTGGAAGCCATAGGAACTGCAATCTGGGAGGTGGAAGTCATAGTTTTCAATAGCTTCACATTTGAAGTGGCTGGGAGCTCAAAATAAAGAAATTCCGGAGGGATTTTCCTCTGGTTTTTGCCTGCCATATCAGTTCTGTTATACTCACAGACATTATTTTAACAGTTTTAGAAACTGAGAGTGTTTTCTATCCAATTATACCAATTATATGCATATCCTAGCTTCTGGGCCTGAGAAACAGGCTGTTTGCTTTGGGCACGTCAGACAGGCGGAAATTCAGGAAACTAGACCGTGCACTGAAACGTTAATGAATCTGCCAGTTGAGGACTTGTGAGAAGTCTGTTTCTAAAACTAGACACTCTAATGTACTTGTCCTCTTGCTCAGTTGTGCACCGGGGCCTCCCACTCCTCTTTCTATTCTGGTTAGAGCCAGTTGTTCTGTGAAGGGAATAGTACACAGCGTTGTACGAGATCTTCAGTTTCTTGGCAATTTCTCGTATAGAATAGCCTTCATTTCTCAGAACAAGAATAGACTAACGAGTTTCAGAAGAAAGGTCTTTGTTTCTGGCCATTTTGCGCCTGTAATGGAACCCACAACTGCTGATGCTCCAGATACTCAACTAGTCTAAAGAAGGCCAGTTTTATTGTTTTTTTAATTAGGACAACATTTTTCAGCTGTGCTAACATAATTGCAAAAGGGTTTTCTAATGATCAATTAGCCTTTTCAAGTGATAAACTTGGATTAGCTAACACAACGTGCCATTGGAACACAGGAGTGATGGTTGCTGATAATGGGCCTCTGTAGGCCTATGTAGATATTCCATAAAAAAAATCTGCCATTTCCGGCTACAACAGTCATTTACAACATTCACAATGTCTACACAGTATTTCGGATCAATTTTATGTTATTTTAATGGACAAAAAAATGTGCTTCTCTTTCAAAAACAAGAACATTTCTAAGTGATAATATAGTGTATATTTTCGATTTTCGATTCTTCAAAGTAACCATCCTTTGCCTTGATGACAGCTTTGCGCACTCTTGGCATTCACTCAACCAGCTTCATGAGGCAGTCACCTGGAATGCATTTCAATTAAAAGGTATGCCTTGTTAAATGTTAATTTGTGGAATTTTTTTCCTTAATGCGTTTGAGCCAATCAGTTGTGTTGTGACAAGGTAGGGGTGGTATACAGAAGATAGCCCTATTTGATAAAAGATCAAGTCCTATTATGGCAAAACCAGCTCAAATAAGCAAAGAGAAACAACAGTCCATCCAATGAGATATTGTGTCCAAACTTTTGACTGGTACTGAAAGTATTCAGACACTTTACTCATTACTTTGTTGAAGCACCTTTAGCAGTGATTACAGCCTTGATTTTTCTTGTGTATGACACTACAAGCTTGGCAAACCTGTGTATGGGGAGTTTCTCCCATTCTTCTCTTCAGATGCTCTTAAGCTTTGTCAGGTTGGATGGGGAGCGTCGCTGCACAGGTATTTTCAGGTCTCCAGAGATGTTCGATCAGGTTCAAGTCCCTGGCTTGGCCATTCAAGGACATTCAGAGACATTTTCCGAAGCCACTCCTACGTTGTCTTGGCTGTGTGCTTAGGGTCGTTGTCCTGTTGGAAGGTGAATCTTCGCCCCAGTCTGAGGTCCGGCAAGCGGTACCGGAGCGCCAAGTCTAGGAACAAAAGGCTCTTTAACAGCTTCTACCCACAAGCCATTAGACTGCTGAACAGTTAATCAAATGGCCACCGGACTATTACATTGACCCCACCCCCCACCCCTCCATTTGTTTTGTACACTGCTGCTACTCGCTGTTTATTATCTATGCCTAGTCACCTCACCCCTACCTACATGTACACATTACCTCAACTAACCTGTAACCCCGCACACTGACTGGGTACCGGTACCCCTGTATATAGCCCCGTTATTGTTATGTTATTGTGTTACTTTTTATAATTTTTTACTTTAGTTTATTTGGTAAATATTTTTTTAACTCTTCTTGAACTGCACTGTTGGTTAAGGGCTTGTAAGTAAGCATTTCACGGTAAGCGCTACACTTACCGTCAAATAAAGTTTGATTTGACTGCTCTGGAGCAGGTTTTCATCAAGGATCTCTCTGTACTTTGCTTCGTTCATCTTTTCCTTGATACTGACTAGTCTCCCAGTCCCTGCCGCTGAAAAACATCCCCACAGAATGATGCTGCTACCACCATGCTTCACCGTAGGGATGGTGTCAGGTTTCCTCCAGATGTGACACTTGGCATTCAGGCCAAAGAGTTCAATCTTGGTTTCACCAGACAAGAGAATATTGTCTCTCATGGTTTGAGTCCTTTAGGTGCCTTTTGGCAAACTCCAAGCAGGCTGTCATGTGCCTTTTACTGAGGAGTGGCTTCTCTACCATAAAGGCCTGATTGGTGGAGTGCTCCAGAAATGGTTGTCCTTCTGGAAGGTTCTCCCATCTCCATAGAGGAATTCTGGAGCTTTGTCAGAGTTTGGCCGAGTGCCCAGCTCTAGGAAGAGTCTTGGTGGATCCAAACTTCTTCCATTTAAGAATGATGGAGGCCACTGTGTTCTTGGGGACCTTCAATGCTGCAGACATGTTTTTGTACCATTCCCCAGATCTGTGCCTCGATACAATCCTGTCTCGGGGCTCTGCGGACAATTCCTCATGGCTTGGTTTTTGCTCTGACATGCACTGTCAACTGTGGGACCTTACATAGACAGGTGTGTGCCTTTCCAAATCATGTCCAATCAATAGAATTTCCCACAGGTGGACTCCAATCAAGTTGTAGAAACATCTCAAGGATGATCAACGGAAACAGGATGCACCTGAGCTCAATTTTGAGACTCATAGCAAAGGGTGTGAATACTTATGTAAATAAGGTATTTCCGTTTTTATTTGTAAACATTTCTAAAAACCTGTTTTCACTTTGTCATTGTTGGCTATTGTGTGTAGATTGATGAGGGAAAAAAATTATTTCATCCATTTTATAATAAGGCTGTAATGTAACAAAATGTGGAAAAAGTCAAGGGGTCTGAGTACTTTCCCAAAGGCACTGTATATCTCTATAAAAATTATTTTATAGAGCCACTTAAAACCCTTTAGACTGACACCGTCATTTCATTTGTGGTGGAAACTCGTTTTTTTCTCAATGAGGATTCATTTATTTCTCTAAGGAGAGGAATGATAACTCAAATATCTATTTATCTCCTGGCCTGTATTTAGCTTCGGCTACACTTGCATAATGGGAAAGAGAGAGAGGCATTGTAATTTAAAAGCAAATAATTTTAAGCAGGCGGGTTCTCCGGAAAAGCCTTTGCAAATAAACCTCCTTTATCTAAGCAATTAATTGTGCTGTGGGAAAAGCCATTTAATTTCCTCTCTCTTCTGGCCTGTGATAGCATTCTGGAGAAACATGACACCTTTGTAGGAATCCATCCAGGCCTGCCTGTCCTGGGTCAAGTCCAGTCCAGTTTTGAACAGTTTAAAAGTGTTGAGATCACTGGTGTAGCTCACACCCAAACGATTTGGGGGCCCCAACCCCCATCTTCATCTTTTTCAGGTTGGGGTCCCCTCGGAGATCAGGCCCCGCAGATTGTATATGAACACGTATGTTTTTATTTATTCTATTACAGGAAATGTACTTTCAAACTGCAACATTTTCTCTTAGACTCATGGCAAAATGTGTAGAATAGCAGGAAAATAACTCTAATCTTCGCCCCAGTCTGAGGTCCGGCAAGCGGTACCGGAGCGCCAAGTCTAGGAACAAAAGGCTCTTTAACAGCTTCTGCCCCCAAGCCATAAGACTGCTGAACAATTAATCAAATGGCCACCGGACTATTACATTGACCCCCACCCCTCCATTTGTTTTGTACACTGCTGCTACTCGCTGTTTATTATCTATGCATAGTCACCTCACCCCTACCTACATGTACACATTACCTCAACTAACCTGTACCCCCGCACACTGACTGGGTACCGGTACCCCTGTATATAGCCCTGTTATTGTTATGTTATTGTGTTACTTTTAGGTGCCTTTTGGCAAACTCCAAGCGGGCTGTCATGTGCCTTTTACTGAGGAGTGGCTCAGACTCATGGCAAAATGTGTAGAATAGCAGGAAAATAACTCTAAAACAACAACATTTTCACTCGACCTCATTGCAAAATGACAAAAATAGCATGAGATTAGCTATAAAACCGCACATTTTTCTCTCTGCTTGGAAATTGCGGGCTTCCTTGCTAAACTGTGCTACGCCACTGGTGGAGATAGCATTGGAAATAACAACGTGATTCAGAGGAGTTTGGTTAAATCCTCTCCTTTCCTTGGCATCCCATTTGGTTTCATTGATCAAGCCTAGCCTCCATTCCATTGGTTTCATTCATACAGCCTCCATGATGATGCTTGTTCTATAGTAATCTGCTTTATCAGCCCCTCTTGCTGTTGACCTTTGCCAAGGAGGAAGTAAAACGTCAGAGGGGCAGTCTGAGAGCCACGCTAAGGCACTCAAGGAGTCATAACAAAGCACAGAGATTACAGCAGGATTGGTGCTCTGTGGTATTTCTGGAGAAATGTCAATGTGAGATTACACTCGCCTTCCTGCTTCGTCAAACACTCTGGCACCAGGAAGCCTGATATATTCTGTTTTCCCAGGAAACCAGTGATTATGGCAAATACCATGGCTTATTGCACTTAAACGACCAAATAACAACATGATTATTCATGTTAAGTGGAGATGGGAGATTTGAACGATACTTCCATTTTTGGAAAAGGGTCTTGTCTTATAGAAATTATAGCTGGACAACTTGTTCTTTCTTCAGATCCCTTAGTAGTGAGGTGATTTTAGAAATAGTTCTATAGTACTATAAAATATCCATGCAGGTGTTCTGCCTACTCTTTGAAGTGTGATTGGAATGGCATTCCAAATATTGTACCAGGATTAAAGTCAGATTTCATTAAAATTGAAATCAATAACGCGGTAATAAAACATATGACCTCATTCACATGATGTAACCGAAGTTTAGATCCCCTGCTGCCAACATTACAGTTACTGAATCTTCATCTTGGTGATAGAGCATAATGTGAGGGTTCAAATACTTGGCCTCGCTTTACATTACAAGACCATGTATTTGCTAGTTTAGCTAACTACCATGTAGTACATAGTTAATACGTAATTACACTATTTGTAGTACCACTTATTCATTACGACCAAATAGTTAATGCATCTGGACCATTTTAAAGAATCCTGTCTAATTGCTCTCCATATAAGCACAAACTGTATGTGAAATGACAACTAACAACGAAAACAATGACATCCCAGCCAGTAGGGTTGCATGGCAGTGTTTTCCCTTGCAGACCTTTCTTTGGGTCATTACATCCCTAAGCTGAGCATAGAGCATATGTCCATGGAACAAACAAACTGCCCGGCTGCCAACTGGTCCATGTTTATTTGAACTGCATTATAACGATTGTCTTTGGCAGTTTGGGCTTCCAGTAAAGTCTGTAATCAAAACAAAGTGTTTGTGGTTTTGTATGCTTACATGGTCTCTGATCCGTTACCACTGATGTTGCTGCCTAGAGCACACAAACACTTTCCAAACATGCTAGCTTTTGATGGAGCTGCCACTAACAGAGAAAGTTATTTTGCTTTTTTCTCTACCCCCATCTGCCTGACACAGTGCTGCTGTTCTACTGAGGCGGGGAAAATTGGGGAAAATGTATTGTTCACCATGTCATAAAGATAAGCCAAGCTTCTTGGCGCCCCTTTATGGTCCACTTGAGAACATGCCAGATGACATTCTGTTATCAACAATACTGAACCAATTTCCCTCTCTTCAGTTTCCATTTCTACAAAAAAATGTCTGTCAATAGTCCAATCTGTCACTGTTGATGTCTGGAGGTCTATAGATTTGATCCATAGCCTACATGTTCTATAGACAACACAGCACACAAGGAGCAAACACAAGTTAGCAAGTCTCAACGAATCTGGTCAAAATATTAATTCTTTGGCCTTTGTTATTGTAACTCAGGGGAAAACGTTATCAAGTAAGTTTGATATTTCAGTAGAACAATGTTAAGCCCCTTGTTTATGTAACTAGTGTGGTCCTGGTTTGTCTGGGACAGGAACGGCACCTTCTCCTATTCAGGAAACTGGCCTCTGTTTTCCGTGTGCTCTCCAAATATCCCTCCCTGCCAAGCAGCCTGGTCTCTATAGCATGGCTACCGGCTGTAAATCATGTTCCGTCGACCAGAGAATGGTATTGTTTTAGTTCCTGTCTTGGATCCTATTCAGAGATGCTCTCCAGCATCTCTGAGCCAAATTAAGGGTTCTCTTTTTTTCTTTCTACACAGAATGTTCTTCAGACAGTAGAAGGATCAGACTGTATGTCATGTTTACTTGTTCTTTTAGTATCATGAGTGTGTAATTGCAATTTTTCAAGCTTGTTCATCATTTGTTTTTGACATTTGTTGTATTTTTTCCCCCATGTTCTTCTCAGAGGATTCCTCACATTAGATTTGGAGGGATTGTTTACTTTCAATGTACTGTAAACATGCAGATGAAGCATAAATGGTACCGAGGGACTGATTTACTGCATTATGGTCATTTGTTCAAAGCAACTAACGGTTAACATTTATTGAAAATATGTTGGACTTGTGGCAATTTAACCTCTAAAATTCCAGCACCATGATCCAACCAACCATGCTGATGTCAGCCATGGTTGTTGTGTGAGAAGTTGTCACAAGTTACATTTTTTTATTTTATTAAACCTTTATTAACTAGGCAAGTCAGTTAAGAATAAATACTTATTTACAATGACGGTCTACCAAAAGGCAAAAGGCCTCCTGCGGGGACAGGGCCTGGGCTTAAAACTAATGTCTAGTTTGAAAACAGACGCCTCACAGGTCCTCAACTGACAGCTTCATTAAATAGTACAAAACACCAGTCTCAATGTCAACAGTGAAGAGGTGACTCCGAGATGCTGGCCTTCTAGGCAGAGTTGCAAAGATAAAGCCATATCTCAGACTGGCCAATAAAAAGAAAAGATAAGATGGGCAAAATTACACAGACACTGGACAGAGGAACTCTGCCATCCCGGAGTCGCCTCTTCACTGTTGACGTTGAGACTGGTGTTATGCGGGTACTATTTAATGAAGCTGCCAGTTGAGGACTTTTTGGCATCTGTTTCTCAAACTAGACACTCTAATGTACTTGTCCTCTTGCTCAGTTGTGCACCGGGGCCTCCCACTCCTCTTTCTATTCTGGTTAGAGCCAATTGTTCTGTGAAGGGAATAGTACACAGCGTTGTACGAGATCTTCAGTTTTCTGGCAATTTCTGGCAATTTCTCAGAACAAGAATTGACTGACGAGTTTCAGAAGAAAGTGCTTTGTTTCTGGCCATTTTGAGCCTGTAATCGAACCCACAAATGTTGATGCTCCAAATACTCAACTAGTCTAAAGAAGGCCAGTTTTATTGCTTATTTAATTAGCACAACAGTTTTCAGCTGTGGTAACATAATTGCAAAAGGGTTTTCTAATGATCAATTAGCCTTTTAAAATGATAAACGTGCCATTGGAACACAGGAGTGATGGTTGCTGATAATGGGCCTCTGTAGGCCTATGTAGATATTCCATAAAAAATCTGCCGTTTCCAGCTACAACAGTCATTTACAACATTAACAATGTCTACACTGTATTTCTAATCAATTTGATGTTATTTTAATGGACAAAAAAATTGCTTTTCTTTCAAAAACAAGGACATTTCTAAGTGACACCAAACGTTTGTACGGTCGTGTATGTTCATCGTTACAACCTTCGTAGGCACATTGTTAAATCTCAGAGCTGTTTCCAAAAACCATCATTACTAAAGTTGCACATGAGAAGTACTAAATCATGTTTTGCAGAGGGGTCAAATACTTATTTCCCTCATTAAAATGCAAATCATTTTATAACATTTTTGACATGCGTTTTTCTGGATTTTTTTGTTGTTATTCTGTCTCTCACTGTTCATGTAAACCTACCATTAAAATTATAGACTGATCATTTCTTTGTCAGTGGGAAAACGTACAAAATCAGCAGGGGATCAAATACTTTCCCCCCCCCACCGTAGTTGGTCCTTAATGGACAGAAATGAGTCCAATGGTCCCTTTATGGACGCTAGTCTTGTTTTTATCCGACGTTTCGAAGTTGAGCTAGGTAGGAGCAGAAAATAATCTGAAAACTCAATTGCTAACAACCCTTTAAAAAAAATCTGGAATGTGGTTTTCGGGGAACAGCTGGACAGCCCATGACGAGAGGTGAGGAGTGTGTTGTGTACCTCAAGTCAAGTTGATTTGCAAATGTTCATAACGCTTGGTGTCATATTGGCTTAAGTATGATGGTAGGGCGAATTTAATTTAACATTTTTTTTTTTTTTTTTTTTTTATTTCACCTTTATTTAACCAGGTAGGCAAGTTGAGAACAAGTTCTCATTTACAATTGCGACCTGGCCAAGATAAAGCAAAGCAGTTCGACAACATACAAAAACACAGAGTTACACATGGAGTAAAACAACATACAATCAATGATGCAGTAGAATAAAAAAAAAAAAAATAAATAAAAAAAAAAATAAAAAAAAAAAATAAATAAATAATAATAAAAAAATAACACTATATACAATGTGAGCAAATGATGTGAGATAAGAGAGGTAAAGGCAAAAAAAAAAACATTGAGCCTCAACCAATGCCTATACTATTGTGGGGGCTAATAATGTACATTTTAAGGCTTCAAGTTCAACCCTTTGTCTACTGAGAGTAGTTCATGACAGAGTTGGCATGGGAAAGTCAACCTCCAAAGTGAACAAGCCTTTTTTGCTTTACTGTGCATTAGTAACTATGGCTATCAGCTATATGGGAATGGGAACTTAACATCCCAAGTCCAAACCTCAGTCTACTTGCTAGTGCCAAAGAAAGCTGGAGAGTGTGGGTGTGGCCTCTATGTCTACGCATACCATAACTTGTCAATGGGGAAATGCAATCACTGTTTACTATTGTTTTCTTGATTACAGCATGGTCAGTTGCATTTGTCACACTGTCTAATCAGCACAATGTTGCAAACAATTCAACACACAACTACTTTACATTGTTGTATTTCCATCATTTTATCAACTTCTTCTAACATGAGGTCCAGTCCTCTTGTAATAATTATATATGAACAAAAAATGACTGTCTCTAAATCCCATATGAATTATAAGATTTGGTCTTTCACCTTGTTTTCTTAAATGGCTGTAGATGGGATATCTGTGACTGAACGTTTCCTATTTATAGCTAATGATGTTTGCTTTGTGTGATGGTTGAAAAGGCCTAGCATACATTGCTCAAATAGATCATGTTTATCTGAAAACATTTTTTTTCTAATTGAGAAAGATAATCAAAAGGAATGGGAATACTTTATTTAAAGGTCCATAATAAACCATTTATAAGGCATTTACAGTTTGCTCACCATTTATTAAATGATTACTCCAACATTTGTAAATATCAGTATGCTAGTTATTCACACATATATATATTTATATATATATATATATATATATATATATATATATATATATATTATATATATATATATATATATATATATATATATATATATATATATATATATATATATATTTCCTTAAACATCCTGTTTTGTGTGATAATTGTTTTACCAGGTACCACAGGAATGTCTAGCAATGGCATGCCCATCTTTCATCTTTCTGTATTTATAAAGTATAGATAGAGTTCACTTTAGATTTGGGACTGCAAAAATACTTTACTAATGATTAGTACATGGTTTATAAATGTGGGAGTAATTATTAATAAATGGTGAACACACAATTTATAAATGCCTTTGTTTATTAAGGACCCTTTAAATAAAGTTTTACTAAAGTAATCTTGATTTGTGTGTTAATAAAAGGGATACTTCGGGATTTTGGCAATGAGTCAGATGAACTCGTGGATGTACTTTTCATGTCTCTGTGTCCAGTATGAAGGAAGTTAGAGGTAATACCGCAAGCCAATTCTAATAAAGTTAGCACAATGAATGGAAGTCTATGGGTATCTACTACCATGGATTTATCTAATAAATTACTTAACAAATTTCTCTTTCACCACCTGATCAATGGTTGAGTTCAGTGCAACTTTTTTATCTTTGGAAATGTAAGCATCTGATCCCAGATCTGTGGTTAGGGATTAACCTCTACTTCCAACCATACCAGTTCTAGCAGACCACTTCTCATGCAGTCGACCCTGACTCCTCTGCCTGCAGTCGCAGACATCCGTTTCATTGGCTAATGCTTTTGTCCCAAAGCCAATAGGCTCTCTGTATATAAACTCCCCAAGAGTGCTGAAGGACAGTCAAAAAGAAAAGGGACTCTGAATCTTACGGTGGTGGACTCACTCAACAAAACATCAAAAAGGAAAACTTCATAAAATGTGTAAAGGATTAGCTGCGTTGCCCCAAACATGTCGGATAAGGTGAGATACCAAAAGCATTGTGCTCTTCTGTTTCTCTGAAAGGGTAATCTCTCCTATTTTTGCCTGAAATAAACCCAGAGAAATTACATTCAAAACATTTCTGAGTTGATTTCTTAGTCAGAAAATGTTTGATCTATATTCAAAATCTGATTTCTGTATTTATAGTTTTTTTTTTCATTTTGTAAAAATGCTGAGATGTTTTTAGCATGGTTTAAATTATTGAAAGATTCTGTATGGTAATCTAGATTATTGTGAATATAGTTCATTTTAAGACAAATGGAAAGTTTAAAGTTGATTTAAATACTTGATCAAACATTTTCAACTGTCCAAAACGTTACACGTTTCCAGTTGCAGAGATTAAGGTATTGTTTCATGATCTTAATACCTGAAGGATAGCATTTGGCTGACTGTATTCCCATTTGCAGCACCGACTCAGCTGCAGGTCAATTGCGTCCACATGCAAGACAGGAACATTTAGCCAAGCTTAAAAGCAAAACAGAGGTTCACTATCTGCTCTTTGTCATCCTCTGGTCATGAATTTATAAAACAGTAAAAGCAGCCAAAAGGGAAAGTGGAATCAGTATAATATACTGCACTGCCCTGTTCCTGTTAAATGGGTTGATTAATATAGTATTCATGCATATGACGTATACTTTTATATTGAGTTATGGATTTCCTAAATCAGACTATTATTTGGAGAAGTATTTTTATGAAATAGTAGGAAGTTCATAAGTAACTTATGGCAATAATTCAGGGATGTTTTTCAAACAGGCATTCCCTGAAAGCCGCTCATCAGTCAAACAATTAGAACAGTTACCAGTTGATCAAAAAACCTAAATTTAAGATACAGTATATTATCCTTTTCATGGGGGATTTCTTTTTTAATTACACATCGTTACTTGGAGATGTCCTAAAAAAAGTTGCCTAGACCAATGCTACTAACACGTCTAAAAATCATAACAAATTATTTTCTTCTTCATGTGGGCTATCCTGATTTAAAATGTCAATGCCCTGAACTCCTGGGCAATCTCTTAATTATAGCTCTGGTTAGAATGAATATTCTGTAGAAACCCATGGAAATGTGTGGTCTGTTGTAGTTAGGGTTGAAAATTCCTGGAACTTTCAATAAATTCCTGGGTTTTCCAGAAATTGCAGTTGAAAGATCCCGGAGATAGGAGGGAATAAGCAGGATATCTGGAATCCTCCAACCAGGATTTCTGGAAAACCAGGAATTTGAAAGTTCCTGGAATTTTGCAACCCTACCTGGAATCTATACTCTTAGAAAAATGGTGCTATCTAGAACCTAAAAGGGTTCTTTGGCAGTCCCCATAGGAGAGCCCTTTGAAGAACCCTTTTTGGTTCCAGGTAGAACCCTTTCACCAGAGGGTTCTATGTGGAACCCAAAGGAGTTCTACCTGGAACCAAAAAGGGTTCTATCCGGAATTAAAAAGGGTTCCGCCTATGGGGACAGCCAAAGAACCCTTTTGGAACCCCTTTTTCTAAGAGTGTAGATGTAGTTGGGTGTCATCCCCGGTCAGGAACAACAAGGTCTGTCTTGCTAACAAGAGGCTGCACGTGTGTCTGCATGTGTGGCTGGGGTTTTAGTTGAGCCCATCTATTGATCGCTGACTACATGGATCGATGAAAGTAACAAAGAGGAATCAACTACATGAGGCTCACCACGTCATTAATTATTGATCAGACTTTGTTTTGTTTAGTTGTCTCTGCTGTTTTTCTAACCTGAGTAATGGGAGCAGTAGATAATGATAAAGGTGGGTATTCTATTCAAAGTATTTTTGGTTTACTCACTTAAACGTCCTCTTTGTAAAAAAAAAATGTATTTTGATTATTGCCTTTTTGCAAATAGCAAGTCAAATTGTTAGTGTGTTATTGTGTCCACAAAATATTGTGGACACTCTCTTTAAGTTTGAGATGGCTTAGAAGTGCGTCTTTTGATTATTATGATTAATAGTTAACATAATAAGCTGATTGAAGATTAAAATGAAAGTCATATTATAAAAATGACATAACCTTTTAGCCCTTTTACATGTTATGATTAGATTATAATGTAATCTAACTCCTGACACTGTGCCATTGAAAACAAAGGCTACATCACAGGACCTCTACTAATGGGTCTGATTCATTTGAGGATGTGTTTGTATTATCCTGGGTCTGATTCATTTGAGGATGTGTTTGTATTATCCTGGGTCTGATTCATTTGAGGATGTGTTTGTATTATCCTGGGTCTGATTCATCTGAGGATGTGTTTGTATTATCCTGGGTCTGATTCATCTGAGGATGTGTTTGTATTATCCTGGGTCTGATTCATCTGAGGATGCGTTTGTATTATCCTGGGTCTGAAAGGGGAAATTTAAGATCCAAATAAATGAATGTGTAGGCTTAGTTTATGATTAGTCCCTCCTTTTTGAGGTTGGGTATGTATTTTGCTCTGTTGCTGATTGCTGTTCAACTTGTATTATATTGAACTTGATTGATTAGTTATAGCTATCTGTGTCTCACTTGGTTTATCTGAATACAATCTGCATTAGCCAAAGTCATTACTAGTGTTGTTAAACTGTTCTAACTAATGAATGTGTGCCATTTAAAACATTACAGCATCCTCCTAAATGGCCTTATTTCCTCATGACTTTCCTTTCTTAGGGCTAAAGAGATTAAGTCTAAGTTGGGGGTTCTCCTCCAGAAGCCTGAGAATGGCATTGACCTGATCATCCCATACCCAGAGAAACCAGAGAAGAAGCCAGAGAAGCTTCAGAAGTGAGTAGCACAGACAGTCCTCGCACACACAAAGATTAACAGGAATGCATTCTCTCTCGCGTGAGTGCGTGAACACACCTTATCGCTACATGGTCTGTCAGTTACATCCCTGACTCAGATTCAGTCAATTTTCAAGTGATAATTTTACTTCAAGTGCTCCTCAAAGGAGTGAAACGTTTAGGCCTTACTCTACTTCAAACAGTGTCAAATAGACAATTGTAAATTACTTCCATGATTTCCTGCTTGGCTTTCATCTCCAAATATGACTTAGGAAGAGAGGGAGAGCTTGTCTCCATGCCTGTGGAATGTCAGTATGCACGTTAGCCTCATAATTGATAGCCGTGCATGTACAGAGACCATTGCATGTACTGTATCAGATGCCTGGGACATCTCCGTCCCAGGCACTGGAACTGACAAGACCAAGATAATGGTTATCACAAAAATGTATATACTGTACTATATGTGTTCAGTCTCTACAGTTTATCATGCACTACCTTCTACAGGGAAATAATCAGTTGTATGTATGATTACGGAAAGTGAGTGTTGAAGGAAGAGGAGAAAGAGAAAGCAGGAGAGAGAGAATGAGGGGGAGAGAACATCCTGTGAAGTGTCACAGTGATGTTTACATATTAAATCATCTCCAAATTGACCATAAAAGCATTGCATACTGCGGCTGTGTCTTCCACTTAATTGCGTAACCTCTTACATAATGGATGTTTGCAAGCTATTTACCCACTAGCTCAGTAGAACAGCCATCATTAAAGATGAGATGCTGAAGGGCTCTCTCTCTCACTAGTGTGTGTGTGTGTGTGTGTGTGTGTGTGTGTGTGTGTGTGTGTGTGTGTGTGTGTGTGTGTGTGTGTGTGTGTGTGTGTGTGTGTGTGTGTGTGTGTGTGTGTGTGTGTGTGTGTGTGTGTGTGTGTGTGTGTGTGTGTGTGTGTGTGTGTGTGTGTTATGGGAGGGCAATCGAGGACCTCAATGACCTTACAGGGAGCAGTATGAAGAGGCTGTGAGTGACAAACCTCTGACCCTGGGGATAAAACACTCCGGGTGGGATTCTCTGAATCCAGCTGTTAACATGGCCTTCTGATAATGGGCTGACTTGGTGAAGATGAATAGGCAGGAAATATATTCCAACCAAAGGCTACTATTGTTTGGGCCTTCCAGAAGATAAGTTCTTCTCTTTCTTTGGTTAGTAAGGACTGACCGTGCTCATTTGCTTGTCTCATGTTAAATCAAGTTTACGGTGATTGACTATAATATGTGGGTGTTGTATTGTGTAATATTGTGTTTGTGTGTTGTACAGGCCCATTCCTGAGGAGGCTTCTCAGTGGCGTGAGTCCCTGGACCATGTGCTGACCAACAGCTGTGAGTATGCCCAGATCTACAGGCATGCGCACGCAAGCACACTCTCTCTCACACACACACACACACAACAAATAAGTCCTTACGAAAAGCCATGAGGTCTTGTGCAAAACAATGTTTCTTCACCCCATCATATGAAACTTTACGAGTCATGCCAAATACAGAGCAGACAGACTAGTATAGGATTCCAGTAACTCTGATGGTATTGATTACAGTAACTCTGATGGTATTCACTCTCGTTATCCAGATCCAGAGAAGTAACATTTCATAATCCATCTGTGGACATAACTTCTATATTGTGTAATAAATGAAACCTGCGTCTAAAATTAAACTGCTGGAAAATATGCCTTCCTCAAAGGCCTGGTCTAAATGTTCCATTGTGGTGCATTCCTCTAGGCTGTGTGTGTGTGTGTGTGTGTGTGTGTGTGTGTGTGTGTGTGTGTGTGTATGTGTGTGTATGTGTGTGTGTGTGTGTGTGTGTGTGTGTGTGTGTGTGTGTGTGTGTGTGTGTGTGTGTGTGTGTGTGCACGCAAATGCCAGGAATCTCTCCTTACTCATAACATACAGTGCATTCTGTAAGTATTCTGACCCATTGACTTTTTCCACATTTCGTTACATTACAGACTTATTTTAAAATTGATTAAGAAAAAAATATTCTCATCAATCTACACACAATACCCCATAATGGAAACGCAAAAACAGGTTTTACTTTGTTGAAGCACCATTGGCAGCAATTACAGCCTTGGGTCTTCTTGGTTATAATGCTACAAGCAGTGTTTGGGGAGTTTCTCCCATTCTTCTCTGCAGATCCTCTCAAGCCTTGTCAGGTTGGATGGGAAGCGTCGCTGTACACCTATTTTCAGGTCTTTCCAGAGATGTTCGGGCTCTGGCTGGGCAACTCAAGGACATTCAGGCCACTCCTGCGTTGTCTTGGCAGTGTGCTTAGGGTTGTTGTCCTGTTGGAAGGTGAACCTTCACCCCAGTCTGAGCTCCTCACCCCAGTCTGAGCTCCCAGTCTGAGCTCCTTTCATCAAGGATCTCTCAGTACTTCCATCTTTCCCTCGATCCTGACAAGTCTCCCAGTCCCTGCCACTGTAAAATATCCCCACAGCATGATGTTACCACCACCATGCTTTACCGTAGGGATGGTACCAGGTATCCTCCAGAAGTGATGCTTGGCATTCAGGTCAAAGAATTCAATATTGGTTTCATCAGACCAGACAATCTTGTTTCACATGGTCTGAGAGTCCTTCCTTTGGCAAACTCCAAGTGGGATGTCATGTGCCTTTTACTGAGGAGTGGCTTCCGTTTGGCCAATTTACCATAAAGGCCTGATTGGTGGAGTGCTGCAGAGATGGTTCTCCTTCTGGAAGTTTCTCCCATCTCCACAGAGGACCTCTGGAGCTCTGTCAGAGTGACCGTCGGGTTCTAAGTCACCTCCCTGACCAAGGCCCTTCTCCCCGATTGCTCAGTTTGGCCGGGCGGCCAGCTCTAGGAAGAGTCTTGGTGGTTCCAAACTTCTTCCATTTACGAATTATGGAGGCCACTGTGCCTTGACACAATCCTGTCTCGGAGCTCTACGGGCACTTCCTTCAACCTCATGGCTTGGTTTTGGCTCTGACACAAGGATGATCAATGGAAACAGGATGCACCTGAGCTCAATTTTGAGTCTCTTAGCAAAGGGTCTGAATGCTTATGTAAATAAGGTATAAATATATATATATATATATATATATAAATATATATATATATATATATATATATATATATATATATATATATATATATATATATATAGGTTTTTAGAAAGTTTTACAAATTTAATATATATATATATATATATATATATATATATATTATTTTTATTTTTATATTACATTTGTTAAAAAAATATATATATATATATATATATATATATATATATATATATATATATATATATCAGATATGTACAGTGCTTACGTACATAAGTACATGTTTTTGTGGGTTGTAATGGTACCACATGCTTTGATCTTAGTGTATGGTAGTAGCCTACACACACACACACACACACACACACACACACACACACCATCAGATTAACCCAGTGGTGCAACTCCTCTGAGCAGCCCCATCAGTCTCCTCTCCAGCAAAACTCATAGCTTGTAGAGTAGCTATGAAGCTATGAGAGGTTAGGGCTGTTATTGTAACATCCCCAGATAGAGCTCAGCTCAAAACTAAAGTGATTAATTACCCGGGAACTGGAAACTGCTGTGCTCTGATTATCTAATGAAGAACTTTTGACATTAACATTACAGTTAATATGGATTCCCCCTGAGTGTCCCTCATGAGGTTTAAATAGGTGTTTTTCAATGTTCTATATTTATTCTCAACCAAATGCTCTACTGTATTACTGCAAACACTCATACAGCCACATCACTTACTGTAAAGTGTTACGTTCCACCAAGACAAACTCAAATGTCGCTCACAACAAAGGGATCTAACAAAAAAAATGATTGACAAAGAGAAAGGGGTTCAAAAGGGGTTCTGAAAGGCACCCATGTGGGTGCCCCCTGAAAGTTGGCAAAGCCACTAGTAAGGGGTTCTGAATGACACCCACCATGGATGCCCACTTGGATTGCCTCCGGAAAGACCAACTAAAAGAAAAACCCACAACAACTTAGGATAGAGAGTGAAAACAATATGGAGCAAAACAAACATGGGAAACACCAAAACTGGCTTCTTTCAAACTTAAATAAGGTGCGCTCGAAATCGCATCACAGCTGACAAAGTGCAGCTCTCCCCAACATCGCTCACCCTCAACTGGAGCACTCGGCCAGCCACTCCTAAATAGCACATGGGCCAACACAGGTGAAACACCTTCCTACTAACGAGATGGCAACCAGCACAGGTATAGCACATACTGACTGACTTTCTCAAACAGGTTTCAACTTATTGGTTCCTCAGTTTCCCCATTGCATACATTTTAGTTTGTGACATTGGAGGGTGTGGTTAACAAAACAAATAATTTCCGAATGTTTGTTTTGCAGTTTGAGTTAAAAAAAAAAAGAATTCTCCAAAACTTCTCTTGAAAATGTTTATGGCCGCCATGCACTTCCTGTACATTTTAATTTAGACATGAAGTGCTTCCTGTGTGGCAATGATACATGTACAGTTTCTTCTCACATTCAATGTGGGAATTCTGCCTGGGACCCACAAGCAACAAATAACCTTTATTTTAAAGTGTACACTAAAGAACATTTGACACAGATGAGGAGCTCCAAGAACTAAACATCAAACAATCACATTTGATGGAAATAAATAAAGTGAAGTGGCTGGATCAGGATGCTGGTTATTTATTTATATATAGTCAGGCCCAGTATAATGTTCTCAATTCAGCAGACACTTTTATACAAAATGACTCACAAGCACACATACTGAGGATTAGCGGGCCATGTAAGAATCCATTCCAAACTCTGCTGTTGTAAACACTGTGCTACTGTACCAACCACATAAGCTATTGGAGCTAGTCCTATCACATCATCTAACAGTTTAAAACAGAGGCACAGTGGCAGTTTGTCTCCGGAATTCAGGTCTCATGGGAGATGTTAGAGGATTGGCGCAATGCTCTCTGTGTGGCAGGAAAATATGGGACTACTTGTTCTCTCTCTCTTTCTCCATCTATCTCTTCATCTCCAAGGTGGCCTGGCCATGTTCCGTAGCTTCCTGCGCTCTGAATTCAGTGAGGAGAACATTGAGTTCTGGGTGGCCTGCGAGGACTTCAAGAAGACCAAGTCTCCCATGAAGATGGCTGTGAAGGCCAGGAAGATCTATGAGGACTTCATCCAGACCGAGGGACCCAGAGAGGTGACAGAAAATGTGGCCATCAAATCTGTCATTGTATTTGTTGTGGAAGCCCAGACTTACCTTTGCCTGCCTTTCTATGTCTCTTTCTCGCTCTCTCTTCCTCCCTCCAGGTGAACATTGATCATTACACCAAGGATGTGACCCTGAGGAACCTGGTTGATCTTTCCCCTGTGACCTTTGACCTGGCCCAGAAGAGAATTTATGCTCTGATGGAGAAGGACTCCTTTGGCCGCTTCCTGAGATCTGAGCAGTACCAGGAGCTGGTCAAATAAGGAGATGATCGCAGAATAAGGGTCAATTCCAAACCAATTGGATGTCATTTGAAGTGGATGGAATTAGGCCTTTTTTAAATAATTTGATGCAAATGACACAAGCGAGACTGCAGGTTTGATAACTAAGGGCCATCATAAAGATTGATCTCATTCTAGACCAACTTAAATCTATATTTCAAATTACTTCTATATTTGTCTTATCTACCTGCAGCCAATGAAAATGTCACGTCAATTCAAAAAGTAAAGAGTGTGGAACATACATTTTGACAGTATTTGTTAAATGAGAGACAAACAAACCACCAATCAATTAAACAGTGATTTAAACAAATACATTGGAACATCACATCTCTTGGGAAGATTTACCAAAGGTCATAAATATTGCAGACAAAATCTCTCACAATGATTTTGTCCCATAGTCTAAATAACAAGGAAGATTCTAGACAGACAGATAGACACACCATATTTGTACATCATAGCTTTCCCAGAAAAAAAACTGAAGTGGCTTTCAGAGTTTCTGGAGAGAACAATCTGACCTCTGCCTTGAGACTCTTAGTGACACATCCAGTACCCATCAAGTGTTCTAAATGGGGGAGAATGGGTGAGGGACTTGGCCACACTAGCGTTCACACAGCCAAGTGATAAACAGTTTAAAAACAACAGACATAGAGACCAAGTGTCTTGAGTAGCTGTGAGTTGGCTCCAACGTGCTCTCAGGCCATCCTTGGGATCAGTGGTAGGCAGTTTGTTCAGTGGTTCACGGGCCACTGCGTTGTAAGTTGCTAAAATGGGAAAACCAAGTAGGGGTGGATCTCAGAAAAGAAAAGAACTCAGTATTTTCTCCAGATAATTATTTTTTACCCATTTGAACTAAGTAGGCATACATTAATTCCATCTTAGGTCATTTCAGCCATTCATTTCACCTACAGATGGTCATGAAGCAAAGGAGATGAGGAAAGGACACACGCAATACAACATAATTTTAACGTTTAGGAACTTTACTAACCTAACCAAAGAGAAAGATATGCACTCCATTATTGACTAACTAATCTTATCCAGTATTTCAATACAGCTTTCAGCATTTCTGTTTGTCACTAACCATTCACTATAATAACTAGCCTTCACACCTTTCATAGTCAGAGAAGTATATGGTTTTGAGGGTGGAGGTCTTTGGTTATGCAAAGGGTCTCTCAGTCCCATGTAGCAATAATATATCACTACCTTACAGTGTGTTTCTATAATGCTCTTCTATGTTTTTATGTATTTAAGAAGTGCAGCTGTCATAGCCATATCATTGAAGTACTATTACACAAATACTCAATACCTTAATAAGTCCTTATTGTTGCCCAATACAGCATAATTTGACTTTCTGCAACACTGCAGGTCAGGAGTTGACAATTGTGGTCATTTTAATTAACTGATTTTCCCATTTATTTTCACTTGAAGCTAAAGTGACAAAATGCTAGATCACATACTTTGTAATCACTTGACATCATATAGTAATTTAAAGTTTAGTAACAATACCAACACAAAAAAACATGTTTCTAAAGTGGCATTGATAAGGGTATTCAGTTGCATTGATTGGCCAATCTACTGCTATTGCTCAAGATGTCATGCCTTTAGTGAAAACACTTGATGAAAACATCAGTAAGGACTTATGTGGTGCTAAGTTAATATCTGACTCATACAGTCTGTGCATGTATTATTTGTAGTCACCCACATAAAAGGCATCAATACATTAAATTCCTGAAGATGTATTTATTTTTCTATGTAAATACAGTATCTACCAGTATTTAGTAGTATTTGTGTTGATTAAGTTATTCATGACTACCCCACTGGAATGAATGGGAGTTGTGGCCAAGAGAGCACTGGGGTCCAAGAGTATCTAGGAGAGAACTGTCTTTTCATTGTCATAAAAGAGAAAACATCTGACTATCTATTGTCACTCTGTTTTTATTATCCAATATCGGAGGATTTTTTCCCCTTTTTGCGATCACAAGTTTATCATTAACTGAAAACATCTCTCAACATAGTACCCAAGAGAAGGCATACTCAAGGATTACACAAGCATATTTGTTTCTTATAAACACCAAGTGTTTCATGATAAGTAATTATGTGTCTTTGTGTGATGACATAAGGGATATTTATTACACAGATACATACATATACAAAAGGAATAAAACCCCCAAATAACCATTTAAAACCTTGAGCATGATAAAGCCCATTGAAAATAAACACCCACTAGGAAATTTTCCAACAACAAAACACGCAGCTTTTTGAGGCTGAGTTAGCTAACGTCCTTACTCTTGACTTCTCTTTTTCCCACACGGCGAGTGAGGGTGTTTTTCTTCTTCAGAACAAAGTGCGTCAGTCGGACCCCGGAGGAGTGCATCGTTCGCCGGCGAGCGAATGAAAATGTCAGAGTAGCGAGTGGAAACAGAAAGGAAGCAGATGCACTCTGGGAGATACAGCCAACACAAACAGTGTCAAGTCCTAACATGTACACACTCCTTATTACAGTCACAGTTCCTAGAATCACAGAAGGGTTGTGATGGCCCCTTGGGGGCATCGGTGAACCTGATAAACATCTCGTTGGGTTTCTCTCTTCTCTTTTACATGTATTCACTTCTCACACAGTAGTGTGTCATATGTGTTGACATCTACCCAAAGCTGTGTCATTGGAAAATATCAAGAATATCAGTCAGACATCTTAGTAGATCTTTATAATATACCTTTCATGAGAAAACCAACCCATTGTTTATAAGGAGTGTAAATACTATTAAAAGCCTGACCAGACAACATTACTTTATAATGTTAAGAAATAGCTGACATCTCTTTATACTGCCTGGCCAAGCAACACCACTACCATTCCATGAACCATGCAGACCACTAGCCATATGTCCAAATATATACCCAGAGAGTACACACACTGCTAACCCAGAGATGACAACCCACACACTGTGTAGATGGGCAGATAGCACCTCAATGCTTCTTATGGTCATCTGTTATATTGTTATACCATGCAACATGAAGAGATTGTGGAGTACAAAGAGGGCTAGGATTACCGAAACAGCAAGTCTGCTCTTATAAATGATGTGTTTACAAACATAAGAAAAAGAGTTTCACCTTCTCTCCTCATTTGAACTTTTCAACTGCTCCTAGTCTCTTAGTCTCTAGAAGCAAAAGCTGTCTCATCCTACAGCATACAGTGAGGAAGCTTCTCAGCTGAATTTACTCATCTGTCAAGGAACATCGCCATTAAGACTTGGGAAGAAAACTAAACTGTGCTTCCTAGGGTCTCTAAGTTTAGATCCCACTGATGGATGGTGACCATAAACCTCCATATAATGTTAACACTTTATTTGGATAGTCCATCTGTCGATGCTCTATAGACTATCTACAGACTATCAGTAACATTTCAACTAATTTTCTACTAACCCTAGCCCTAACCTTAACCCTTATCGTAACCCTAAACTTAACCCTAACTGTAACCTTAGCAAGCAGTTGCTTATCAACAGATAGTTGGTTGATTGTATGACCATCTGTAGAGCATCTACAGATGAACTATTCAAATAAAGTGTGACCAATATGATTGATGTTTACAATAGTTTTTTCTGAGAGCATTGTGAGCTTCTTACTCACTTGGCTCCACTTTAAAGACTGGAATGTTCTGTCCCTTTCACTGACATAGTCTGTAACATATGCAGGCACACACAGACGCACACACACACACTGAGGTCATTCATACCCGATAACTCTGTGGCAATAACTCCAGAACTTTGTCATGAATGCTCTGAAAATAGTTTTGGTTTAAACACTGATGGTTAAAAAAGCAATGAATAATAGACAGAACAAACAGCACACTTGAACTTCATTCTTATGCATTCAGATCCATAATTGCAAAAGCTAAGGGTGAAGGAGCCGGGGGGGATGGGGGACATGTCCCTGCCCCAATTTTAGAAGCAGGTATATATAAATAAAAAAAGCAGTCTGGGTCTCAACTTACTGTTGAGGGTTACAAAAGTCAAATATATAAGGTGCAATTTTAAATGTTGGTTGAATGGACCTGCAGTTGCTCTCCCAGAGCAAGGCTCCAGAGCTGCAGGCCCCCAGAACTCCAGAGATGCAGAGCTGCAGCCTGGAGGACTCAGTATGATGACATTACTAACACCAGGCCCTCTCAGTTACTCTGTAAAGACCAGACATGCATGGCTTCTGTCCTGCCTGCAGCTACAGATACACAGAGAGGAGAGGAAACCGAGGGAGAGAAAACAGAGAGAGAGAGAGAGAGAACAGAGAGAGAAGAAGAGAGAACCAAGGGAGATAAAGAGAAAGAGAGAATAGAGGGAGAGAGAGATAGAGAGAAAAATGGGGAAAGTATGCTGTAATGATATACTGCGGTTGGTAAGGATAATGTAGCTTTGCTAACAAATTGGCAGCCAACGTAAAGTAACTTATTTGAAAAGTCATTACTTTATTACTGTCACGCCCTGACCTGAGAGAGAGGGTTTGTTTCTCTATGTGGTTAGGTCAGGGTGTGGGGTGGGCATTCTATGGTGTCTATTTCTTTGTTTTGAGCCGAGTATGGTTCCTAATCAGAGGCAGCTGTCTATCGTTGTCTCTGATTAGGAATCATACTTAGGCAGCCTTTCCCCACCTGTAGTTGTGGGATCTTATTTTTGTGCTGCATGTTAAGCCTGCAAGACGTTACGGTCGTTGTCATTGTTTATTCTTTTGTTTGTAGTGTTCTTATTTATAATTAAATACAAAGATGAACACTCACCACGCTGCACCTTGATCTACTCCCTTTGACGGTCGTGACAATTACATTGCTCAATATTTTCTTAACATTTTTCATAATTAGTTAAAGCAATGAAATTGTATCCACTCTTGTCTGACTTCAGCTGCATATTTTCTGTCATTTTCTTGAAATCTGAAAACGTTGTGAAGCCACGCACATTTCGGAAGAATTGTATTATGGGCCCTAAATGCACGGAAATAGTGTACACTGCTTGTACACTTCGTATTTTGCCGATTTTAGTATGGCATACGGGAACTTTTGGCATACTAACTATATCTATCCACCAATAGCATACTACATACTAAATTTACATAACAAATAGTACGGTTAGTGCGGTTAGTATGAATATTCACATGGCTTTCTCACATGGCTTTCTCAGATGTCTCAATTCTTATTAGCCAATACCCATCACGTGATCGGGTCCTTCCCACAGGCATTTCAGCTAAGAAGTAGGCTACAAGTGAATGATGACAGACACATCGTGGACACAACTGCGTGTGTCCCTTTTATCGAATTCCGAGGCGCACATTGAAGAATTTAGAACTGCCCACATTTAGCCTACTTTTCATCAGCCAACAAGATGAGTAGGCCTAATGAACAGCAAAAGCACTAACCTATGTCAATCTATTATCCTCCATCCTCTATTATCCTCCATAAATAATTATTCCAAATATAGTCTGGGACAGTTGTGGGATGCGATAGATCCCAAATAAATACAACCACTCACATAAAAAAAGGCATGCGTTATTTCTTGCCTTACTGCACAAGCTGGGCATCAATCACAAGTGATAATACATTATTCACAAGTGATAGGCTAACATTGTCACCCATCAGAATATTCTTAACTTAATATTGTCTTTAAAAAAAAATATGACCCCTTTTTCTCCGCAATTGGTAGTTACAGTCTTGTCCCATCACAGGCAAAGGTTGAGAGCCATGCGTCCTCCGAAACACGACCCAGCCAAGCCAGACTGCTTCTTGACACTGCTCGCTTAACCGGAAGCCAGCCGCACCATTGTGTCGGAGGAAACATCGTCCAACTGGCGACCATGTCAGCGAGCTTGCGACCGGCCCGCCACAGGAGTCGCAAGAGCGCAATGGGACAAGGACATCCTAGCAAGCCAAACCCTCCCCTAACCCAGACGATGCTAGACCAATTGTGCACCGCCTCATGGGTCTCCAGGTCGCGGCCGGCTGCAACACAGCCCGGGATCGAACCCGGATCTGTTGTGATGCCTCTAGCACTGCGATGCAGTGCCTTAGACCGCTGCGTCATTCTGGAGGCCCAATTTCATGTTGTCTTTACAGATGATAAATAATATACGTGTGAAATTAGTTTTGATTTAGAATGGACAATTATAAAGCACCCGTCTCGGAACAGGGGCATGGAAGAAAAAAATACAGCACGTCATCTATGTACTTACAGTGCATTCGGAAAGTATTCAGACCCCATGACCTTTTCCACATTTTGTTACGTTACAGCCTTATTCTAAAAATTATTTATTTATTTTTAAAATCCCACATCAATCTACATACAATACCCCATAATGACAAAGGGAAAACAGGTTTTTAGAATTTTTTGCAAATGTATTAAAAATAAAATACTGAAATATTCAGACGATTTGCTATGAGACTCAAAATTGAGCTCAGATGTATCTTGTTCCCATTGATCATCCTTGAGATGTTTCTTGATCAGAGCCCACCTGTGGTAAATTCAATTGAGTGGTCATGATTTGGAAAGGCACACCCCTGTCTATATAACTCCCACAGTTGACAGTGCATGTCAGAGCAAAAACCAAGCCATGAGGTCGAAAGAATTGTCTGAAGAGCTCCGAGACAGGATTGTTTCGAGGCACAGATCTGGGAAAGGGTAACAAAAAATGTCTGCAGCATTGAAGGTCCCCAAGAACACAGTTGCCTGCATCATTCTTAAATGGAAGAAGTTTGGAACCACCAAGACTCTTCCAAGAGCTGGCCACTCGGCCAAACTGAGCAGTCAGGGGAGAAAGGCCTTGGTCAGGGAGATGACTCAGAACCCGATGGTCACGCTGACAAAGCTCCAGAGTTCCTCAGTGGAGATGGGAGAAACTTCCAGAATGACAAGCATCTCTGCAGCACTCCACCAATCAGGCCTTGATGGTAGAGTGGCCAAACGGAAGCCATTCCTCAGTAAAAGGCACATGACAACCCGCTTGGAGTTTGCCAAAAGGCACCTAATGGACTCTCGGACCATGAGAAACTAGATTCTCTGGTCCGATGAAACCAAGATTGAACTCTTTGGCCTGAATGCCAAGCATCACTTCTGGAGGAAACCTGGCACCATCCCTATGGTGATGCATGGTGGTGGCAGCATCATGCTGTGGGGATGTTTATCAGTGGCAGGGACTGGGAAACTAGTCAGGATCGAGGGAAAGATGAACGGGGCAAAGTATAGAGAGATCCTTGATGAAAACCTGCTCCAGAGCGTTCAGGACCTCAGACTGGGGCGAAGGTTCACCTTCAAATAGGACAACAACCCTAAGCACACAACCAAAACAATGCAGGAGTGGCTTTGGGACAAGTCTCTGAATGTCCTTGAGTGGCCCAGCCAGATCCTGGACTTGAACTCGATCAAAAATCTCTGGAGATGCCTGAAAATAGCTGTGCAGTGATGCTCCCCATCCAACCTGACAGATCTTGAGAGGATCTGCAGAGAATAATGGGAGAAACTCTCCAAATACAGGTGTGCCAAAATAATGTCTGTGAGTATAACAGAACTGATATGGCAGGTGATACCCGAGGAAAATCCATCAGGAAAATTTGTTTTTGAGGTCACAGGCCATTTCAATGCTAGCCTATTGGAAAGACAAATATATAGGACCCAGATTGCAGATCCTATGGCTTCCACTAGATGTCAACAGTTTTTAGAAAGGGTTTCAGGCTTGTTTTTTGAAAAACGAACGAGTAGTTCTAGTTTTTCCAAGGTGTCCCTCATTAAAAAAGTAGTCTTGTTGCGTGCGTGAATGAGGTGTGTACTACTATTTTCCGTCTTAAATTTGATCATTTATTTAGATATTAGAGTACCTGAGGATTAATTAGAAACATCATTTGACTTGTTTGGACTAACTTTACCAGTAACTTTTTGGATTCGTTTGTATGCATGTTGAACGAGTGGATTACTGAAATCAATGGCGCAAACGAAACTGACATTTTTGGATATAAAGAGGGACTTTATCGAACAAAACAACCATTCATTGTGTAGCTGGGACCCTTGGGATTGCAAACAGAGGAAGATCTTCAAAGGTAAGTGATTTTTTTATCGCTATTTGGGATTTTGTGACGCTTGTGCTGGTTTGAAAAAGTATTTTGATGTGGCTTTTTTTTATCTGACAAAGCGGTTGGATTAACAAGAAGTTAAGCTTTTAAACTATGTAAGACACTTGTATTTTCATGAATGTTTAATATTACGATTTTTGTATTTAGAATTTTGCGCTCTGCAATTCCACCGGATGTTGTTGTAGTGGCACGTTAGCGGTACACCGATCCTAAAGCAGACAGAGAAGAGCTCCAACTTCTTAATCATAGCCTCAATTTTGTCCCGCACATAGAATATAGTTGCGGAGAGTCCCTGTAATCCTAGATTCAGATCATTCAAGCGATAAAAAACATCACCCAGATAGGCCAGTCGTGTGAGAAACTCTTCATCATGCAAGCGGTCAGACAAGTGAAAATGATGGTCAGTAAAGAAAGCTTTAAGCTCATCTCTCATTTCAAAATAACGTGTCAATACTTTGCCTCTTGATAACCAGCGCAGTTCTGTATGTTGTAAAAGCGTTACATGGTCGCTGCCCATATCATTGCATAATGCAGAAAATACATGAGAGTCCAGGGGCCTTGCTTTAACAAAGTTAACCATTTTCACTGTACTGTCCAAAACATCTTTCAATTTGTCAGGCATTCCCTTGGCAGCAAGAGCCTCTTGGTGGATGCTGCAGTGTACCCAAGTGGCGTCAGGAGTAACTGCTGGTTGGGTACCACTCCGCTATGTCTCCCTGTCATGGCTTTTGCGCCATCAGTACAGATACCAACACATCTTGACCATCAAAGTTCATTTGATGTCACAAAGCTGTCCAGTACTTTAAAAATATCCTCTCCTGTTGTCCTGGTTTCCAGTGGTTTCCAGAAGAGGATGTCTTCCTTAATTGACCCCTCCATAAACATAACAAACATATACCAGGAGCTGTGCCAAGACCGCCACATCTTTGACTCATCCAGCTGTCACACATGGAAATCACTGGCTTGTATGCAAAGCAATAATTGTTTTAAAACATCTCCTGCCATGTCACTGATGCGTCGTGAAACAGTGTTGTTTGATGAAGGTATTGTCTGTGTAGTTTTCTTGGCCTTTTCCTCCAGTATTGTCCCGGTCATATCCGCGGCAGCAGGTAGAATTAAGTCCTCCACAATAGTATGGGGTTTGCCTGGCCTAGCCACTCATTAGCTCACCATATTAGACGCTTCTAGCCCCTTCTTATTAATGGTATCTGTTGCTTTTATACATGTCTTACTACTCAAATGTCGTCTTAATTCTCGCTCAAAAAACTCCCTCGGCTTATTTTTCGAGTTGTCATGTTTCGTTTCTAAATGTCTGCGCAAGAGTGAAGACTTAATCAAGTTGTGAGTCAATGTAGTTCTCATCATATTTGTGCAGGTCTAACATATTTGCGATGGTCCAACATCCCTGTCTGTTGTTCCATGCTTCCCCGGGTAAGGGGGCAGTAGCTCTTCAGCTGCATCAGATTCACAACTGTCAGTGTCCTTGCTAGCTGGGCTAGCAACAAATGTAGAATTACTGATGATAGCATTGGATGTGCTCGTGGAAGCAGAACAACTTGTGTCATCAACAAGTGCAGGTGTAGTACTGCTGGAAGTAGCAGTACTACCAGTACAGCTGGTATGTGTCTCTATGGACGTGGGCCTTATTTTTTTTATTTAGTATTTTAATTTTTTATTTTTACAATTTTCGAGCAAACAGAATGAGCAGCAGCTACGTTTGGCTATATAGTATAGATTAGATGAGAGAGTAACGGTTAATGTGATTGGATGTTACTTATTTGACTTGGCTACTGTACCTGTATTTGACATTGTGTTGTTATTTCGCTGAACACTAGATGGTTTCCTTTTATTTTTGGCAGTGAAACGAGGCTACTCAGGTGAGAAAAAAACATCACCCAAATGTATAGCCCCATTGGAAAATCTAAATGGACTGTTTGAAAATGTGAATCACATTTTTATTTGACATACCCCCGACGGCACTGCGCGTACCGCTGCAGGCATAGCCTATAGAAAGGTTGCGCAACATGAGCTCATGGGCTCTCATCAAGTGTTTGATTAGATTTTCAATTACATTTGCATTGATGTCAGAGTGATTAGAGGGACAATAGAGTGCTGAGTACCAGGCAGTTAGCAAGTTTGGTAGGCTACTAATGACCATCAGCAGCATCAGAGTTTGGAGAAGCCTAATTACCGTGAATAAACAGTGACGTGGAATTTGACAGCCATCATGACTCGTGACCGCCGTTGTGAAGGTAATATGGTCACCAGTGGCCCTCAATATTTTTTCAAGAGCGTGGCCTTATTACTATTACAGCATATACAGCATATACTCTCATTCATATTCCATTCACCTAGTTCATTGTAACAGCGATAGGTTTAGGCCCAATCAAGACATCAAAACTATGAAATAACAGATACGGTCAGATGCCGAGCAGTTGTCATTCCAGGCGGTGATGTAACAGTCAGGATGCTCTTGATGGTGCAGCTGTAGAACTTTTTGAGGATCTGGGGACCAATGCCAAATCTTTTCAGTCTCCTGAGGGGGAAAAGGTTTTGTCATGCCCTCTTCACGACTGTCTTGGTGTGTATGGTCCATGATAGATCGTTGGTGATGTGGACACCAAAGAACTTGAAACTCTAGACCCGCTCCACTACAGCTCCATTGATGTTAATGGGGAACTGTTTGGTCCGCCTTTCCTGTAGTCCACGATCAGCTCCTTTGTCTTGCTCACATTGAGAGAGAGGTTGTTGTCCTGGCACCACACTTCCAGTTCCCTGACCTCCCTATCATCGTTGTCGGTGATCAGTCCTACCACTGTTGTGTCGTCAGCAAACTTAATGATGGTGTTGGAGTCGTGTTTGGCCACGCAGTCATGGGTGAGCAGGGAATACAGGAGGGGACTAAGTACACACACGCAGTGTTGAGGATCAGCGTGGCAAAAGTGTTGTTGCCTACCCTTACCACCTGGGGGCAGCCTGTCAGGAAGTCTAGGATCCAGTTGCAGAGGGAGGTGTTTAGTCCCAGGGTCCTTAGCTTAGTGATGAGCTTTGTGGGCACTATGGTGTTGAACGCTGAGCTATAGTCAATGAACAGCATTCTCACATAGCTGTTCCTTTTGTCCAGGTGGGAAAGGGCAGTGTGGAGTGCGATTGAGATTGCCTTATCTGTGTATCTGTTGGGGCGGTATGCGAATTGGAGTGGGTCTAGGGTATCCGGGAGGATGCTGTCGATGTGACCCATGACCAGCCTTTCAAAGCACTTCATGGCTACTGACGTGAGTGCTACGGGGCGGTGATCATTGAGGCAGGTTACCTTCGCTTCCATTGGCACAGGGACTATGGTGGTCTGCTTGAAACATGTAGGTCTTACAGTCAGGGAGAGGTTGAAAATGTCAGAGAAGACACTTGCCAGTTGGTCCTCTCATGCTTTTAGTACACGTCCTGGTAATCCATCTGGCCCCGCGGCTTTGTGAATGTTGACCTGTTTAAAGATTTTGCTCACATCAGCTACCGAGAGCGTTATCACACAGTCATCCAGAACAGCCGGTGCTCTCGTGCATGCTTCTGTGTTGCTTGCCTTGAAGTGAGCATAAAATGCATTTCGCTCTTCTCGCACGCTCGCGTCACTGGGCAGCTCGCATCAGGGTTTCCCTTTGCAGTCCATAATAGTTTTCAAGCCATGCCACATCTGACGAGCATTACAGCCGGTGTAGTAGGATTCAATCTTAATCCTGTATTGACGCTTTGCTTTTTTGATGGATCATCTGAGGGCATTGAGGGATTTCTTATAGGCGTCCAGGTTAGTGTCCCGCTCCTTGAAAGCGGCAGCTGTAGCCTTTAGCTCGAAGCAGATTTTGCCTGTAATCCATGGTTTCTGGTTGGAATATGCATTTATTGATGAAGCCGATGACTGAGGTGATGTACTCCTCAATGCCATTTGATGAATCCAGGAACATATTCCAATCTGTGCTAGCAAAACAGTCCTGTAGCGTTGCATCCTCGTCATCTGACCACTTCCGTATTAAGCGAGTCACTGGTACTTCCTGCTTTAGTTTTTGCTTGTAAACAGGAATCAGGAGGATAGAATTATGGTCAGATTTGCCAAATGGAGGGTGGGAGAGAGCTGTGTATGCATCTCTGTGTGTGGAGTAAAGATGGTCGAGAGTTTTTTTCCCTCTGGTTGCATATGAAAATATGCTGGTAAAAATTTCGTAAATGTGATTTAAGTTTGCCTGCATTAAAGTCCCCAGCCACTAGGAGCACACCGGGTAAGCATTTTCTTGTTTGCTTATGGCCTTATGTAGTTGGTTGAGTGCGGTCTTAGTGCCAGCATTGGTCTGTGGTGGTAAATAGACAGCTACGAATAATATAAATGAGAACTCTCTTGGTATATAGTGTTGGTCTACAGCTTACCATGAGGTACTCTACCTCAGGCGAGCAATACCTAGAGACTTCTTTAATATTAGACATCGTGCACCAGCTGTTATTGACAAAAATACTCACACACCCACCCCTCGTCTTACCAGAAATACAGTTGAAGTCAGAAGTTTACATACACTTAGGTTGGAGTCATTAAAACTCGTTTTTCAACCACTCCACAAATTTCTTCTTAAATACAAACTATAGTTTTGGCAAGTCGGTTAGGACATCTACTTTGTGCATGACACAAGGAATTTTTCCAACAATTGTTTACGGACAGATTATTTCACTTATAATTCACTGTATCACAATTCCAGTGGGTCAGAAGTTTACATACACTAAGTTGACTGTGCCTTTAAACAGCTTGGAAAATTCCATAAAATTATGTTATGGCTTTAGAAGCTTCTGATAGGCTAATTGACATCAATTGAGTCAATTGGAGGTGTACCTGTGGATGTATTTCAAGGCCTAGCTTCAAACTCAGTGCCTCTTTGCTTGATATCATGGGAAAATCAAAAGAAATCAGCTAAGACCTCAGAAGAAAATGTAGTCTGTTTCATTCTTGGGAACAATTTCCAAACGCCTGAAGGTACCAAGTTCATCTGTACAAACAATAGTACGCAAGTATAAACACCATGGGACCACGCAGCCATCATATCGTCTCCTAGAGATGAACATACTTTGGTGCGAAAAGTGCAAATCAATCCCAGAACAACAGCAAAGGACATTGTGAAGATGCTGGTGGAAACAGGCAATAAAGTATCTATATCCACAGTAAAACGAGTCCTATATCAACATAACCTGAAAGGCCGCTCAGCAAGGAAGAAGCCACTGCTCCAAAACCGCCATAAAAAAGCCAGACTACGGTTTGCAACTGCACATGGGGACAAAGATCGTATTTTTTGGAGAAATGTCCTCTGGTCTGATGAAACAAAAATATAACTGTTTGGCCATAATGACCATCATTATGTTTGGAGGAAAAAGGGGGAGGCTTGCAAGCCGAAGAACACTATCACAATCGTGAAGCACGGGGGTGGAAGCATCATGTTGTGGGGGTGCTTTGCTGCAGGAGGGACTGGTGCACTTCACAAAATAGATGGCATCATAAGGATGGAAAATTATGTGGATATATTGAAGCAACATTTTAAAACATCAGTCAGGAAGTTTGGTCACAAATGGGTGTTCCAAATGGACACTGACCCCAAGCATACTTCCAAAGTTGTGGCAAAATGGCTTAAGGACAACAAAGTCAAGGTATTGGAGAGGCCATCACAAAGCCCTGACCTCAACCCTATAGAAAACTTGTGGGAAGAATTGAAAAAGCGTGTGAGAGCAAGGAGGCCCACAAACCTGACTCAGTTACACCAGCTCTGTCAGGAGGAATGGGTCAAAATTCACCCAACTTATTGTGGGAAGCTTGTGGAAGGCTACCCGAAACATTTGACCCAAGTTAAACAATTTAAAGGCAATGCTACCAAATACTAATTGAATGTATGTAAACTTCTGACCCACTCGGAATCTGATGAAAGCAATAAAAGCTGAAATAAATCAATTCTCTCTACAATTATTCTGACATTTCACATTCTTAAAATAAAGTGGTGATCCAAACTGACCTAAGACAGGGAATTTGTACTAGCATTTAATGTCGGGAATTGTGAAAAACTGAGTTTAAATGTATTTGGCTAAGGTGTATGTAAACTTCCGACTTCAACTGTATGTATACAGTACCAGTCTAAAGTTTGGACACACCTACTCATTCAATCATGTAGTAACCAAAAAAGTGTTTAATAACAAATACAAATATTTTTTAATTTTTGATTGTTCAAAGTAGCCACCCGTTGCCTTGACAGCTTTGCACACTCTTGGCATAAAGAAAAACCCTTGAATGAGTAGGTGTTCTAAAACTTTTGACCGGTAGTGTATACTGTATATATAATATACTGTATGCTGTATAAACTTCCATACGTTTTTTTTTACTATTCTTTTTGGGCCCAGGTGCTTCATACCCGGTAAGCCACTGCATTAATCCGGCCCTGTGTGTGTGTGATTATGTTCTTCACGGACTGTTTGAAAGATAAGGTCTTTTACACACACATGCTCAACATTTGCAGCTCTCTGTGTATAGCGTATATGGCAGGCCTCTGCTTTTCATCAGCTAGATGCAATGAAGGCTCACTCTTATTTTCAGTTAAGAGCTCAGAGTCAATACCAAACATCTATCAGATTGTTCAGTAAAATTCTAAGCTTAAACCTTTTGTCACAAAGTCTACCGAAGGTGGCTCCTCTCCCTGTTCGGGTGGCGCTTGGCGGTCGTCGTCGCCGGCCTACTAGCTGCCACCGATCCTCTTTTCCTTTTCGTTTGGTTTTGTCTGGTTTTGTGTTACACCTGTTTTGAGTTAGGTAATTAGTGGGGTATTTAGTCTTGCTGTCTGGGTTTAGGTTTTTGTGCGGGATTGTTTGTTTGTTGCTTTTCGTGAGGTTTATGTGGGGTGTTTTTGTTTTCTACAGTAATTTTGTAGAGGACGTGATTTCTGTTACTGAACTGCGCTCCAACCGCTTTAGGTGGACATTGTTATTTTTGTCTGATACGTTTTTTCCTTGTTTATTTTTCGCATTTGGATTTTGTGTGGAATTAGGAAAATAAACACCCTATGTGGTCTCCTGCGCCTGACTTCACCCCCATCACTCTAGTGAGCCGTGACACCTTTTTATGTTTCTTGGAGCCAGACCTGGGTCAAATACTTGAGCTGACCGAGATTTACAGTAATTACCAATGGAATAGCTCCAAAAGTGCATACTCCAGCTAAATCAAGCTAAACTACCTTAAATATCTCTAAGTATTTGAAGGTACAGTGAGGGAAAAGTATTTGATCCCCTGCTGATTTTGTACATTTGCCCACTGACAAAGAAATGATCAGTCTATAATTTTAATGGTAGGTTTATTTGAACAGTGAGAGACAGAATAACAACAAAGAAATCCAGAAAGACGCATGTCAAAAATGTTATGAATTGATTTGCATTTTAATGAGGGAAATAAGTATTTGACCCCTCGCAAAACATGACTTAGTACATGGTGGCAAAACCCTTGTTGGCAATCACAGAGGTCAGACGATTCTTGTAGTTGGCCACCAGGTTTGCACACATCTCAGGAGGGATTTTGTCCCACTCCTCTTTGCAGATCTTCTCCAAGTCATTAAGGTTTCGAGGCTGACGTTTGGCAACTCGAACCTTCAGCTCCCTCCACAGATTTTCTATGGGATTAAGGTCTGGAGACTGGCTAGGCCACTCCAGGACCTTAATGTCCTTCTTCTTGAGCCACTCCTTTGTTGCCTTGGCCGTGTGTTTTGGGTCATTGTCATGCTAGAATACCCATCCACGACCCATTTTCAATGCCCTGGCTGAGGGAAGGAGGTTCTCACCCAAGATTTGACGGTACATGGCCCCGTCTATCGTCCCTTTGTTGCGGTGAAGTAGTCCTGTCCCCTTAGCAGAAAAACACCCCCAAAGCATAATGTTTCATTTACATTACATTTACATTTAAGTCATTTAGCAGACGCTCTTATCCAGAGCGACTTACAAATTGGTGGGGATGGTGTTCTTGGGGTCATAGGCAGCATTCCTCCTCCTCCAAACACGGCGAGTTGAGTTGATGCCAAAGAGCTCCATTTTGGTCTCATCTGACCACAACACTTTCACGCCGTTGTCCTCTGAATCATTCAGATGTTCATTGGAAAACTTCAGACGGGCATGTATATGTGCTTTCTTGAGCAGGGGGACCTTGCGGGCACTGCAGGATTTCAGTCCTTCACGGCGTAGTGTGTTACCAATTGTTTTCTTGGTGACTATAGTCCCAGCTGCCTCGAGATCATTGACAAGATCCTCCCGTGTAGTTCTGGGCTGATTCCTCACCGTTCTCATGATCATTGCAACTCCATGAGGTAAGATCTTGCATGGAGCCCCAGGCCGAGGGAGATTGACAGTTATTTTGTGTTTCTTCCATTTGCGAATAATCACACCAACTGTTGTCACCTTCTCACCAGGTTGCTTGGCGATGGTCTTGTAGCCCATTCCAGCCTTGTGTAGGTCTACAATCTTGTCCCTGACATCCTTGGAGAGCTCTTTGGTCTTGGCCATGGTAGAGAGTTTGGAATCTGATTGATTGATTGCTTCTGTGGACAGGTGTCTTTCATACAGTTAACAAACTAAGATTAGGAGCACTCCCTTTAAGAGTGTGCTCCTAATCTCAGCTCGTTACCTGTATAAAAGACACCTGGGAGCCAGAAATCTTTGTGATTGAGAGGGGATCAAATACTTATTTCCCTCATTAAAATGCAAATCAATTTCTAACATTTTTGACATGCGTTTTTCTGGATTTCTTTGTTGTTATTCTGTCTTTCACTGTTCAAATAAACCTACCATTCAAATTATAGACTGATCATTTCTTTATCAGTGGGCAAACGTACAAAATCAGCAGGGGATCAAATACTTTTTTCCCTCACTGTATCTGACATATTGTACACAGGTCATGTCGAGGCCGAATGTGTAGTCCCTTGTAATATCTCCGTTAGACAGTATATTGGTGACAGGCCTTCTCCTGCGTCATCCAACAACCACCTCAGGCTACCGATTATACTGTACTTCTAAATATCAGCCCAGACCCATTTTCCTCTGTTTAATCTATCCAGATCCATTCTCACCAGTTAGCTATCTAAATCTGTACAGACTCATTCTTCTGCTACAACCAGGTTGGCAGCGTGATCACACTATCTTGGCTATACTAAATATTTGAACATATTTTCCCTTATTCTGTCAATTAAAGTTACAATTTAGACTCACCAAGAGAATATTTATGTAACATTGGATTATAAGTGGGTACAGATTTGATCACACTTTTGTTGTTGAGAATATTCCTGTACCGCAGGAAATGCAGATGCAGATGAAATGCAGCTTTGTGATTGACATACATTTACTGAAAACCCACACTAACAGTATTAACAGTATTGCACTTTTCATGTAGCCTAATTTTGGCCAGCTATAGCCTAACAACCAATCAAGCAACATTATGGAGATTGCATGGCTGTGTGCTCCATTTTATACACCTGTCAGCAACAGGTGTGGCTGAAATAGCCGAATCCACTAATATGACGGGGTGTCCATATACTTTTGGTCTTGTAGTGTATCTTCAGTGTGGCTCTGAATTAACAAGCTTTAATGGCCAAACAAATGACCCTGATGTTTTTGGCACCTATGAGAGCTGTGCGAAAGGTAACATTACATTTATTTTTTTTTTTTAATATGTCCACTCGTTGTTTGCTGCTCCCACAAGTGCTTTCAGTGACACACAAACAACCTTTAAATCGACGTGATCTGCATCAGGCCACTGACGTAAGTCCTTATCTTTCTAAATATGGCTTGTTATAGGACGGTTCAAGACTACGTATGGGAGAAGCAAAGAGTGAGTGAACCTAGCCTTCTCTACAGTTGCTTCTTCTATTTTTGCCCAACTCTTATACCAAGTTGTATGTATGTAAATACTGTCTTTTCCACATTAAAGCTGCAGTCTGTGGTAATAAACTGGTTGGAATAGTGTGTACTGGAGCATATCTTCTGTCACTGGCGCTGTGACCTCTACAGTGGGAGGTAAAATCAATATTTATACTGAGAGCAGTCCATAGTTTCTAGTAGTTTAATCTAGTGTCTGTGTAACTCTCTGTCATCCCGTTTCTCTGTTTATCAACAGATGAACAAATTAAATCAGAATTTTTTGGTGGTGATGTATTCAGTTTATATAGGGCAATTGAATGATTGGAATACATGGTCGTAGGAAACTGCATATTGCCTTAAATAGAATACGTACAGCTAGTATGCTGAAATTAGAATATGTATGTTTTCTAAACTGGTACATTTTACAATATTGGCCTTTCGTTCATTTGGATAAATGTATGAAAATAAGTAACCAACTCTGTTGATGCATTGTTTTATTCACAAATAAATTATGAATAAACGTGTCAAGAAAACAACAAGAAAATAAATATGAAGATGATTATTACATTATATAATAAATATTTAGCCATCATCATTGGAGGCGAGTAGGAGTAATGTTTTAACAAAACTTATAGAACCATATAATGATATCAATAGCATTACCAATAACCATATAATGATATCAATTGCTTTACCAATAACCATATAATGATATCAATAGCATTACCAATAACCATATAATGATATCAATAGCATTACCAATAACCATATAATGATAAAGTATCAATAGGTTTACTTCATAAGCACATCAGCTAAAGCAAGTCGCTGAATTGCTCAAATGGGAGTGTGTGTGTGTCTGTGTGTGTCTGTGTGTGTGTTAGGGGTGAATAGAGAAGTAATTACAGATAGTTTCTCCCTATGTTGTGAATCAAAACATCACCTGGTCATGACTTTGTTGTCAAGTTAACAGAAGGCCAGTGAGTTACACCTTAGCAGTGCATGAACTGGTCACAGGTAAAGTAAAGACAGAAAAACAGAGTCAAACAAAAACATCAGTCAGGTGAAAGAAGCTTTTAAAACCAATCCATTCAGAAACTATAATCTAATTTAACACTCAGTTTGAAGAAGTGCATTTCATTATTGGTGTTTAAGCATGACTTAGCATGGGGCCCTTGATTAAAGCCAGACAGAGGGGACACAGGGAACTATTCGATTCCCATGGGGGGCCAGTACAAAAAAGAAATGCATGAAATGAAAAAAAATGAAATGTATGAAATGTATGTATTCACTACTGTAAGTCGCTCTGGATAACAGCGTCTGCTAAATGACTAAAAAAAACAAAAAAACAAACCAGGGTGAAATACCTAAATGCTTGTTTGAACCATTTGAATATTTTTAGAGATCTGGAAGATATTCAGTGTAAAGAAAGCAGCCCCTCGCACAACAATGAAAATCAGAGAAAGGAGCATCCTTTCAGGAGCATATTTCTCCTGAAAAATAACATCTCTGACAGTTCTCTCCCTCTCCAATCGTCCCCTCGTCTCAAAAATAATCTATTTCTGATGCGTGTTGAAATAGTTATCTGGAACAATGGATAGAAAAAATAAAACACCAGCCACTCATAATAATGTTTTCTATTCAAGACTACCAGCTCTTTCCCTCACAGATTGACAAAATGTTACACATTCTTCAATCTGTCCTTGTTTCTCTCTCCATCTCCATCTATGCACCACATCTGTTCTCAGAACAGCCTATTTTCCCTCCTATCTTCTTCAGTGCACAGAGTGGGGTGGTGGTGCTCAACAGGGACAGATCCTGGATCAGTTTGGAGTGGAGGAACCTTCTGTATGAGTCTTTCTCCATCAAAGTGAAGATCTTCTGCTGGGCGTCATCAAAACAGGATAAGCCGGCAATAGACAGGTTCTGTCTGGTCTCCTCTCGCGTTGCTGAGTCCAGGTTCACCTGATAGGGAGAGGGAAAAAGAGATATACACTGTATAAGTAATGCAATAAAACATGGATACTGTACCAACAAAATGTGCCACAAAAAGTGCTATAAAAATCCAAAAGCACAATCCCAAAGGAAAAACTACAGGTGTTTTTCGAAAGGGGGGACTCATTGAAGGGGAAATCCTCAGTTGAAACAATAACAAAGCATGCTCTGTTTCGGTGAAAAGATGAGGGATGGGGATGGAGATATGTAACCACTCTCAAATTCATAGAAATCAAAATGATATGATACTATAAAAATTATAGTTTAAACCATCTTTTGAGAGTGGCTCTCAGTTGGTATAGGTTGTGTTGCTCTTGTTAACGTAATATTTGCATATGTTCAGGCCGTCATTGTAAATAAGAATTTATTCTGTCTTGTCTGTCTTGTCTGGTTAAATAATGAAATATAATAATTTTAAAAAGCCATAAACATGCCAATCATTATTCCCATTTGACCTCATTTGGAGAGTCTGCCTCAATGTACTGTTCGTAGATCTCTTTAGCTTTGGCCGCCATCTTGTCTGGGGCAGACTTCTTGTATTCCTCGCAAGCGTTCCAGAATTCCAAGTTCTCCTGGCTGAGCTCTGACTTCAGGAACGCAGTGAACACTGTACGACCACCTGATAGACAGTTAGACAAACAAACAGAGAAAGAAGTTAGGTTAGGTTAGGTCAATCTCAGATCCTCTTACTTAGCATGTGTAACATCCAGAGATATTTCCAGGGTGCTGGGTTGAGTGTTCGATATGAAACCACACACTATTAAACTATCCTAACTGCTTTTCTCTATTATAAGGGGGGGGGGGGGTTAAGAGAGAGTATCCCTCTGTAGGGTGTCAGTGGTGGAGGTCAAGGCCTGGATGGTTCTCAGGAGGCGTTGCTCCTGCTCTGTGTCCCAGCCTGGTCTCAGACTAGACGTAACATAGTAAAAGTAAAAACTATGATACTTTTGGTATGGTTACATAAGACAGATGGTTATTGACGCAAAAACAAAAGTATGGTGGTTAGTTGGGGTGGATGGGTAGCCATATTTTATTTTATTTATTTTACCGTTATTTTACCAGGTAAGTTGACTGAGAACACATTCTCATTTATAGCAACGGCCTGGGGAATAGTTTCAGGGGAGAGGAGGGGGATGAAAGGCAAACATCTAGCAACCCAAAGGTTGTGAGTTCAAATCTCATCACGGACAATTTTAGCGAATTAGTAACTTTTCAACTACTTACTACTTTATAGCTACTTTTCAACTACTTATCATGTTAGCTAACCCTTGCCACAATCCTAACCCTAACCTTTAACCTAACTCCTGAACTTAAGCCTAACCTCTATCCCTAACCCCTAGCCTAGCTAACGTTAGCCAGCTAGCTAACATTAGCAACCTAGCTGGAATTCATAACATATCATAGATTTTGATCATTCGTAACATATAGTACGTTTCGCAAATTAGTAACATATCTTACGAAATGGGTGCTGGACATATACAAATTATATATGGTTTCCCCACAGGGTGTCCCCACACACAGCCTGACACCACAGGGACTGTCAGCACACCACACACACACACACATTGTTTGTTCACCAGCACCTGCTCGCAACTGCTAATAACCCAACCACCAGAATAAACAGTTGAAGTCGGAAGTTTAACTACACCTTAGCCAAATACATTTAAACTCAGTTTTTTACAATTCCTGATGTTTAAATCAAGTAAAAATTCCCTGTCTTAGATCAGGTAGGATCACCATTTTATTTTAATGTGAAATGTCAGAATAATAGTAGAGAGAATGATTTATTTCAGCTTTTATTTCTTTCATCACATTCCCAGTGGGTCAGAAGTTTACATACACTCAATTAGTATTTGGTAGGATTGCCTTTAAATTGTTTAACCTGGGTCAAATGTTTCGGGCAGCCTTCCACAAGCTTCCCACAATAAGTTGGGTGATTTTTGGCCCATTCCTCCTGACAGAGCTGGTGTAATTGAGTCAGGTTTGTAGGCCTCCTTGCTCGCACACGCTTTTTCAGTTCTGCCCACAAATGTTCTATACGATTGAGGTCAGGGCTTTGTGATGGCCTCTCCAATACCTTGACTTTGTTGTCCTTAAGCCATTTTGCCACAACTTTGGAAGTATGCTTGGGGTGATTGTCCATTTGGAAGACCTATTTGCGACCAAGCTTTAACTTCTTTACTGATGTCTTGAGATGTTGTTTCAATATATCCACATAATTTTCCATCCTTATGATGCCATCTATTTTGTGAAGTGCACCAGTCCCTCCTGCAGCAAAGCACCGCCACAACATGATGCTGCCACCCCCATGCTTCACGGTTGGGATGGTGTTCTTCGGCTTGCAAGCCTCCCCCGTTTTTCCTCCAAACATAACAATGGTCATTATGACCAAACAGTTCCATTTTTGTTTCATCAGACCAGAGGACATTTTTCCAAAAAGTACAATCTTTGTCCCCATGTGCAGTTGCAAACCGTAGTCTGGCTTTTTTATGACGGTTTTGAGCAGTGGCTTCTTCCTTGCCTTTTAGGTTATGTCGATATAGGACTCGTTTTACTGTGGATATAGACACTTTTGTACCTGTTTCCTCCAGCATCTTCACAAGGTCCTTTGCTGTTGTTCTGGGATTGATTTGCAGTTTTTGCACCAAATACATTCATCTCTAGGAGACAGAATGCATCTCCTTCCTGAGCAGTATGACGGCTGCATGTTCCCATGGTGTTTATACTTGCGTACTATTGTTTGTACAGATGAACGTGGTACCTTCAGGCGTTTGGAAATTGTTCCCAAGGATGAACTAGACTTGTGGCGGTCAACATTTTATTTCTGAGGTCTTAGCTGATTTCTTTTGATTTTCCCATGATGTCAAAGATGGCAAAGAGTCACTGAGTTTGAAAGTAGGCCTTGAAACACATCCACAGGTACACTTCCAATTGACTCAAATTATGTCAATTAGCCTATCAGAAGCTTCTAAAGCCATGACATTATTTTATGGAATTTTCCAAGTTGTTTAAAAGGCACAGTCAACTTGCGGTACGTAAACTTCTGACCCACTGGAATTGTGATACAGTGAATTATAAGTGAAAGAATCTGTCTGTAAACAATTGTTGGAAAAATTACTTGTGTAGATGTCCTAACCGACTTGCCAAAACTATAGTTTGTTAACATGAAATTTGTTGAGTGGTTGAAAAACGAGTTTTAATGACTCCAACATAAGTGTATGTAAACTTCCGACGTCAACTGTATGTGATAAAGTGAACATCTGCACTAACCAGTAAATATAGAAAATGTGTTGTAGAGTCAGAGACGGCAGAACGATTTATTTACAGGGTGTGCAGAATTTTTTTCTGCTTACAGTGAGGGAAAAAAGTAGTTGATCCCCTGCTGATTTTGTACATTTGCCCACTGACAAAGAAATGGTCAGTCTAGGTGAAATACTTATTTCCCTCATTAAAATGCAAATGAATTTATAACATTTTTGACATGCTTTTTTCTGGATTTTTTTGTTGTTATTCTGTCTCTCACTGTTCAAATAAACCTACCATTAAAATTATAGAATGATAATTTCTTTGTCAGTGGGCAAACATACAAAATCAGCAGGGGATCAAATACTTTTTTCCCTCACTGTACATACAAGGCATCATCCAACTTGCACAATTGCGGATGCCAACACATAGTGGCTCAAAGACAAAGCCTATTTTTAAAACACCAAATTAGGCCTACCTTATTATAAATTAGAATGATAATGATAATGATGAGAATGATAATTCTTCACTTTTTATGTGTGAAACATCCATGCTGCATCTGCATTACAACATTTAATCCCTATCCGTTTTATCATGGGAATATGTATTTCGATCTTCTTGAATGATTTACACATAATTAGTTTAATACTGTTTAATCAAATTTTAGAGCGGATAGAGGTAAGAAGCTACACAGCCAGCTGTATTTTTTTTCAATCAAAGTATATTTAGCTTCATGTATATTTGGTGTATAATTTTACAGCAAGAAATGCTTAATCCTGCAGAAGTTAGCCTAATATTATATTAGGCTATGTGAGAGGTTATAGACCTACAGTCAGATGTCCAGATTTCAGTTTGGCTACTATTCCATTTAACCCATCTGAGACTACAGTTCCCTTGATGTGCCATATTGAAGTCCCCATCTTGTGACTGTGGAATTTGTATAGCGCCATACAATAATCACACATAACATAGCCGGCACCGCTATCATCCTCTTTTCACCAAATCTTTCCCAAACATTGCTGTTCAGTCCCTCCCTTCTCTTTATTTTCATGTCAACTCTCTATTTCGCAGCATTCCTCTTATTTAATAAAAATCCAAAATTTGTATTTTTGCCTCAGTGGATCGTCGTTAACTTTTTCTTCCCATGTTCCCAAAAGCATTTGGCGATTGGTGTGTATTTGACATGTGTACAGTTAGGCACTAATGCCAGATAAAATAATGAAAAAACTATGTAGCCTATAGATATGAATTTCACAAGAATTTACATTTATGGATTTTGTGTATGCATTGTTTTCCATTTATTCAACCTGACCACCACCCACCCGCCCTTCATCCACACAATATTTAATTACCCTAAACCCTCCCGCCGCGTGGATATAACCGCGGGGTCTGAGAGTTATGGTTCATCCTGCGCATCACACACACACAGGGAGGGAGCAGAGCAGCAGGCGTCTAGGGGCTACCCAGCATACCCTCGAGACACATAGAACATGTCCAGAGCATGAAAACGTATCCGGAGAGCTGGCTGAAGTCCCCAACTACACACAGCTAAACCCACAAGTACCCTACAGCCCACACAGGCATCATGACATCAGTCTTTAAACAGAAACCCAGAGAGTGATAAAGCCCATTGAATTGAATTTAATTTAATTGAGTTGGGGTCGGAGAGACTGTGGGAGAGGGGGTGAGGGAGATACAAATGTCACTCAAGTTTTGAAGAAATGTTGTTCCGTGGTCTGGCTTGGTAATAGGTGATGGTAGAGTTTTGTCAGAGATTCAGGAATTCTACACAAGACCCAGTAGAGAGCTTCAATTAAATTCAAAATCAATACATCTTTTCAATTCAGTAAACCACCATAACATTTCAGCAAGATCGACTCCCCAATCCTATAGTATTCTAAAGATGTCTCTTTGATTTGTGAGAAACTCACCTTCACAATTCATCAGGTTGTTGAAGGACAGCTTCCATTTCTCCACATCAGCAGGTGAAACTCTAAAACCAGAGAAATGACATAATTATTATACTGTACACCTGTATTACTGGGATAAACAATAATATTATTAATATTTCAGTACATCTCTTGTGTGATATCCCACAGTTCTTGACCTGCATATTGCTGATGACCTGTATTTTAATGATAGCCGACCAGTAGATGTCATATCTACCATCTTACATAATGTTCTTTACAACAGGACATACTGTATTTGACACTGTATTTTGACTACTATATTGACTACTGTATTTTCCATGAGCATCAGCCATACCAGATGCACCTCTTCGAGCTATTGAGTAACCAACCACTTATTTACATTACTCACCTATTTGAGCTAATGAGTAACCAACCATTTTATAACATTATAAACTGGGTGGTTCGAGCACTGAATGCTGATTGGCTGAAAGCTGTGGTATATTTAAGCAAAAGGTGTGGTATATGGCCAATATACCACGGCTGTTCTTACGCACGACGCATCACGGAGTGCTTAGACACAACCCTTAGCCGTGGTATATTGGCCATATACCACAAACCCTGAGGTGCCTTATTGCTATTATAAACTGGTTACCAACATAATTAGAGCAGCATAAATACATGTTTTTTGTCATAACCCGTGGTGTACAATCTGATATACCATTGCTGTCAGCCATTCAGTGCTCAAACCACCCAGTTTATAATAGACCATATACCACGGGTATGACTAAACATGTATTTTTACTGCCTTAATTACATTGGTAACCAGTTTATAATAGCAATAAGGCACCTCGGGGGTTTGTGGTATATGGCAAATATGCCACATCTAAGGGCTGTATCCAGGTACTCCACGTAGCGTCGTGCGTAAGAACAGCCCTTAGCTGTGGTATATTGGTCATATACCACACCCCCTCAGGCCTTTTTGCTTAATTATACACCTCTTTGAGCTAATGAGTAACCAATATTTTATAATATTATACAACTCTTTGAGCTAATACGTTACCAAACTGAGCAATCAGGGGAGAAGGGCCTTGGTCAGGGAGGTGACCAAGAACCTGATGGTCACTCTGACAGAGCTCCAGAGTTCCTCTGTGGAGGAGGGAGAAGCTTCCAGAAAGACAACCATCTCTGCAGCACTCCACCAATCAGGACTTTATGGTAGAGTGGCCAGACGGAAGCCATTTTATAACATTATCAGGCAGATCGCTCAAGAGAGACTTCGAAATTGGACATCTATCCATGTTCTGAGGACATTGGAAAATGCCTTCAAAACCGGCAACTAGGGGCAACAGTGAACGCTATTACCATCAAGTGGGCTAGGGTTTTGCGAGGTTGTGAACAGAGTGGTGGATGGGCGTAATCCCATTACTCTGGACCCTTACCTTAACCATTCGGAATGAGTCCATTAACTTAATGTTTTAACCCTATCCAAAACCTTAACCCTTAACCATCTAAATTTAAAGTTTGGAGCAACTTAGAAATGTTTGTTTGGAGAAACGGAATGATACTGAGCAGGAGGAGTCCTTATAATGCACCCCCTTATAAATGTAAATAATGTTTCCAAAATTATATAATTACTCCTGTCTAATCACACTGAATTTGGGCAGCAAACACGCCAAATATCGAACAGATTGTTGCGTTGTGGCCATAAAAATATAATCTATAGCACCCAACTAGCACATAACATTTTGAGAACCATATGTTCTCAGAGCGGGGTTGTCCGATGGTTATTTTGCATACAACCTTTCCATAACGTTTCTTACAGGTTTCCTCATGGTCCTATTTAAAGTCATGTTCTCAGAACATTCAGAGAATGTTAAGAAGCAACGTTCTTCTGTGTGGATATCAGTACTTCAGTATAATGTTTACTACAGGTTTCCTCGTGGTTCTTTTTAAAGGCATGTTCACAGAACGTTCAGAGAAGGTTGAAAAACAACAGACTTCTGTGGGAATTCCAGTACTTCAGCATAAAGTTTTCTGCAGGTTTCCTCATGGTTCAATTTAAATACTCTTCTCAGAACATAAAACCACAAGAAAACATTAGTAACATTCAAAGAATGTTCTAAGAATGTTATTTAAAAACATTCTCAGCATCAACAAAACAATCTATCTTCTATCTTGTTAAATGTGTTTAGGTGTGTTGGTCGTGCCCACTAATTGGCCACACCTGATCTTAATGAATGCTTGTTTCCTTTGAAATAGGGTCTGTTTGAATAGACTAAAATTAACAGCCTTGTATGAGTAAAAAAACATGGCATGCTAGCTCCATCCTGGTGGCATAGTGAACTAATTCCATGGATCGAGAGCAGAAAATCATATGTTTGAATCTCAATGATGTCATGGCAGACAAAAAAAAGACGTGTTTGCACAATTAATGCCTAAGCAAATGAATTTCCATGTGTCCTATCTGTGCTTGGAGTTCGAAACAGTTAACCTAAACTAGCAGTGTCATTAAAAGTCTTATTGAAACATGCTCTCAAAACGTTATTCAATTACCTTCAAATAACCAATAATTTCTGTTGTCAGAACGTTAATAAAACCTCCAAGGAAAACTTTCAGGGAACCATAGATAAACTTTCTCAGAGCTTCCCTGTAACCTAAAAATGCACATTCCCAAAACAGCAGAAATTTTCCATTCTGTTCTCAGAACGTTAAAAAAACTTTACATTTTAACGGTCAGGAAACTTATGACTTCGTTCCCAGAACCAATGGGAAATCAAAAATGTAAGTTCCCACAACTCCCAAGGAACCAAATGTGCTAGCTGGAAAAGGGTTTTGGAACCTCACCCTGATAATTTGACTGGTATACTCATGGGTATTCTCAAAATGGCTGTCAGTCTTGACTTGAATGGGCACTTTTGTTCTATGGATTCTATTTCCATGGATTTTATTTCTCTTTGCACTGTCAGTGTATAGCGAAAGACCTTTCGCAAATTTCAAAATACAATTGCGGGAAAACGGTTTGGAAAGCATATGCCTTCTGCTGAAAAGAGAAATCGAATCAAATCAAATCAAACTTTGTCACATGCTCCGAAAACAAAGTGAAATCCTTACTTTACAAGCCCTAAACCAACAGCGCAGTTCAAGAAGAGCTAAGAAAATATTTACCAAATAAACTGAAGTAAAAAATGTTAAAAAGTAACACAATAACATAACAATAACGAGGCCATATACAGGGAGTACCGGTACCGAGTCAGTGTGCGGTGGTACAGGTTAGAGGTAATTTGTACATGTAGGTAGGGGTGAAGTGACTATGCATAGATAATAACAGCGAGTAGCAGCAGTGTACAAAACAAATGGAGGGGAGGGGGGTGGGGTCAATGTAATAGTCCAGTGGCCATGTGATTAATTGTTCAGCAGTCTTATGCTTTGGGGGTAGAAGCTGTTAAGGAGCCTTTTGTTCCTAGACCTGGCGCTCCGGTATCGCTTGCCGTGCGGTAGCAGAGAAAACAGACTATGACTTGGGTGACAGGAGCCTGACAATTTTATGGGCTTTCCTCTGACACCGCCTATTATATAGGTCTTAGATTGCAGGAAGCTTGACCCCAGTGATGTACTGGGCCATATGCACTACCCTCTGTATCACCTTATGGTCAGATGCTGAGCAGTTGCCATACCAGGCGGTGATGCAACCGGTCAGGATGCTCTCGATGGTGCAGCTGTAAGCACACACCCCTGAGGGACCCCCGTGTTGAGGATCAGCGTGGCAGACGTGTTGTTGCCTACCCTTACCAGCTGGGGGTGGCCCATCAGGAAGTCCAGGATCCAGTTAGAGAGTGAGGTGTTTAGTCCCAGGGTCCTTAGCTTAGGGATGAGCTTTGTTGGCACTATGGTGTTGAATGCTGAGCTGTAGTCAATGAACAGCATTCTCTCATAGGTGTTCCTTTTGTCCAGATGGGAAAGGGCAGTGTGGAGTGCGATTGAGATTGTGCCGCTTCTGGGTGAGCATCTTCTTGTTTGCGTATGGCCTTATAGAGTTGGTTGTGTGCGGTCTTAGTGCCAGCATCGGTCTGTGGTGGTAAATAGATGGCTATGAATAATATCTGTCAGTAGAAGCCACCATTTTTTTTCTCAACAACTTGGATGAACAGAACTGTATTTCAAAGTAGCACTGGCCTAACTTGAGACCATCACAGGTACGGTGAGAAGCCTAGGCTATGCATATTCATGTTATCTTCATCATTGGATGAGTCAGTGCCACTGGAAAGTTGATTTAGTAGCCTACTGCAATATACAGTGCATTCAGAAAGTACTTCGACCCCTTGTCTTTTTCCATATTTTGTTATGTTACAAAGGAAATGTCCGTAGAGCTCCGAGACAAGATTGTGTCGAGGCACAGATCTGGGGAAGGGTACCAAAAAACTGAGCAATCAGGAGAGAAGGGCTTTGGTCAGGAAGGTGACCAAGAACCTGATGGTCACTCTGACAGAGCTCAAGAGTTCCTCTGTGGAGGAGGGAGAAGCTTCCAGAAAGACAACCATCTCTGCAGCACTCCACCAATCAGGCCTTTATGGTAGACTGGCCAGACGGAAGCCACTCCTCAGTAAAAGGCACATGACAGCCCACTTGGAGTTTGCCAAAAGGTACCGAAAGGACTCTCAGACCATGAGAAACAAGATCCTCTGGCCTGATGATACCAAGATTAAACTTTGGCCTAGATTCCAAACGTCTGGAGGAAACCTGGCACCATCCCTACAGTGAAGCATTGGGGTGGCAGCATCATGCTGTGGGGATGTTTTTCAGCGGCAGGGACTGGGAGACTAGTCAGGATCGAGGGAAAGATGAACAGATCAAAGTACAGAGACATCCTTGATGAAAACCTGCTCCAGAAAACCTGCAGAAAATCATTAAAATAATGGCGACGGAGGAGATGGATGCCATTTTACGTGTTCCTAACCAATTGTGCCATTGTGTGTTTTTTCACGTTATTTGTCACGTATTCTGTATATAATGTTTCTACCACTGTCTCTTATGACCGAAAAGAGCTTCTGGATATCAGGACAGAGATTACTCACCTTGGACTGGACAAAGATTTTTTCTTTAACAAGTCGGATGTGAAAGATTTACTTCAGACACCCAACAAGGCCCAAATTCCCGTCATTCGCATGAAGAAGAGATGGAGATATCGGGGACGTAGGTCGGGTGCCTTGTAAGGATCTGACGGCGAGTGGGTAATCTGCCTCTACCATCAGTCCTATTAGCCAACGTATAATCATTGAATAACAAAATGGATGAGCTACAATCATGAATATCCTACTAACGGGACATTAAAAATTGTAATATCTTATGTTTCACGAGTCATGGCTGAACGACGACATGGATAACATACAGCTAGTGGGGTTTTCGCTGCATCGGCAAGACAGAACAGCTGCCTCCGGTAAGACAAGGGGTGGGGGTCTGTGTATATTTGTAAACAACAGCTGGTGCACAAAATGGAATATTATCAAAGTCTCTAGGTTTTGCTCGCCTGAGGTAGAGTATCTCATGATAAGCTGTAGACCACACTATTTACCAAGAGAGTTTTCATCTATATTTTTCGTAGCTGTCTATTTACCACCACAAACGATGCTGGCACTAAGACCGCACTCAATGAGCTGTATAATACCATAAACAAACAGGAAAACACTCATCCAGAGGTGGCACTCCAAGTGGCCAGGGACTTCAATGCAGGGAAACTTAAATCCGTTTTACCTCATTTCTATCAGCATGTTAAATGTGCAAACAGAGGAAAAAAAACTCTAGACCACCAAATCTGACTATAATTATATCCTCCTGATTCCTGCTTACAAGCAAAAACTAAAGCAGGAAGCACAGGTGACTCGCTCAATACAAAAGTGGTCAGATGACGCAGATGCTAAGCTACAGGAATATGTTCTGGGATTCTTCCAATGACATTGAGGAGTGCACCACATCAGTCACTGGCTTCATCAATAAGTGCATCGATGACGTCATCCCCACAGTGACCGTATGTACAGTACATACCCAAACCAGAAGCTATGGATTACAGGCAACATCCACACTGAGCTAAAGGGTAGAGCTGCTGCTTTCAAGGAGCGGGACTCTGTAATCCGTTAAATTGCCCTGGGGGGTGCGAACAAAGGATCCGCTTCGGGAAAGTCATATTCCTGGTCGAAATGCTGGTAGTGCTGGTGAGTTACCGCCGCTCTGATATCCAATAGTTCTTCCCGGCTGTATGACATATTACCTGAATTACCTCGACTAACCTGTGACCCCGCACATTGACTCTGTGCCGGTACCCCCTGTTTATAGCCTCACTAGTGTTATTTTTCTGCTGCTCTTTAATTTGGAGACTTACATTTCCCTCACTAACTTTAAACATCAGCTATCTGAGCAGCTAACCGATCGCTGCAGCTGTATGTAGTCCATCTGTAAATAGCCCACCAAATCTACCTACCTCATCCCCACATTGTTTTTATTTACTATGCTGCTCTTTTGCACACCAGTATCACTACTTACACACCATCATCTGCTCATCATCATCTGCTCATCTATCACTCCAGTGTTAATCTGCTAAATTGTAATTACTTTACTACTATGGCCTATTTATTGCCTTACCTCCTCATGCCATTTGCACACACTGTATATAGACTTTATTTTATTTCTATTGTGTTATTGACTGTATGTTTGTTTATTCCATGTGTAACACTGTGTTGTTGTTTCTGTCGCACTGCTTAACTTTATCTTGGCCAGGTCGCAGTTGTAAATAAGAACTTGTTCTCAACTAGCTTACCTGGTTAAATAAATGTGAAATAATCTATATATATATATTTTTTTTATTAAAAAATAAAAATATAAAAAATACATTTTTACTTATCTATTCTTTTACTTAACCTGTTAGGGCTAGGGGGCAGTATTGACACGGCCGGATAAAAAACGTACCCGATTTAATCTGGTTACTACTCCTGCCCAGTAACTACAATATGCATATAATTATTTGCTTTGGATAGAAAACACCATAAAGTTTCTAAAACTGTTTGAATGGTGTCTGTGATTATAACAGAACTCAAATGGCAGGCCAAAACCTGAGAAGATTCCATGCAGGAAGTGGCCTGTCTGACAAGTTGTGTTTCATCTTGGCTCTTTTTATTGAAGACTGAGGATCTTTGCTCTAACGTGACACTTCCTACGGCTCCCATAGGCTCTCAGAGCCCGGGAAAAAGCTGAACGATATCGAGGCAGCCTCTGGCTGAAACACATTTACGCTTTTGGCAAGTGGCCGATCAGAGTACTATGGGCTTAGGCGCGTGCCCGAGTCGACCGAATGCTTTATTTTCTTTCGTCTGTTTACCTAAACGCAGATTCCCGGTCGGAATATTATCGCTTTTTTATGAGAAAAATGGCATAAAAATTGATTTTAAACAGCGGTTGACATGCTTCGAAGTACGGTAATGGAATATTTAGACATTTTTTGTCACGAATTGCGCCATGCTCGTCACCCTTATTTACCCTTTCGGATAGTGTCTTGAACGCACGAACAAAACGCCGCTGTTTGGATATAACTATGGATTATTTTGAACCAAACCAACATTTGTTATTGAAGTAGAAGTCCTGGGCGTGCATTCTGACGAAGACAGCAAAGGTAATAACATTTTTCTTATAGTAAATCTGACTTTGGTGAGTGCTAAACTTGCTGGGTGTCTAAATAGCTAGCCCTGTGATGCCGGGCTATCTACTGAGAATATTGCAAAATGTGCTTTCACCGAAAAGCTATTTTAAAATCGGACATATCGAGTGCATAGAGGAGTTCTGTATCTATAATTCTTAAAATAATTGTTGTGCTTTTTGTGAACGTTTATTGTGAGTAATTTAGTAAATTCACCGGCAGTGTTCGGTGGGAATGCTAGTCACATGCTAGTCACATGCTAATGTAAAAAGCTGGTTTTTGATATAAATATGAACTTGATTGAACAAAACATGCATGTATTGTATAACATAATGTCCTAGGGTTGTCATCTGATGAAGATCATCAAAGGTTAGTGCTGCATTTAGCTGTGGTTTGGGTTTATGTGACATTATATGCTAGCTTGAAAAATGGGTGTCTGATTATTTCTGGCTGGGTACTCTGCTGACATAATCTAATGTTTTGCTTTCGTGGTAAAGCCTTTTTGAAATCGGACAGTGTGGCTAGATTAACGAGAGTATTGTCTTTAAAATTGTGTAAAATAGTCATATGTTTGAAAAATTGTTTTAGCATTTTTGAGGTTTTTGAATAACGCGCCACGGGATTACACTGGCTGTTACGTAGGTGGGACGATTTGGTGCCACCTACCCTAGAGAGGTTAACACTTATTTTTCTTAAAACTGCATTGTTGGTTAAGGGCTTGTAAGTAAGCATTCACTGTAAGGTCTACACCTGTTGTTCTCGGCGCGTTTAACAAATAACATTTGATTTGATTTGATTTGGGGTGAAGGTTCACCTTCCAACAGGACAACAACCCTAAGCACACAGCCAAGACAACTCAAGAGTGGCTTCGCGATGAGTCTCTGAATGCCCTTGAGTGGCCCAGCCAGAGCCCGGTCTTGAACTCGATCAAACATCTCTGGAGAGAGCTGAAAAACAGTGCAGTGACGCTCCCCATCCAACCTGACAGAGCTTGAGAAGATCTGCACAGAAGAATGGGAGAAACTCCCCAAATACAGGTGTGCCAACCTTGTAGCGTCATACCCAAGAAGACTCGAGGCTGTAATTGCTGCCAAATGTGCTTCAACAAATTATTGAGTAAAGGGTCTGAATACTTATGTTAATCTGATATTTCCGGGGGGGGGGGGGGGGGGGGGGGTTATAGATTTGCAACATTTAGTTTGTGATCATGGGGTATTGTGTGTAGATTTATGAAAAAAAAATTCTGTTTTATTCATTTTAGAATAAGGCTGTAACATATCAAAATGTGGCAAAGGTCAAGGGGTCTGAATACTTTCCAAATGCACTGTATAATAGTTATATATTGTACAATCTGTGTGTTTCCCTTCTTTTTATTGGCCCTGGGCCAGGTCAAGGTCCGGTATCTCAAAATCATCTTATGGCTAAATTCATCTTAGAATCGTAGGATCCTATTTTCAACAATGAACTTAGCCTAAGATGCGTTTATATTTATCTGTTTGACAGTGTCAGAGTAGCCACTAATTTAGATAATTTGTGTAGTATTAAAAAAGATTATGATAATGTCTCCTGTCTTGTTGGCCTAAGATTTTCCCACTATGTGTGTAAATCCTAAAAATGCTTCTGCTGAACTGTATGCGACTAGGCATAGTTATATTAAAGGATTTTTCTTTTACTGAAAGTACCATTTACATTTTTGATCTCAAAGTAAAATGAGTTCACCTACATTGGCTACAATTAGATTATCAAAGTTGATCAATATTAATGCAAACTGTGAGGTTGCAATTAAGGGGTTGTGTTCATTTTTTCTCATCATGAGGTCATTGATTAGATGTAGTGCTAATGAAATAAAAAGTCAGGCTGGATATTGTGTATGCTAACTAGTTTAGGGACAACAGATGCTAAACAGATGCAAAAACTGGTTGAATCAACTTTGTTTCCACGTCATTTCAACAACAAAAATAAATGTGATGATGTTGAATCAACGTTGAAAGCTGATTGGATTTGCAAAAAATCATTAAGGTAAGGGAATTTTGTCTTTTTTTCACCCAACCTTTCACCTAAATACATGGACATGTTGACATGTTTTGTTTATTTCACGTTGAATTCATGTGAGTTGACAACTTAACCAAATGTAAATCAAAACTAGGTATAGACCTGCATTAAAACCTATTTACTCACGTGTACAATGGGTATTGCCTTGAGAGTATTATTGCCCATGGTGTGATAAATTAATTTAATGGAGTCTGAAGGCTATTTTATCTATGATATATAAACGCAACTTGCAACAATTTCAACGATTTTACTGAGTTACAGCTCTTATAAGGAAATCAGTCAATTCCAATAAATTAATTTGGCCCTAATCTATGGATTTCACATGACTGGGCAGGGGCACAGACATGGGTGGGAGGGTATAGGCCCACCCACTGGGGATCCAGGCCCAGCCAATCAGAAATAGTTTTTCCCCACAAAAGGGCTTTATTACAGACAGAAATACTCCTCAGTTTCATCAGCTGTCCGGGTGGCTGGTCTCAGACGATCTCGCAGGTGAAGGAGCCAGATGTAGAGGTCCTGAGCTGGTGTGGTTACACGTGGTCTGAGGTTGTGAGGCCGGTTGGACTTACTGCCAAATTCCCAAAAGGACGTTGGTCGCGACTTATGAAATTAACATAAAATTCTCTGGCAACGGTTCTGGTGGACATTCCTGCAGTCAGCATGCCAATTGCATGTCCCCTCAACTTCAGACATCTGTGGCATTGTGTTGTGTGACAAAACTGCACATTTTAGAGTGGCCTTTTATTATCCCTATCACAAGGTGCGCCTGTGTATTGATCATGTTGTTTAATCAGCTTCTTGATATGTCACACCTGTCAGGTAGATGGATTATCTTGACAAAGGAGAAATGCTCACTATCAGGGATGTAAATAAATTTGTGCACAACATTTGAGGGAAATCAGCTTTTTGTGCATATGGAACATTTCTGGGATCTTTTATTATAGCTCACGAAACATGGGACCAACTCTTTACATGTTGTGTTTATATTTTTGTTCAGTCTGTATGATAATGAGTATCAAGTGTTTATTTGCTGCTCACATATAACAGGTCTCCCTGGTAAAATAGATCCTTAATCTCAAAGAGATGTCCTTTATAAATACATAATAAATAAATCAATACATTCAAAGTGTCACTATTCTCCTGTACACTCACCTCTTGACAACGGTCGTCTTCTCTTTGACCTGTTTCTGGTCTGTTGGAAACTCAGGCTTCTGGAGCAGAAAGCCAATCTTGTGTTTGATGTCTTTGGCACTGAGGGAGGAGAGAGAGTGGGTAGTGTTTGGCTACAGAATGTATCAAAACATCTCACAGTCGTGTGTCCTATTATAGGTAATGCAGTTACTGTATAACAGAACCAAGATGCCTGGCACACAAGGCTCGTATTCAACATACATTACTGTCTGAAAATATCCCATTGCAGCACAGACATGACATCTTTCAATTGTTAGAATCTCACATGACATGTTGCATTACTTTTGTTGCATCAAATTTTAAACCAAGCATTTTCCAAGTGTTACTGTTGCATTTATCCTCTTCCATACAACTAAATACATGTTCCATACATGTTGATAGTGATCTACAATAACATGCTAACAAACTAGAATAACCATCTTACCTTTTTAAGCAGGTTGCAGGCAGTGTTGCTAATCCCTTACACATGTTGTATGTTTGCTCAATCCAAATCTAGGAGAATGATTTGCAGTGGTTTGGAGTTAAGAGGAGAAGTCTGTAATAGTATGACTGTTAGTCCTCTCAGTGTTTCAGTGGTATGCTGTGTCTTGGTGAAATATCCTCCAGCAGTTGGGGTTTTATACAGCTACAGTGCTCACACACAGGCGGAGAGCCAATCACAGCCCTCACTGGGCTAAGTATGCTCGATCAATTCTCTCAAAGGTGGAAAATAATATGAGCAGGGAGAAGAGCACTGAAGGTGGGTAACAGAAACAAAAGGTGTTTTTCACTGAAGAAGAGAAGGTGATTTCCATTGCCTTCCCTCTTTGGAACGATTTAGGGTAATTATGTTCTTGTTAAGAAGCCAAAGATGTACAAAAACTTTCTTTATTTGCCAATATGATTTGTCCAATATTGCTTTTGCCACCTTGGATCATCGTGTGCTCTTCTCAATGTTATGGATCACTGGCTTGTGGATGGTGTTGACATACTAGCTTATAGTGGCTCTCGCTTTGGTTGCATTGATTGAGTCAACATTGTATTGACTTACACATTTGTCCGTGCACATGATGCATAACATAAGGACAAGGTATGAATGGCTCGGATTGAACCTGCGTCGTTTGCACACCACTTGACTGTGTTAGCCTGCTGAGCTAAAGTCTAGGTATTAGACAGAGAGATCAGAGAGATAGCACAAATCTTCACGTCTCAGGCTAGGATAATCCTTATGCGAGTGTGGTTCACCAAACCACCTCTGTTACAAAGAGGTCCATTAACATGGCATTGACATCATCATCAACTCCCCTCATTTCAAACTCCACATTCCCAGAACATTCCCTCAGACTCTCCTTTCATCAACGGCCCAAACTTAGCCTTCTTTGATCTACATGCAGGCAGTGGTGTAAAGTACTTAAATAAAAATACTTTAAGCGTACTTAAGAACTTTTTGGGGTATATTTTTGACAACTTTTACTTTTACTTCATTACATTTCTAAAGAAAATAATTTACTTTTTACTCCATACATTTTCCCTGACACCCAACAGTACTCGTTACATTTTGAATGCTTAGCAGGACAGGAAAATGGTCCAATTCATACACATATCAAGACAACATCCCTGGTCATCCATACTGCATCTGATCTGGCGGACTCACTAAACTCACATGCTTCATTTGTAAATTATGTGCGAGTGTTGGAGTGTGTCCCTGGCTTTCTGTAAATAAAAAAACAATAATATGGCTCCATCTGATTTGCTTAATATAACACATTTGAAATGATTTGTACTTTTACATGTACTTTTTTATATTTATAAGCACTTACATTTACTTTTGATACTTTTAGACTTTTACTCAAGTATTATTTTACTGGATGACTTTCACTTTTACTTGAGTCATTTTCTATTCTTTATGTCACGTCCTGACCAGTAAAGAGCTTATTTGTTATTGTAGTTTGGTCAGCCCCACGCACTAGGCTTCCAGTGCATCAGCCCAGTCCAGTACGTCCTGTTCCTGCTCCTCGCACTAGCCCTGTGGTGCGCGTGCTTAGTCTGGCACGCCCTAAGCCAGCCCCACGCACCAGGCCTCCAGTGCGTCAGCCCAGTCCCGAGATTCCGGCAACAGTGCCTCGTTCAGAACTTCCGGCAACAGTGCCTCGTCCAGAACTTCCGGCAACAGTGCCTCGTCCAGAACTTCCGGCCACAGTGCCTTGTCCAGAGTGTCCGGCAACAGTGCCTCGTCCAGAGTGTCCGGCAACAGTGCCTCGTCCAGAGTGTCCGGCAACAGTGCCTCGTCCAGAGCTTCCGGCGACAGTGCCTCGTAGAGAGACGGCCCACTGTCCGGAACCAAGAGAGACGGCCCCTGTCTGGAACCAAGAGAGACGGCCCACTGTCCGGAACCAAGAGAGACGGCCCACTGTCCGGAACCAAGAGAGACGGCCCACTGTCTGGAACCCAGAGTCGTCCCACAGTCCAGAGCTCCCAGAGTCGTCCCACAGTCCGGAGCTCCCAGAGTCGTCCCACTGTCCGGAGCTCCCAGAGTCGTCCCACAGTCTGGAGCTCCCAGAGTCCAGTCCAGGGTCTACAGTGACAGGCTTCAGGCCGAGGTATTCAGTGGGGGTGGACTGGTCAGGTAGGGGACTAAGGCCTAAGCCCAAGCCACCTCCACTGTAGGAGGTTTTGGGAGGGGGGGGGGGGGTGTAGCACGGGAGCCATCAGTGACGGTAGCCACCCTCCCTTGCCTCCCTTTATTTTGGGGGATTTCTTTTTTTTGTGAGGTGCATCCGGGGTCTGCACCTTTGGGGGGGGGGGGGGGGGTACTGTCACGTCCTGACCAGTAAAGGGCTTATTTGTTATTGTAGTTTGGTCAGGACGTGGCAGGGGGTATTTGTTTAGAGTGTTTAGGGGTTTGTTATATTATGTGTTCATGTAGAAGGGGTATTTGTTTAGAGTGTTTTGGGGTTTTTGGGCTATGTGTTTTGTAGAGGGGTGTTGGTTTAGAGTGTACCGGGGTTTTAGGTTTAGGTTCTAGGTTAGTGTTTTCTATGTTAGTTCTAGGTTGTTTACGTCTATGTTCAGTTTATTGATTTGACCTTCAATTGGAGGCAGCTGTTTCTCGTTGCCTCTGATTGAAGGTCCTATGTATAGGGGTTGTTTTGTATGGGGTATTGTGGGTAGTTGTAGTTGCATAGCTTTGTGTTTAGCCTGCATCCTGTTCGTTCGTACGTTTTCTTGTTTTCGTGTTCATTAAAGTAAATATGAGCACTCAACCCGCTGCGCCTTGGTCCAATACCTACGAAAGACGTGACACTTTACTTTTACTCAAGTATGACAATTGGGTACCTTTTCCACCACTGCATGCAGGGTAGCAGAAACACACACATGCTGTATCTCTGTATACCTGTTTAGCCGGCATAGGTATTTCAACTCTGGATGGCTGCCCAGAGCATAGCAGTGTGTGCAGGAAATGTAATGCAGTGAAACTGTTATGTGGCTGATTGTTGTAAATGGTTTTCTGATGGCATCAATCAGAAAACTTTGAGATATCAGCTGATGTAAGAAGGGCTTTATGAATAAATTTGATTTGAATTCAAAGAGAACTGTTTGTGTAACCGAGATGAGTTAGTTAAACTCACTCCTCAGGTTGAAGTACCCCAACCCAAGTCATCAAATTACTAGCTTTTCAGGGGTGCAGCTGGCTAATGTGTTTCAAGAGTGCCAGTCACGTGTGTTTGAAAGACAAAAGCCACAAGATCAAGGCCCAGTGTGGGCTTGTGAGTAAGGAAGCAAATCTGTTAAGGGACAACGTGATGCTGGTTACACTTGTTTTCATAAAATGGCCATTAACAGAACACTATCCTGCCTAAAGCATGTGTGTGCATGCATACACGTATGTGCTGTCTTCCAATGTAACACAAAACCAGACATATTCACACTGGACAGTGCAGTGTACGTGTATACAGAAAAGCAGTCATTGACATCATGGTGCATATGACTTGCCCTGTTGAAAGGCTACAGGGCAAAGCACAGTGGACACAAGACATGAGTCATCTACAGAGCAATTTCCTATGACCTCATAGACTCTCCAACGATTACCGCATAATTGATCTAGACCTGGGCCAACGATGAAAGACAAAATTCTTCCGGATTGTATCCCTGCCTGTGTGTGTGTGTGTGTGTGTGTGTGTGTGTGTGTGTGTGTGTGTGTGTGTGTGTGTGTGTGTGTGTGTGTGTGTGTGTGTGTGTGTGTGTGTGTGTGTGTGTGTGTGTGTGTGTGTGTGTGTGTGTGTGTGTCAAAGCGTGGTCTTTCAGAATCACCCCTGGGCAATAAAACTGAGATCGTACATGACTTTGAGGAAATTAACCCTGTGTTATCTCCATGAAGAGTTCACACTGATATTCACACCTACTGACAGACTGAGAGGACACTGTGACAATAACATAAGTCGCTCTCGCACATACACACACACACACACACACACACACACACACACACACACACACACACACACACACACACACACACACACACACACACACACACACACACACACACACACACACACACATACACACACTAACACAGGTAATCAGTAATTTCCCAGAAAGGTAAGGCTCTTTAGTATAAAGCCAGACTTATAAAGCCAGGTACAGGGCCGCATTAAGAAATTGTTTCTATGCTGTAGCCTTCCCAACTGTAGGAATACTGGTAACTGCCAAAATAAAGGAAACACTTGGGTAAACAAGGGATACAAAGTATACTACATACAAAAGTATGTGGACACCTGATCGTCGAACATCTCACTCCAAAATCATGGGCATTAATATGGAGTTGTCCCCCTTTGCTGCAATAACAGCCTCCACTCATCTGGGAAGACTTTCCACTAGATTTTGGAACATTGCTGCAAGGATTTGCTTCCATTCAGCAACAACAGCATTAGTGAGGTTGGGCACTGATGTTGGGCGATTAGGCCTGGCTCACAGCCCAAAGGTGTTCAATGAGGTTGAGGTCAGGGCTCTGTGCAGACCAGTCAAGTTCTTCCACACCGATCTCAACAAACCATTTCTCTATGGACCTCGCTTTGTGCACTGTCATGCTGAAACAGGAAAGGGCCTTCCCCAAACTGTTGCCACAAAGTTTGAAGCACAGAATCGTCCAGAATGTCATTGTATGCTGTAGCCCGAACCATGAAAAACAGCCCCAGACCATTATTCCTCCTCCACCAAACTTTACAGTTAGCACTATACGTTAGGTCAGGTAGCGTTCTTCTGGCATCCTCCAAACCCAGATTCATCCGTCGGACTTCTAGACGGTGAAGCATTATTCATCACTCCAGAGAACGCTTTTCTACTGCTCCAGAATCCAATGACGGCGAGCTTTACACAACTCCAGCAGACACTTGGCATTGCAAGTGCTTATAATAATTTGAAGGGGTGTCCACATACTTATGCATATATAGTGTATATGTTATGGCAGGGGTTCCCGCCCCCGCCATCCGTCCCCCCCACCGTCCCCCTGCGCACACGTGTGCCAAGTCATTTTCTATGGGCACAAGCACTGTTCATGACACAAACTGTTTACACTCCTCTTTTTGGCAGAGACTAAATTTTGCAGGTTTATTTCCTGAAATTCGACACATTTTGTCATGGGGTGCAGATAAAATGTTGCAGTTTTAAAGCTCTGTTTCTTGTAATTCTATACATTTGCTTTGTCTAATATGTATTCATGTGATATTCAAGAGACTCAAACATTACAACAAAATCTATGGGCAATAAAACCTAGCTAAAAAGCTGACATGGGCTAGTTGATATGGACATTTCTGACAAGTTATAAATAGCTTTCTAAGGTACTGTATGCAATGAATTACATGAGAAGAGGAAAACTGATGATGCACTACCCAATTTGGAAATTGCACTTTGTGTATTCTACTATTACAACTTTCAAGAGTAAGTTGAAAGACGGACTGAGTCCCTTTTATGTATTTATACAGTATACATTTCCTTCTTTTTTTTTTGTTTACTGCCCCTTTGGCCCCCCTCAGGCCTGGCCTTGGGCCCAGGGGCTTCAACCCCGGTAAACCCATATATTAAGCCGGCCCTGGCCAGGTGGTAATGACATTTTCCTCTAGGCCTGAACACACTTGTTTTTCTGTAGACACTGAGGCAGGCTAGCCCGCCTGGCTATCAGTATCCTCTTTCAGTCAGGGCTACACACAACAAACACCCATTGTGTTCTGTCAGCATGGGGTTGACTGAGGGATAGGTGCAGTTCAATAAACAGATCTTCTCATTACCATGACAATCTGGAATGTATTTGAGGATGTTTTGTCTCATTAGTTAGTTAACCGAAACCTCACATTCTGGAAGTTCTAATGGAATGTCTGACTGAAATAGAGACTAAAATTTGTGTTGATTGAATTTGTTGACAAACTATGGGACATGGTTGTTTGGTTGTGTGACAAAAGACCAAATTTCAGGCAGAGTTAGAGCATTACCATATAGATGAGATAGGTGAGATAGGTGAGAGAGAGAGAGAGAGCGCGAGAGAGAGAGATTATGGTTAGTGTGTGCGCCGGCAGCATTCAGGTGTTATGCTACTAAACCACCTTTTTATATTTGTGATTCCAGGAGTGACTCTGCAAAGCCTTCATGATTGATGGCAAGCATACAGTGGGGGAAAAAAGTATTTGATCACCTGCTGATTTTGTACGTTTGCCCACTTACAAAGAAATGATCAGTCTATAATTTTAATAGTAGGTTTATTTGAACAGTGAGAGACAGAATAACAACAACAAAAATCCAGAAAAACGCATGTCAAAAATTTTATAAAATTATTTGCATTTTAATGAGGGAAATAAGTATTTGACTTAGTACTTGGTGGCAAAACCCCTGTTGGCAATCACAGAGGTCAGACGTTTCTTGTAGTTGGCCACCAGGTTTGCACACATCTCAGGAGGGATTTTGTCCCACTCCTCTTTGCAGATCTTCTCCAAGTCATTAAGGTTTCGAGGCTGACGTTTGGCAACTCGAACTTTCAGCTCCCTCCACAGATTTTCTATGGGATTAAAGTCTGGAGACTGGCTAGGCCACTCCAGGACCTTAATGTGCTTCTTCTTGAGCCATTCCTTTGTTGCCTTAGCCGTGTGTTTTGGATCATTGTCATGCTGGAATACCCATCCACGACCTATTTTCAATGCCCTGGCTGAGAGAAGGAGGTTCTCACCCAAGATTTGACGGTACATGGCCCCGTCCATCGTCCCTTTGATGCGGTGAAGTTGTCCTGTCCCCTTAGCAGAAAAACACCCCCAAAGCATAATGTTTCCACCTCCATGTTTGACGGTGTAGATGGTGTTCTTGTGGTCATAGGCAGCATTCCTCCTCCTCCAAACACGGCGAGTTGAGTTGATGTCAAAGAGCTCCATTTTGGTCTCATCTGACCACAACACTTTCACCAGTTGTCCTCTGAGTCATTCAGATGTTCATTGGAAAACTTCAGATGGGCATGTATATGTATTCTTGAGCAGGGGGACCTTGCGGGCGCTGCAGGATTTCAGTCCTTCACGGCGTAGTGTGTTACCAATTGTTTTCTTGGTGACTATGGTCCCAGCTGCCTTGAGATCATTGACAAGATCCTCCCGTGTAGTTCTGGGCTGATTCCTCACCGTTCTCATGATCATTGCAACTCCACGAGGTGAGATCTTGCATGGAGCCCCAGGCCGAGGGAGATTGACAGTTATTTTGTGTTTCTTCCATTTGCAAATAATCACACCAACTGTTGTCACCTTCTCACCAAGCTGCTTGGCGATGGTCTTGTAGCCCATTCCAGCCTTTTGTAGGTCTACAATCTTGTCCCTGACATCCTTGGAGAGCTCTTTGGTCTTGGCCATGGTGGAGAGTTTGGAATCTGATTGATTGCTTCTGTGGACAGGTGTCTTTTTTACAGGTAACAAGCTGCGGTTAGGAGCACTCCCTTTAAGAGTGTGCTCTTAATCTCAGCTCATTACCTGTATAAAAGACACCTGGGAGCCAGAAATCTTTCTGATTGAGAGGGGGTCAAATACTTATTTCCCTAATTAAAATGGAAATCAATTTATAACATTTCTGACATGCATTTTTCTGGATATTTTTGTTGTTATTCTGTCTCTCACTGTTCAAATTTCCCCCACTGTGTAAATCAACAGAGACAAAAAGGTTGGTGTCAGAGGAAGGCCCTAAAAATGGTCAGACTCCAGCCACCCAGGGCATACTGTTCTCTCTGCGACTCCACGGCAAGTGGTACCGAAGTCAGGAACCAACAGGACCCTGAACAGTTTCTACCCCAAGCCATAATACTGCTAAATTGTTTGTTCAATTGTTAACCAAATAGTTACCCAGACATTCTGCATTGACTCTTTTTGTACTAACATTTTTGACTCATCACATACGCTGCTGCTACTGTTTACTATCTGTCACTTTATTCCTAGTTATTTGTACATATCTACCTCAATAACCTCGTACCCCGACACATTAACTCTGTACTGGTACCCCTTGTATAAAGCCAAGTTATCGTTACTCATTGTGTATCTATTATTAATTATTTTATTACTTGTTTTACTTACTTGTTTTACTTTTCTATTATTTCTCCATTTTCTTTCTCTGTGCATTGTTGGAAAAGGCTTGTAAGTAAGCCTGTAAGTAAGCATTTCCCTATTAGTCCAGACCTGTTTTTTACGACGCATGTGACAAATAACATTTTATTGGATTTGATTGGATTTGTCTGTGCATGATTAATCAGTGTGATTTAGAGAAGCAGAGGAGACAGAGATGCCTGCTTTTCTGTGTCCAGACTATAACTCATAATCACAACTGACACATCAAAACATTCATGCTACCCTGTTCTGCATCCTACATACTGTAGTTTATGTGACTGATATTATTTTCAGCTGACTGACTGACTGACTGACTAACTTTGTCATTACATTTTCAAAACATGAAAGAATGAGAACCAACGAAACCCCTGATTAGACTGTTGTCCTGACGTTACACACTTGGAACTCAAATGTTCTGACAAAACTAACAAGCAAGCCTTTCTTCGCTTAATCAACTGACCCGTAGACAGGTAGCTAGTCTGGGGTGGGGAGGGGGCACATGTGCACATTGTTTAGTAATCTTGTCAGTCATTGGTGGATGTGTTATCAACAGCTGTGAGGCTACGTGCAGCACAGCACAGGGCAGGAGATGGATATCAGACCAGATGTCGCTGAGTGACCGGCTTCCCCGCTTTCATCTGAGGCATGGTGGGGTGGGGCTGGGGAAGGTGGGTTGGATGCTTGCGAAGGTGGGATGGAGGCTGAGGCTGTGGCCGGAGGTGTGGAGGGCTATGGAGGTGGGCTGGGGCTGGAGTCTATAACAAATAGATTGTATGGACAAACACCTGGCCAGATTCTATCCAGGCTGAATCTTTTAGAAGGCTGTAGTCTGTAGCCACTCTCTATCACTGAGGTGTGTGATAATAGGGTTTATTAGGCTTCAGTCACTCCTCCAGTCCCTCTCAGTGTTTGATGTTGATTGGTTTCTTTCAGGACATGTTCCATACACACTCTTTATTTGGCTTAGTAGCACTGTGTTGCTCAAGATGGTTCAGTCGATGATACAACTTGAATACAAAAGATTGTCACCCCCGCAAGTACACTCTTTATTTGAATTCAGTTTTATTTCAAATAAATCGTTGCATGGACTTTCTATTCAAGTTGGATTACTCCTGTGCTACAGCTCCCAATGACAGATGGATAATCACTTTTAAGAGTAGAACACACCAGATTTTTGGACATTCTAAATTTAGCCACCAAGTTTGGTCACTATTTTTAACCACATTCGTCATAGCTTTCATTAACTACATTTCAGAGTTAATTTGACTTTCTTTGCTTTCAACAGAAACATCAGAGCCTTCCTCATTGATAGTTAACCCTTTACATAAAATGTTGAATATAAATTAAACTATTATATACTATTAACTACTACATAAATGAACATACTGACGTGAATCATAAATAACCATTAAGGCCTTTCCTCAATGGATGGAAAATTAACATCTTCTGCAAGAGAGCCACTGGGGTGCATGTGTTGCATGAAGTCTCCTCCAGGAATAGTTTGACATGGTGTCTCTGTCCTGTAGGGGAGATTGGGGTAAGTTGAGCAATTTTTTACATTCAGCATCACTCAATCAAGGGAAATATAGTATTATTTTTAACAAAGATATCTACAAATATTTCAGGTTGTTGTGTATCTGTGGAATAATTCAGAATTCATGTAAACAGTTTTTAAAACATAGCTTGCCCAAAAAAGTGGTTTCTTGGCACAACTTAGTGTAAGTTGTAAGTTGATCTGCAGAACAGGGTACGTTAAGCCACTTTCAAATGTCTGTTCTGAATGAAATATTACCACTACTTTTTTAAACCATATCTATCTTCATTTCCAAAACACAATTTAACAATCAGAATTGCCTTTTTGTCTTTAAATAATTTTAAGCATCTTTTAAAACAGCCTTAACACCTAACACTTTGTACTTTTTTGTTTTAACACTTTTAACAGACCAGGCCCTGCACCCTCAAATCCCAGCAATAACACCTTGTATTACACCTGGGAAGAAAACACTTCAATTTGTTCAACTTGCCATTGGCTCAACTTACCAGAGCAAACATTTTGACTATATTAGTCAACACAGCTACAAGTACGCACTTTCAAATCAAATCAAATAACATTTTATTTGTCACATGCGCCGAATACACCAGGTGTAGACCTTAGAGTGAAATGCTTACTTACAAGCCCTTAACCAACAATGCAGCTTTAAGAAAATACCTTTAAAAAAGTAAGAGATTAGAACAACAAATCATTAAAGAGCAGCAGTAAATAACAATAGCAGGGCTATGTACAAGGGGTACCGGTACAAAGTCAATGTGCGGGGCACTGGTGTCGAGGTAATATGTACATGTAGGTAGAGTTCAAGTCAAATAACATTTTATTGGTCACATACACATGGTTAGCAGATGTTATTGCGAGTGTAGCGAAATGCTTATGCTTCCAGAGCTTACAGTGCAGCAGTATCTAACAGGTAATATCTAACAATTCCACAACAAAACCTAATACACACAATCTAGTAAAGGAATGGGATGAGAATATATAAGAATAAAATATATGGATGAGCAGTGACAGAGCAGCTAAGATGCAATAGATAGTAAAGAATATATAGTGAAGGATACACTATACAGTATATATACACGAGATGAGTCATGTAAGATATGTAAACATTCTTAAAGTGGCATATGTCCTTGATTATCTTTTTTGCCTTCCTGTGACATCATGTGTCACGCTCTGGATGAGCGTTTTCCTGTTTGCTTATGGCGGTATACAGCTCATTGAGTGGTATGTAGACAGCTATGAAAAATACAGATGAAAACTCTCTAGGTAGATGGTGTCGTCTGCTTTCATGCTAGGTTTAGGACCTCATAAAGCATTTAGAGACCAACTGATGTATAGAATAAGAGTAAAATGATCTACTTTGGTTTAGAATCAAGCATCATGAAACCTCTAACACAAATACATTTGACTTGGTGAAAATCAGTTTGAGACATAACTTGCATTATCCTTCAGACTCCATTAAATTAGCTCTTCCTAAATTTGGTCAAATTGTTACTTTTGTGTATGGTCTCACAGAATCAAGGGTGGCTCAACCTCTTCAGCGTCTCGTCCCGTCAGCGGGATCAAAATCCAGGGAAAACTCCTAGTGACATTAGCATAACGAAATGTAATCTTTTTTTTTTTCAAATATAGGACTGTCTCATATCGTTTTATAGATACACCTCTCCTGAATCGACCCACGTCGTCCGATTTCAAAAAGGTTTTACAGGAAAAGCAAATCATTAGATTATGTTAGAGGAGTCTATCGTAAAAGCAGTAACATAGCCATTTTCCGACCAACCACATGCATCACAAATAACCAAAAAACAGCTAAATGCAGCACTAACCTTTTACAAACTTCATCAGATGACACACCTAGGACATCATGTTACACAATGCATGCATTCTTTTGTTCAATAAAGTTCATATTTATATATGAAAACAGCATTTTACATCGGCGTCTGACGTTGACTAACTATTTTCCCGTCAAATGCAATCCGGGGAAACAGAGCTACAATTTACTGAATTACTATTCGAAAACATGTTTAAAATGTAATATTGTCATTCTAAGATTTATAGATGAATATCTCTTGAAAGCACCTGTCATACCAGATTTAAAAATAACTGGGTAATCACACTTAGCGATAAAAGGGGATGCGATACTCAGAAAATGAGCTAGTAAATACTTACTCTTAACTTACCCCACTCTCTACTACCATCTCTCCTTCGGGGAGAGGAAGCCTTAACCCACCCAATACACATACTGCCCTGGGGACACACAAGAGGACATGCACCGGGGATTGGAAATAAGAGTGTGTGTCAGCTAAGACATCATGTTCCTGAGGCCTCAGGGTAGGGACAGAGGCTGAAGCCACTGTTCAACTCAGAGATAGGTTGGGATGGGAAAGATGGGGCTTACCTTTTTTTTGGGGGGGGGGGGGGTTAATGTCCAATTTCAAATTACAGTACATTGACATTTAACATATGGAGTGACATATGGCGTATGTAATCAGTATAGTCAGTTATTGAAAAATAGCTTAAAGTCTGGGTAGGGTTGGGTGCAAGGTAACGCAATGGGTATGTCTGTAAGAACACAAGGAGTGGGTAACCTTTCAACTTTTTTTAGAACAGCTTTGTTAGTGTTTTGTAGCCTTCAAATGTCACAGCTGAAAGATGTTGTTGTCTAGGTAAACAGAAACATGACGTTAAAATAAAACAGAAGCACATGGTAAATAAAGGGCAAACATATCCAAACTGAAATACTCCAAATGCTACAGTGTTACACAACTAGCAAATAAGGGAAGTGCACTTATATGCACAACAATCAAACAATATAAATCTACATAGCAATATGAACAAAATACCTTGGCCACCACTCCACACTCATGCAATACACATTCAATAACACGTCTGTAGTGGTCCATGCTGGTTTGGTTGAAAGAGGACTAATGACTGCAGGTGGGGGCATTTAAAGGGTTATCTGTGATCTGGTTGATTTAGTTGAATGAGGTGTGTGGTGACTAATAGGGTGGCAGGCTCCCCTCCAAGGTAGAAGGGAAGTAGGAGGAGTTTTGTACAATTTGATTGTACATATGAGTTAGCTATGTTGTTTCTAGCAGCCACTCACCACCAGACCTTTCAATTATGTGTACTTTGATCCACATTTGTTATCCATACAACCTGCTAAACAGGTTCAATAAACCACTCCTTATCTGAATGAAGGTTTCAGAGTAAACAAAACTTAACTCAGACTCACTCCCAGTCTACATCTCAACACAACATTGCCTCTACACTTGATGCATTTAACAACCAAAATGTATGTGTTTGTGAGAGTCTCAGCTTTCGATGGTGGGTTCATATTCGTTTCTATCCAAAACCGTTCAAACTCTGCAGATGTTTTTGTGAGAAGACACAAATTCGGGAAGTCTCCTGCTCTGACAAACACTGCTGTAGCTTTGCCACCTTCCACCACTGATGCAGCAGCCCATGCAAAAAAAAGATATCTCTAACTTAAGATATCTCTAGCTTAAATTTTGATGGGGAATTTTGTAGTATGCTAATTAGATTGACAAGTTGGCGCATCAATCGATTCTAGGGAGGTTAAGACTGTTGTGAAATTAAATGTATTATTTTCTTTATGACATTGTTATGCAGACAATGGATGATTATTGCTGTTAAGGCTGTTATTTTGTAAAAACAGTTCCATTAAACTGAATGGTAATGTATGAAGTCCATATTGATTCCTAAGTGTGTCCCATTTCTCTGCTTGTCTTCTTTCACCTGCACTGACCTGAGAGAACTGGACAGGCCAAAGATATATTGAACAGAATTCTGAAGAGCTCTAGTGACACACTGTGGTTAGGCTAAAACACATAGAATCTGCTGCTTCTATTACTCTCAAGTAATGTGGAATCAGTGTATTTAAAATGTTTTAGTGCTTTTTATTTCTCTACTCCTTCTTCTACCCATAAAGGATGCAACATACAATGGCAAAGACATACACTGCTCAAAAAAATAAAGGGAACACTTAAACAACACAATGTAACTCCAAGTCAATCACACTTCTGTGAAATCAAACTGTCCACTTAGGAAGCAACACTGATTGACAATACATTTCACATGCTGTTGTGCAAATGGAATAGACAACAGGTGGAAATTATAGGCAATTAGCAAGACACCCCCAATAAAGGAGTGGTTCTGCAGGTGGTGACCACAGACCACTTCTCAGTTCCTATGCTTCCTGGCTGATGTTTTGGTCACTTTTGAATGCTGGCGGTGCTTTCACTCTAGTGGTAGCATGAGACGGAGTCTACAACCCACACAAGTGGCTCAGGTAGTGCAGCTCATCCAGGATGGCACATCAATGCGAGCTGTGGCAAGAAGGTTTGCTGTGTCTGTCAGCGTAGTATCCAGAGCATGGAGGCGCTACCAGGAGACAGGCCAGTACATCAGAAGACGTGGAGGAGGCCGTAGGAGGGCAACAACCCAGCAGCAGGACCACTACCTCCGCCTTTGTGCAAGGAGGAGCAGGAGGAGCACTGCCAGAGCCCTGCAAAATGACCTCCAGCAGGCCACAAATGTGCATGTGTCTGCTCAAACGGTCAGAAACAGACTCCATGAGGGTGGTATGAGGGCCCGACGTCCACAGGTGGGGGTTGTGCTTACAGCCCAACACCGTGCTTACAGCCCAACACCGTGCAGGACGTTTGGCATTTGCCAGAGAACACCAAGATTGGCAAATTCGCCACTGGCGCCCTGTGCTCTTCACAGATGAAAGCAGGTTCACACTGAGCACATGTGACAGACGTGACAGAGTCTGGAGATGCCGTGGAGAACGTTCTGCTGCCTGCAACATCCTCCAGCATGACCGGTTTGGCGGTGGGTCAGTCATGGTGTGGGGTGGCATTTCTTTGGGGGGCCGCACAGCCCTCCATGTGCTCGCCAGAGGTAGCCTGACTGCCATTAGGTACCGAGATGAGATCCTCAGACCCCTTGTGAGACCATATGCTGGTGCGGTTGGCCCTGGGTTCCTCCTAATGCAAGACAATGCTAGACCTCATGTGGCTGGAGTGTGTCAGCAGTTCCTGCAAGAGGAAGGCATTGATGCTATGGACTGGCCCGCCCGTTCCCCAGACCTGAATCCAATTGAGCACATCTGGGACATCATGTCTCGCTCCATCCACCAACGCCACGTTGCACCACAGACTGTCCAGGAGTTGGCGGATGCTTTAGTCCAGGTCTGGGAGGAGATCCCTCAGGAGACCATCCGCCACCTCATCAGCAGCATGCCCAGGCGTTGTAGGGAGGTCATACAGGCGCGTGGAGGCCACACACACTACTGAGCCTCATTTTGACTTGTTTTAAGGACATTACATCAAAGTTGGATCAGCCTGTAGTGTGGTTTTCCACTTTAATTTTGAGTGTGACTCCAAATCCAGACCTCCATGGGTTGATAAATTGGATTTCCATTGATTATTTTTGTGTGATTTTGTTGTCAGCACATTCAACTATGTAAAGAAAAAAGTATTTAATAAGATTATTTCATTCATTCAGATCTAGGATGTGTTATTTTAGTGTTCCCTTTATTTTTTTGCAGTATATTTTTTCAAACCATGTCAGGGATGTCATGAAGTCTCTCCAGCTCCATGACTCGCCACATGGAAACAACCACTCCACACAAGGGTGTTAATTAATCACCTTGTTCCTTAGCCCCCTGAGGACTCAAACATTTACCTGCAAATGCATTTGCATTCATCAAGCTATGCTTTCATACAAAGGTCTAACAGTATATAACCCTCTATAGCACCCTACATGCAAAGAGTCAACTAAACGCATTGTGCACTTTAAATCACAAAGCCCACCTTCTTTACACATAATATCTCTGGCTCCTGCTGGTGGGAGATCAACTCTGCAGCCTGCAGTGAAAGCCTATCCAACACAATGAAGTCCTCAGGGGGACCATTCGTTCCCTCAACCCTTTTGACCGCCTCTGTGTATGAAATGCACTGGACGGCTCTGACTTTGGCAACTTCATTCTCTTTCACCCTTGACGGGCACTCCAAAGATGTAGTAACATGATTTCCAACAATTCACAGTTTGTTCCTCACATTCAACATGACCTTTTTTTTCACACCTTCCACATCTCTGAATCTTCCGCCTGCAGACACTTTATATCCATCAATGATGCATTGCAGCATACAGTATCATGCCAAAGATATCAAGTCACATTTTCTCCAACCATGTCAGAAACATCATTAAGAAAATCTCCAGTTCCATGACTCACCACATGAAAAGAAGCCACATGAAAACAACCACACCACCTGAGGGTGTTAATGAATCACTTTGCTTAGCCTGTGAGAACTCAAACCTTTACCTACAAATACGTTTGCATTCAGCAAGCTATGCTTTGTGTAAACCACTCCTTTATAGCACCCTACTTGCATTTAGTTGACTGAACGCATTCTGAACTTAATCATGAACTGTATCTTGAGAAAACCTTTTAAGTGAAACCTACAGTTTTGATTTGCAGCCATTCTAAGTCCATTCTTACAAACCACTCCTCATAATACCTTTCTATTACGTGGCATATTTTGATCCACAATCGTCATACATACAACCTGCTAAGCAGGTTCCATAAGCCACTCCTTATCTGAATGAAGGTTTCAGAGAAAATTAAACTTAAGTCAGACTCACTCACCTCCATTTTACGACTCAACACAACATTGCCTCTACACTTGATGCATTTAATCGGATGGTCTGAAAAAAAAATTATTGGAACTCATTCCAAGTCTGTAGACCTGTCTGTTGACAAGAAAATGGTAGCTGCTAACATTTCTGTTGCTAGGGACCAATTCTGTTGTTCGATCTGTCTGGACATATTGAAGGAACCGGTGGCAATTCCCTGTGGACACAGGTACTGTATGGACTGTATTGAGGACTGCTGGGATCAGGATGATGAGACGGGAGTCAACAAATGCCCCCAGTGCAGACAGACCTTCTTCCCAAGGCCTGTTTTGAACAGAAACACAATGCTGGCTGAATTGGTGGACTCCAAGCTGCTCCACCTGCTCACTATTACGCTGGACCTGGGGATTTGGAGTTTGATGTGTGCACTGGGAGAAAATTCAAACCTGTCGAGTTCTGTCTTGTGTGTCACACCCTGATCTTGTTCACCTGTCCATGTGATTGTCTCCACCCCCTCCATGTGTCGCTTATTATCCTCGGTGTATATATCCCTGTGTTTCCTGTCTCTCTGTGCCAGTTCGTCTTGTTTGCCAAGTCAACCAGCATTTTTCCTTGCTCCTATTTCTCCCAGTCTCTGTTTGTTTCTAGTCCTCCTGGTTTCGACCGTTGCCTGTCCTAACTCCGAACCCGCCTGCCTGCCACTCTGCCTGTTCTGATTACCAGCCTGCCTATCCCCTTGCACTGTTTTGGACTCGGATCTGGTTTCTGACCCTTGCCTGGCCTGACTTCGAGATTGCCTATCGTCTGGTACTGTTTGGACTCTGACCTGGTTTATGAACTCTCGCCTGTCCCCGACCTGCCTTTGCCTACTCCTTTTGTTTTAATACATATCGGAGCTCTACCATCTGCCTCCTGTGTCTGCATTTGGGTCTCGCCTTGTGCCCTTATAGTACGAACTGGCCATGACAGACCCAGCAGACTTGGACCAGCTCCGTCACATTGTCTCCCTGCAGAAAGCCACCATTGGGAGGCATGAGGAGGTACTTCAGGACCTTTTGGAAGGGCTTCCTTCCCTGATGGAACGCCACGACCAAGGGTTCAAGGCGATAATGGAGCAAATCAGTGAATTAGCTCATAGGCAGCATGTCACGTCTGAGACCTCCCAACCACCCAGTAACCTTCCTACTAGTGGTGGATTGGTTCAACCTTCCCCGGCTCCCCGAGAGCCCCGCTTACCTACTCCAGAACGTTATGCAGGCAATTCTGGTACCTGCCGGGCGTTCCTTTCCCAGTGCTCTCTCATATTCAAACTCCAGCCCTCTTCATTCCCGTCGGACGATCAAGGATAGCGTATTTAATCACGCTAATGTCTGGAAGGGAACTCTCCTGGGCAAGAGCTGTGTGGGAGCAGCAATCCGCTGTGTGCAAGAGCTTGGAGGAATTCATGGCAGAAGTTAGGAAGGTTTTTCGATTCTCCGGTGCCCGGGAAGGAGACGGCTCAAAGTACTGCAGGTACATCTGAACTCCCATAGTCTGGAAGACTACGCAGTAGATTTTCGCACATTGGCCGCCGAGGGTTCCTGGAATCCGGAGGTTCTGTTCGACACCTTCCTCCATGAACTGTCGGAGGGGATAAAGGACGAGCTCGCAGCTTGGGAAATACCACTGGACCTCGATTCCCTTATTGCCCTTTCGATTAGGATTGATGGCCTCCTACGAGAATGCCGGTATGAGAGGAGGTCGGGCCTTGGGAACACTCGTTTGTCTGATGATGGCACTCGTCCTAAGGAATCCGGAAATCTCCAAAGTGTGTATTTCCGAGGAGAGCCGAAAACACCCGAGGTACCCCGAGAATCATCAACGATGGATGAGTTGGATACTCCTGAGCCTATGCAACTGGGAAGAGCTAGGTTATCTGTTGGGGAATGCTCATGTAGGCTGAGTTCAAACTGTTGTCTGTATTGTGGAGGGGCAGGACATTATATAGCTACCTGCCCTGTTAGGAAACCCTTGTCTATGGTGGGTACAGACTGGGAGTTCCCTAATTCCCAACACCTGCACTCCTTTTTTGTGCTTTTGCTGTGGGCAGACCAATCTAAGTCTCTCTGAGTGCTCATTGACTCTGGGGCTGATGAAATTTTCATGGATCCTACTATTGTTACTGAACTTTTTATTACCTCTCAACCCCTCTCTGTCCCCATGGATGCAAGGGCACTGGACGGCCGCTCAATTGGAAGAGTCACCCATAGTACAGTGCCAGTTCATATACAGGTTTCAGGAAACCACAGTGAGACCATACAGTTCCTTCTCATTGCATCTTCCCATGTTCCTGTTGTCTTGGGACTTTCCTGGCTCCAAAAACACAACCCTGTTATTGACTGGACCATGAGCTCCATCCTGGGTTAGAGCCCATTTTGCCATTTCCACTGTCTTAAAGCAGCACAGCCGTCCCCTAGACGTCCTCCTCAGGGCATTAGCAAGGCTTTGGATGTCTCTGCCATTCCCACTGAATACCATGACCTCCTGGAAGTTTTCAGTAAGGCACGTGCTACTTCGCTTCCCCCACACCTTCCTTATGATTGTGCCATTGATCTCCCAGGCACCACACCATCCCGTGGTCGGCTATATTCTCTATCCGGGCCGGAGACCAAGGCCATGGAGGAATACGTAGAAGAGTCTTTGGCTACTGGAGGCGTCTGTCCGTCTGCATCTCCTGCCGGAGAAGAAGGACAAGACCCTGTGTCCGTGCATTGACTACCGGGGTCTGAATGACATTACGATTAAAAATTGTTACCCACTACCACTCCTCTCCTCGGCTTTTGAACCTCTCCAGGGGGCCACCATTTTTTCCAAGCTGGACCTTTGGAATGTCTACCACCTGGTTTGGATATGCGAAGGAGATGAGTGGAAGACAGCATTCAGCACAGCCAGCGGACATTATGAGTACCAGGTCATGCCGTTTGGACTCACCAACGCTGTCTTCCAGGCTCTGGTAAACGATGTGCTCCGGGACATGCTAAACCATTTTGTGTTCATCTACCTTGACGACATTCTGTTTTTTGCCCGGTCTGCCCAAGAACATGTTCTTCATGTCAGACAGGTCCTTCAGCGCCTCCTGGAGAACCAATTGTTCGTGAAAGCCGAGAAGTGTGAGTTCCACCGCTCGACAATCTCCTTTCTGGGATATGTCATCACTGAGGGAAATGTCCAAATGGATCCTGGAAAAGTGAAAGCTGTGGTAAATTGAACCTACATCCAGGATGCAGTTACAACATTTCCTGGGTTTCATTAACTTCTACCGACGTTTCATTCGGGGTTACAGTACCCTGGCGGCCTCCCTCTCTGCACTCACCTCTCCCAAAGTACCGTTCACATAGTCTCCAGCTGTCGACAGAGCCTTTGTGGACCTGAACCATCGGTTCACCACAGCACCCATCCTCATCCATCCGGACCCGTCTCCTCAATTTGTGGTAGAGGTTGATGCTTCTGACGTTGGAGTGGGGGCCAACCTGTCCCAGCGATCTGCCCAGGACCAAAAGGTTCATCCCGTGCCTTCCTGTCCCATCGTCTCAATCCTGCAGAGAGGTACTATGACGTAGGCAACCGGAACTCCTGGTGGTCAAGATGGCGTTGGAAGAGTGGAGGCAATGGCTGGAAGGAGCAAAACATCCATTCTTGGTCTGGACCGACCATAACATTTTTGAATATCTCCGTACAGCCAAGCGCCTTAATTCTAGGCAGGCCCGGTGGGCTCTCTTGTTTACAAGATTCAACTTCACCATTTCCTACCGCCCAGGGTCCAAAATGGGAAGCCTGATGCCCTCTCCCACCTCTACAGTTCCTCTGCCACACCCTCAGTCTCTGAAACCATTCTCCCTACCTCATGCCTTGCAGCCTCAGTGGGTTGGGGGATTGAGAACCTGGTTTGCAAGGCACAACGTTCCCAGCCTGGATCTGAAGGGGGCCCGGCTAACCGGTTGTTTGTCCCTAATTCAGTCTGCTCCCGGGTCCTGGAATGGGCTCATTCCTCCAGGCTGACCTGTCATCCAGGTTCCCGCCGTACTCTAGCAATCCGCAGACAACGTTTCTGGTGGCACACAATGGTTCCTGATGTCTTTGCCTTCATTGCTGCGTGCACGGTGTGTGCTCAGAACAAGACTCCTTCAGGCATTCTTCAGCCACTACCGGTCATCGTCCCTGGTCCCATATCTCTCTGGACTTTGTCACTGGGCTTCCCCTGTCTGATGGCAACACCGTCATTCTGACGGTGGTGGATTGGTTCTCAAAGGCCGCTCATTTCATCCCTCTCCCCAAACTTCCCTCTGCCAAGGAAACGGCCCAGCTCATGGTGCAGCACGTCTTCTGGATCCATGGACTCCTGGTGGATGTGGTTTCCAACCGGGGTCCTCAGTTCTCGTCTCAGTTCTGGAAGGCATTCTGCACCCTTATTGGGGCGTCGGCCAGCCTATCCTCCGGATTCCATTCCCAATCTAACGGCCAGTCAGAGTGAGCTAACCAGGACCTGGAGACCACCCTAAGATGCCTGATCTCAACCAACCCCACTACCTGGAGCCGACAACTGGTCTGGGTGGAGTATGCCCAGAACACCCTTCCCTGCTCAGCCACGGGACTCTCCCCTTTTGAGTGCTCCATGGGGTACCAGCCTCCACTCTTCCCAGAACAAGAACCGGAAGTCCACGTACCCTCGGCCCAGATGTTTGTCCACTGCTGTCGACGTACCTGGAGAAGAGCTCGGCTAGCACTTCTCAAGACCAACTCCAAGTATTGTCAACAAGCGGACCGCTGCAGGACTCCAGCTCCCCACTACCGCATTGGGCAGAGGGTATGGCTGTCCACACGGGACCTGTACCGCAAACTGTCCCCCCATTTCATTGGCCCTTTTCCCATCTCTAGAGTCCTTAGTTCCACTGCTGTCCATCTGTTGTTACCCCTTACCCTCCATATTCACCCTACTTACCATGTGTCGAGGATTAAGCCATGTCTCACAGTCCTTTGTCTTCTGTCCCCATCGCCGACTTCCACCGCCGACACCCCGGTCAACCAGGTATGCGCCCAGGTAGGATGCCAGGCCTGTTTTGAACAGAAACACAATGCTGGCTGAATTGGTGGAGGAGTTGAAGAAGACAGGACTCCAAGCTGCTCCACCCGCTCACTATTACGCTGGACCTGGGGATTTGGAGTTTGATGTGTGCACTGGGAGAAAATTCAAACCTGTCGAGTTCTGTCTTGTGTGTCACACCCTGATCTTGTTCACCTGTCCATGTGATTGTCTCAACCCCCTCCAGGTGTCACTTATTATCCCCGGTGTATATATCCCTGTGTTTCCTGTCTCTCTGTGCCAGTTCATCTTGTTTGCCAAGTCAACCAGCGTTTTTCCTTGCTCCTATTTCTCCCAGTCTCTGTTTGTTTCTAGTCCTCCTGGTTTCGACCGTTGCCTGTCCTGACTCCAAACCCGCCTGCCTGCCACTCTGCCTGTTTTGATTACCAGCCTGCCTTGCACTGTTTTGGACTCAGATCTGGTTTCTGACCCCTGCCTGGCCTGACCTCGAGACTGCCTATCGTTTGGTGCTGTTTGGACTCTGACCTGGTTTATGAACGCTTACCTGTCCCCGACCTGCCTTTGCCTACTCCCTTTGTTATAATAAATATCGGAGCTCTACCATCTGCCTCCTGTGTCTGCGTTTGGGTCTCACCTTGTGCCCTTACAGTGTGTGTCTGGCTTCTTACTGTGAGACTCACCTCCAGCCTCGCCGTGAATCTCCTGCCATCAAGAAGCACAAGCTGGTCAAAGTCTCCCCACAACTACAGCAGAAGATCTGCTCTCATCATGATAAACTGCTGGAGATTTACTGCCGTACAGATCAGCAGTGTATCTGCTATCTGTGTACAATGGATGAACATAAAGGTAATGATACAGTCTCAGCTGCAGCAGAAAGAACTGAGAATTAAAATCAGGTGAAATTGAAACAGGAAACATTTCAACCGAAATATAAGAAAAGCTGGGGGAGAATAAGAAGTTCCAAAAAGCTATGTCGTCACTCAAACATTCTGCACAGGCAGCCGTTATGGACAGTGAAAGGATCTTTACTGAGCTGATTCGCTCCATTAAGAGAAGGTGCTCTGAGGTGAAAGAGCTGATCAGAGCCCAGAGGAAGGCTGAAGTGAGTCGGGCTGAAGGACTCCTGGAGCGACTGGAGCAGGAAGTGGCTGAGCTATGGAGGAGAGACGCTGAGCTGGAGCAGCTCTCACATACAGAGGATCCTATAGATTTCCTCCAGAGGTACAAAGTCCATTCCAACCTTCCTGCATCTGAAGAACTGCCTACCACCACTATCAACCCAGGCTGTGACTTTGGTAGGGTGAAAAAATCTGTTGGAATTGAAGCTGCAACTGGAGAGCTACTGTAAGGAGGAAGTGGTGAAAATAACCCTGCAAGCTGTTCAAATGCTGCAGGCAGTGAAGTTAATTAGCCCACAAGCTGTGAAAACTGTCCTTACATCGAAACATGCAAAACCGATCAAAGTTTCATTGAAGAAGTGTCACACCTGCAGTGCTGTTTCAAATTCTGGTATCTGTATAAGATGTTGAATGAGCATACAACATTTAAAATGTAATGTTCCTTAGGGTAGGGATAGAGGCTGGAGCCACGTTAATCTCAGAGGGTCCATCCATCCTTCTCATCCCTCATATTTTAAATTACATTGACTTTACAGATAGTGAAATATGGTGTGTGATATGGTGTGTGTGCAATCCCAGTGACTAGTTAGAATTATACTGTACTGTACGTATTTAGCTATGTTGGTACTAGCAACCATTCCCTATAACACATTGTGATTTGAACACATTGTACACCAAGTCATTTTGATGCACAATGTCATATACAACCCTGGTAAACATGGTTCTACTTAGTCCTTTTTCCTTTTCCCTCATGTGTGCTTTATATTGAATTGATTTACTTATGTATTTATTCCTAGCATGTGGTGTTTTGATTAACTTCTTATTTGAATGACTTCCTTTCCTTTCTTCTTCGATGAGGTTTAACGGCAGTTGCCATCCAATATATGTTGTATTTCCGCCACCAACTAGACTGTGGTAAAAGTCCCTTATACGTCGTGTGAAAAGAAAACTACAAACTACCCTACCATCTAACCCTACAGTCAATAAAAACCCACCATCCTATTCCACTATTTAACCCTATCTGGACCTACACCAGGCCTACAATCTTAGAGGATGGGACACCACCACTCAACACACCCTGTAACTCTTCTGAAGTCAAATCTCATGCACCCAAATAATTATCTGCAGCTGCCACCACAACCTCTATTTTCTGCGACTTACGTTCCATCCCTGCTCTACAGATAACCATTGTAACCTTAACCTGTCTCTCACGCACCGGACATTTCTGATCCCCAGCACCATGGACACTTCTACAATTAACACATACCACTTCTTTCCCCAATACTAAACATGCCTTTATCTCATCCCCTTCTGCACACTTCTCACACCAAGGAACCTCTCTCCTACACACTGCTGCCACATGTCCATAAGCTTGACACCTGTAACAACGTAATGGGTTAGGCACAAAAGCTTGTAAGGAATAACTGAAATATCCTAACATCACTTTGTCGGGCAAAGACTCAACATCAAAACTCAAAAGAACAGACAACGACTCTTTTGTTTCACCACTCACACCACCCTGCCTACGTCGCATCAAACGACGATCATCACAAACACCAGGAATCTTCCCCTTCAGCTGGTCCACCTTCACATTTACAACTACCCCAGAAATAATTCATTTTAACAAAAACATGCTCCTTATGTGTGACTCCCAATCAGCAACAACGAGCTTCAGCTGTGCCTGATTGCGAGCCACACACTGCCCAAAACAAAGAAATACAAAAACATAAAGAAAAGAACATAGAACGCCTACCCAATGTAACACCCTGGCCTAACCAGAATAAAGAACAAAAACCCCTCTCTATGGCCAGGGCGTTACAGTACCCCCCCCCCCCCCCCCCCCCCCAAGGTGCGGACTCCGGCCACAAAACCTGACACTGAAGGGGAGGGTCCGGGTGGGCCTTCTTACGGCGGGATGTGGCCTCTGCTCCACCCTTGGCATCGCCCTCTTAGGTGGCGCACCTGGCCGCGCCGAAGGTCTGGTGGGCGACCCTGACTGCGCCCGGCTGGCGGGCGGCCCTGGTTGCGCCCGGCTGGCGGGCGGCGATGGCTGCGCCTGGCTGGCGGGCGGCGATGGTTGCTCCTGGCTGGCGGGCGGCGATGACTGCGCCCGGCTGGCGGGGACCCTGGTTGCACCCGGCTGGCAGGCGTCCCTGGCTGCGCCCGGCTGGCGGGCATCCCTAGCGGCTCAGGCGGCACTGACCCAGGATTCACCAGGCTGAGGAGACATGTAAGAGGCCTGGCCCTAGGCGTAGGCACAGGAGTCACCGGGCTGGCGGGCGGCTCTGACTGCTCTGGACAGGCGGGCGGCTCAGATGCTCCGGACAGGCGGGCGGCTCTGGCGACTCCGGACAGGCGGGCGGCTCTGGCGGCTCCGGACAGGCGGGCGGCTCTGGCGGCTCTGGACAGGCGGGCGGCTCTGGCGACTCCGGACAGGCGGGCGGCTCTGGCGGCTCCGGACAGGCGGGCGGCTCTGGCGGCTCCGGACAGGCGGGCGGCTCTGGCGGCTCCGGACAGGCGGGCAGCTCTGGCGGCTCCGGACAGGCGGGCGGCTCTGGCGGCTCCGGACAGGCGGGCGGCTCTGGCGGCTCCTGACTGGCGGGCAACTCTGGCGGGCAGCTCTGGCGGCTCCTGACTGGCGGGCAGCTCTGGCGGCTCCTGACTGGCGGGCAGCTCTGGCGGCTCCTGACTGGCGGGCGGCTCTGGCGGCTCCTGACTGGCGGGCGGCTCTGGCGGCTCCGGACAGGCGGGCGGCTCTGGCGGCTCCTGACTGGCGGGCAACTCTGGCGGGCAGCTCTGGCGGCTCCTGACTGGTGGGCAGCTCTGGCGGCTCCTGACTGGCGGGCCGCTCTGGCGGCTCCGGACTGGCGGGCAGCTCTGGCGGCTCCGGACTGGTGGGCAGCTCTGGCGGCTCCGGACTGGCGAGACCCACTGGAGGCCTAGTCCTAGGAGGCGGCACAGGACGGACCAGGATGGGGAGACCCACTGGAGGCCTAGTCCTGGGAGGTGGCACAGGACAGACCAGGATGGGGAGACCCACTGGAGGCCTGGTCCGAGGAGGAGGCACAGGATAAACCTGGCTGTGGGGGAGCACTGGAGTTCTGGTACGGACGCTCTTTACCCACACTCCAGGCTGAATGCCCACTTTGGCCCGGCATGGGCAGAGAGCAGGCATTGGGCGAACTGGACCCTCCCAGCGCTCTGGAGACACAGTGCGCAACGCCGGCGCAGGATAACCTGGACCGAGGAGGCGCACCGGAGACCAGACGCGCTGAGCTGGCACCATCCGCCCTGGCTCGATGCCTGCACTTGCATGGCACTTGTGGGGGGCTGGTATGTAGCGCACCGGGCTTTGAACGCGCACTGGGGACACCGTGCGCTCCACAGCATAACACGGTGTCTTACCAGTACCACGCTGCTTCCGGTAAGCACGGGGAGTTGGCTCAGGTCCACCGCCTGACTCCGCCAATCTCCCCGTGTGCCCCCCAAAAAAATGTTTTGGGGGGCTGCCTCCCATGTCCATTGCGCTCCCTTTCCTTATACCAGCGCCTCTCAGCTCTCCCACTGAGGGCGGCGATAATCCCCAGCTTGAGCCCATGGTCCTTTCCCGTCCAGGATTTCCTCCCAAGTCCACGACTCCAGATAGCTTTTCTCCTGGTGCCTCTCCTTGTGCTGCTCCTTCCTCCGCTGCTTGGTCCGTTGTTGGTGGGTAATTCTGTAACGGCCGTCGCTCAAATGAGACCAAGGTGCAGCGGAGGATGTGTTCATCTTCAGGAATTTATTAAAGAAAGAACACGTTAGACAAAAACAAGAAACCGACAGCCAAACAGTCCTGTCAGGTGCAAACACTAAACAGAAACAATTACCCACAAAACCCAAAGGAAAAACATGCTCCTTATGTGTGACTCCCAATCAGCAACAACGAGCTTCAGCTGTGCCTGATTGGGAGCCACACACGGCCCAAAACAAAGAAATACAAAAACATAGAGAAAGGAACATAGAACGCCCACCCAATGTAACACCCTGGCCTAACCAAAATAAAGAACAAAAACCCCTCTCTATGGCCAGGGCGTTACACGTTTAACTACTTCTAGACTTTCAACCAATTTTAACTAAGTCCAAGTCAGTATACCTATCTATTGGCAAGAAAATAGCATCTGCTAATATTTCTGTTGATAGGGACCAATTCTGTTGTTCGATCTGTCTGGATCGACTGAAGGATCCAATGGCAACTGCCTGTGGACACAGACACTGTATGGACTATATTGAGGGCTGGTGGGATCAGGATGATCAGAGGGGAGTCTACAAATGCCCCCAGTGCAGACAGACCTTCATCCCAAGGCCTTTTCGGAAACAGAAGTACAATGCTGGCTGAAGTAGCAGAGAAACTATAGAACGCTAGACCAGTAGACGTGGAGTGTGACATCTGCACAGGGAGAAAATCCTGTCTGGTGTGTCTGGCCTTACTGCAAGTCTCATCTCCAGCCTCACTTTGAATCTCCTGCATTTAAGAAGCACAAAACGGTCAAAGCCTCCACACAACTACAGCAGAAGATCTGCTCTCATCATGATGAACTGCTGGAGATTTACTGCCATACCAATCAGCAGTGTATCTGTTGTGTTTTTTAGATGAACATAAAGACTCTGAGCTGGATCTCTCACACACAGAGGACAACATCTATTTCCTCCAGAGATACAAAGACCACTATGATCATATTGTGTCTGAAAGATTGCTTATACCACCATCCTGTGTGGCTCTGTTGGTAGAGCATGGTGCTTGTAAAGCCAGTGTTTGAGGTTTGATTCCCATGGGGAACCAGTACAAAAATGTATTAAGTCGCTCTGGATAAGAGTATCAGCTAAAATATAAATCAACACGGGCTGTGATTTTGGGTAGGTGAAGGAATCTTACCTAAAGCAAGAGCTGGAAAGCTACTGTAAGAGCGGGCTGTGGAAAATGAAAATTCCAGTATATTTGATCATTTTAAACAAGGTACACATACAAAATGATGCCCTCATCAAGGATAAACACAAAGTACACAACTTATTTCCATTGTGGTCCTCTTTCATGATAGCATTTGGCAAGTTTGGCATATGTGGCAGGACGAAAAAACAGAAGCTGAAATGGCAGGCCAATTTGTTTATTTATTCAGTGCAATCTGTCCACATGATGCAACCAGTACAGCCAAGCTCGGGAGAATAATTACCAGTGCAATCTCCTTTTGGAGCCAATACAATTCCAAATACTAGTTTTTGCAGTTATTGTGAAGAATTTGGTAATGATGATTTTGATTATCCTTGCCACTCGTGGAACGATTTAGGATACTTGGGATCTACAGGTGATAGGATAGTGTCGGATTTGCTTGACTTCATGAAGATGCTCTTATATTATGAGATCAAGTAAAGATTACAAGCAAAACATGTTTTAAGGAGATGTGGGTCTTTCTATAAGTAATGGGGCCAATATGTGACTTTGGGATCAACATTTCAAAATCGTTTGAAACAAAAATAAAAATATTTTTATGCAGTTCCATGAATGTACTTAGAGGAATACAAGTGAATATATGCAAATTGGCCCATAAGTCCACCTAAAGTGCATTTGGAAAGTATTCAGACCCCTTGACTTTTTCCACATTTTGTTACGTTACAGCCTTATTCAAAAATTCATTAAATACTTTTTTCCCTCATCAATCTACACACAATACCCCATAATGCCAACACAAAAACAGTCTTCTTGGGAATGACGCTACAAGCTTGGCACACCTGTATTTGGGGAGTTGCTCCCATTATTCTCTGCAGATCCTCTCAAGCTCTGTCAGGTTGGATGGGGAGCGTCGCTGCACAGCTATTTTCAGGTCTCTCCAGAGATGTTAGATCGGGTTCAAGTCCGGGCTCTGGCTGGGCCAATCGAAGACATTCAGAGACTTGTCCCGAAGCCACTCCTGCATTGTCTTGGCTGTGTGCTTAGGGTTGTTGTCCTGTTGGAAGGTGAACCTTCGCCCCTCTCTGAGGTCCTGAGTGCTCTGGAGCAGGTTTTCATCAAGGATCTCTCTGTACTTTGCTCCGTTCATCTTTCACTTGATCCTGACTAGTCTCCCAGTCCCAGCCGCTAAAAAACATCTCCACAGCATGATGCTGCCAACACCATGCTTCACCGTAGGGAAGGTTCCAGGTTTCCTCCAGACGTGACGCTTGGCATTCAGGTCAAAGAGTTTGGTTTAGTCATACCAGAGAATCTTGTTTCTCATGGTCTGAGTTCTTTATTTGCCTTTGGGCAAACTCCAAGCAGGCTGTCATGTGCCTTTTACTGAGGAGTGGCCTCCGTCTGGCCACTCTACCACAAAGGCCTGATTGGTGGAGTGCTGCAGAGATGGATGTGCTTCTGGAAGTTTCTTCCATCTCCACAGAGGATCTCTGGAGCTCTGTAAGAGTGACCATCGGGTTCTTGGTCACCTCCCTGACCAAGGCCCTTCACCCCCAATTGTTCAGTTTGGCAAGGCGGCCAGCTCTTGGAAGAGTCTTGGTGATTCCAAACTTCTTCCATTTACGAATGATGGAGGCCACTGTGTTCTTAGGGACCTTCAATGCTGCAGACATTTTTTTGGTACCTTTCCCCAGATCTGTTCCTCGACACAATCCTGTCTCGGACCTCTACGGACAATTCCTTCAACCTCATGGCTTGGTTTTTGCTCTGACATGCACTGTCAACTGTGGGACCTTATATAGACAGGTGTGTGCCTTTCCAAATCATGTCCAATCAATTGAATTTACTACAGGTGGACTCCAATCATATTGTAGAAACATCTCAACGATGATCAATGGAAACAGGATACACCTTAGCTCAATTTCGAGTCTCATAGCAAAGGGTCTGAATACTTATGTAAATAAGGTATTTCAGATTTGCATTTTTTATAATAAATTACTAGTTTAATAAATAAACACTGCTTTTGCTTCATCATTATGGGGTAATGTGTGTAGATTGATGTGAAAAAAACGTTGTTTCATCAATTTTAGAATAAAACTGTAACATAACCAAATGTGGAAAAGGGGAAGGGGTCTGAATACTTTGCGAATGCACTGTATACAACAACATAGGCCTGAGACTATACATCCTTAAGCAGGGTTCATACAGCCATTGGCAAGTAATATTCAAGGACTTTCCGGGAATTCTTCAAGCACTTAATTGATATTTTCAAGGACCTCAATGTTATACAATTGTATAATTTATATAACTGTACATATAGGGCTTAACGTAGAACCCCCCCCCCCAGCACCAAAAAAACCCATGCAAAAAGTGTAAAAGATAAAGTAGGTTATTACCACTTTAAGAATAATGATATTTTTTAGGCCTTGATTTTCAAAATAGTATTACATTCTAAAATATGTGAGAATATTGTGGACATTGCCTAGATAAATAGATTGGATGCATGAATGGCAATTTTTCTGTAGCCTACGTGGCCGACGCAGGCACACATAGACCTTTTAAAGCCATGAATAGCGATAACATTGTGTAATGAGAAAGTGATCAAAAACCAGGTTCCATTTTTCATGGGGATTTGTAGGGAAAGCCAGGTTGAAGCCAACATTAGATGTCTTCCTCATAATACCTGCATGTGGCTTTACCGCAGCAGAGTACCGCAACACCCCTCAATTGAAGCAGCGGGAAACAAATGTAAGTGCCCAAATCTCTCACAAAAACTGATCAAAAATGAAAACAGATTATTATAAGGGAGCAGGAGAACTTAGAAATTGGCTACAATAATTGCAAGGACGTTTCAAGCACCAAAATTAGGAAATGTCGGTTTTTCAAAAAATACTTATTCCAGTATTTGAATTTCTGAGTTCAAGTAGGCTACTTCAAACCCCTTGTATTGTTTAAAATTACAGGTGCAACTGGAAAACAAACGAATTTTATTGAATATACAGTAGCTATGATCCCCCTTATATCTTAATGTAATGACATAAAACAAATGTGCAGATTATTATCAATGACTTAGCAACAGCTGTAACAAGTTGACCAGTATAGGAAATCCTTACTGGTACCCTAGTTTATAGAAATACCCATGTATTTGTCGGGGTTTGGGGACTAGAAAGATGAGATAAGGGAGTTTAAAGTAAGATTGAGGAGTTAGTTAATCACTAATCAGTATACAATATAAGAATTCTGTTAAATTGTATACTGTGGTTAGACATTACTTGTCTGGGCTTGCATTTTGTATGTTTTATGTAGGCCTATGCTGTCGATTTAACTTTGGTTTCTGAATGTTCATATGCAATTAAAGATTGGTAAAGATTTGTGTAAAGATTTAATTAAAATCAAATGTATTATTTTCATGAATTAGACTTGTAATGCTGTTATTGCTGTTAATAAATATGTTATTTAACAAATTATTTTTACATTAAACTGAATGGTAATGTCAGAGTTCCATAATGGTTCACGTAATGGTTGTCCTCGTCTTCTTTCCTTCATCTGCACTGTTCTGAAAGAACTGGACAGGTAATTGAAAGCTACATTTAAATTAAATTATTAAGATATCTAGTGACACCCTGTGGTTAGCCTAAAACAAAGAATGTGGTGCTTTTAAATCTTGTCAAGTTCCATGGAATTACACGTTTTGTAGTGCTTTATATTTATCTACTCCTTATTTACCCATAAAGCCTGCAACATACAATGTCAAAGTTATTCCGTTGCCTCCAGCTTCTCTTAAATGCAAGCAAAACTAAATGCATGCTCTTCAACCGATCGCTGCCCGCACCCGCCCACCCGTCTAGCGTCACTACACTGGACGGTTATGACTTAGAATATGTGGACAACTACAAATACCTAGGTGTCTGGTTAGACTGTAAACTCTCCTTCCAGACTCACATTAAGCATCTCCAATCCAAATTTAAATCTAGAATCGGTGTCCTATTTCGCAACAAGGCCTCCTTCACTCATGCTGCCAAACATACCCTCGTAAAACTGACTATCCTACCGATCCTTGACTTCGGCCATGTCATCTACAAAATAGCCTCCAACACTCGACTCAGCAAATTGGATGTAGTCTATCACAGTACCATCCGTTTTGTCACCAAAGCCCCATATACTACCCACCCCTGCGACCTGTATGCTCTTGTTGGCTGGCACTCGCTTCATATTCGTCGCCAGACCCACTAGCTCCAGGTCATCTATAAGTCTATGCTTGGTAAAGCTCTGCCTTATCTCAGCTCACTGGTCACTATAGCACCACCCACCCGTAGCACGCGCTCCAGCAGGTATATTTCACTGGTCACCCCCAAAGCCAACTCCTCCTTTGGCCGCCTTTCCTTCCAGTTCTCTGCTGCCAATGACTGGAACGAATTGCAAAAATCACTGAAGCTGGAGACATATCTCCCTCACTAACTTTAAGCATTAGCTGTCAGAGCAGCTTACCGATTATTGCACATGTACATAGCCCATCCAATTACCTCATCCCCATATTGTTATTTATTTTTTTGATCCTTTGCACCCCAATATCTCTACTTGCGCATTCATCTTCTGCACATCTATCACTCCAGTGTTTAATTGCTAAATTGTAATTATTTAGCCACTATGGCCTATTTATTGCCTTACCTATCATGACACAAGGCGAGACCCTTATGCAGACACAGGAGGCAGATGGTTGGAGTTTAAGATGTTTAATAAATCCAAAGGGAGTAGGCAAGAGAATGGTTGTGGACAAGCAAAAGGTCAAAACCAGTTCAGAGTTCAGGAGGTACCGAAGGGCAGGCTGGCTCGAGGTCAGGGCAGGCAGAATGGCCAGGCAGGCGGGCATGGAGTCCAGAAAACAAGCAAGGGTCAGAACCGGGAGGACTAGCAAAAGGAGAAAAGGCAAACCAGGAAAACGGGAAAACCACTGGTAGGCTTGGACATACAAGACGAACTGGCACAGAGAGACAGGAAACACAGGGATAAATACACTGGGGAAAACAAGCGACATCTGGAGGGGGTGGAGACAATAACAAGGAAAGGTGAAACAGAGTTGTAAATGACAACTTGTTCTCAACTGGCCTACCTGTTAAATAAAGGTGAAAAAAATAAATAATAATAATTCCAACTGAAGTCTCTCCAGTTCCATGACTCACCACATGAAAACAACCAATCCACACGAGGGAGTTAATGAATAACTTTGTTGCTTAGCCCCTGAAAACTCAAACAATTCCATGCAAACACATTTGCATTCATCAAGCTATGCCTTCAGACAAAGGTCTAACAGTGTATAACTCTCAAGCACCCTACATTCACAAAGAGTAAACAAAACACATTGTGCACCCTAAAGTCATAACATATTTTCCAAACTGTCTTCACAACTTGCAGCCATTCTGAGTTGAGGGTGTTTTTCAGTTCAGTTCAACTGCCTTTAAAATGTAATGATTAACCTTGCCTCATTGTGAGTGCAGAGGCGGGTCTCTCCAATGTCTCTGAGTCAGCTGAATTGTGATGCACTGCCTAATGTGGGATAAAGAGAGAGAGAGAGATGCTAGTATAATATGAAGTCAAACGTCTACTGTTTGCTGATGACCTGGTGCTTCTGCCCCCAACCAAGAAGGGCCTACGTCAGAACCTATAACTTCTCCAAAAGATTCTGTCAGACCTGGGCACTGACAATAAATCCCAGTAAGACAAAAAAATGTTGTTCCAAAAAAGGTCCAGTTACCAGGACCACAAATATAAAATCCAACTAGACACCATTTACAACTGTGACCTGGCCAAGATAAAGCATAGCAGTGTGTCAAAAACAAGAACACAGAGTTACACATAAACAAACGTACAGTCAATAACACAATAGAAAAAATCTATGTACAGTGTGTGCAAATGTAAAAGAGTAGGGAGGTAGGCAATAAATAGGCTACTGAGAAGAAGAATTACAATTTAGCATTAACACTGGAGTGATAGATGTGCAGATGATGATGTGCAAGTAGAGATACTGGGGTGAAAAAGAGCAAGAGGGTAAGTAATAATATGGGGATGAGGTAGTTGGGTGTGCTACCTACAGATTGGCTTTGTATAGGTACAGTGATAGGTAAGCTGCTCTGACAGCTGATGCTTAAAGTTAGAGACGGAGCTTCAGTGATTGTTGCAATTTGTTCCAGTCATTGGCAGCAGAGAACTGGAAGGAAAGGCGGCCAAAGGAAGTGTTGGCTTTGGGGACAACCAGTGAAATATACCTGCTGGAGCGCGTGCTACGGGTGGGTGTTGCTATGGTGACCAGTGAGCTGAGATAAGACGGGGCATTACCAAGCAAATACTTATAGATGACCTGGAGTCAGTGGGTTTAGCGACTAATATGTAGTGAGGGCCAGCCAACAAGAACATACAGGTCGCAGTGGTGGGTAGTATATGGGGCTTTGGTGACAAAACGGATGGCACTGTGATAGACTACATCCAATATGCTGAGTAGAGTGTTGGAGGCTATTTTGTCAATGACATGGCCGAAGTCAAGGATCGGTAGGATAGTCAGTTTTACGAGGGTATGTTTGGCAGCATGAGTGAAGGAAGCCTTGTTGCAAAATAGGAAGCCGATTCTAGATTTAATTTTAGATTGGAGATGCTTAATGTGAGTCTGGAAGGAGAGTTTATAGTCTAACCAGACACCTAGGTATTTGTAGTTGTCCACATATTCTAAGTCAGAACCGTCCAGAATAGTGATGCTGGTCGAGCGGGAGGGTGCGGGCAGCGATCGGTTGAAGAGCATGCACTTAGTTTTACTACCATTTAAAAGCAGTTGGAGGCCACAGAAGGAGTATTGTATGGCGTTGAAGCTCATTTGGAGGTTTGTTAGCACAGTGTCCAAAGAAGAACCAGATGTATACAGAATGGTGTCGTCTGTGTGGAGGTGGATCAGAGAATCACCAGCAGCAAAAGCGACATCATTGATATATACAGAGAAAAGAGTCTGCCCAAGAATTGAACCCTGTGGCACCCCCATAGAGCCTGCCAGAGGTCCGGACAACAGGCCCTCCGATTTGACACATTGAACTCTATCTGAGAAGTAGTTGGTGAACTAGGCGAGGCCGTCATTTGAAAAGCCAAGGCTATTGAGTCTGCCGAAAAAATGCGGTGATTGACAGAGTCGAAAGCCTTGGCCAGGTCGATGAAGACGGCTGCACAGTACTACTGTCACTTATCGATGGCTGTTATGATATCGTTTAGGACCTTGAGCATGGCTGAGGTGCACCCATGACCAGCTCAGAAACCAGATTGCATAGTGGAGAAGGTACGGTGGGATTCGAAATAGTCGGTGATCTGTTTGTTAACTTGGCTTTCGAAGATTTTAGAAAAGCAGAGCAGAATGGATATAGGTCTATAACAGTTTTGGTCTAGTGTCTCCCTCTTTGAAGAGGGCGATGACCGTGGCAGCTTTCCAATCTTTGGGGATCTCAGACGATACAAAAGAGAGTTTGAATAGGCTAGTAATAGGGGTTGCAACAATTTCGGCGGATAATTTTAGAAAGAGAGGGTCCAGATTGTCTAGCCCAGCTGATTTGTAGGGATCCAGATTTTGCAGCTCTTTCAGAACATCAGCTGTCTGGATTTGGATGAAGGAGAAGCGGGGGTGGGGGGGGGGGGGGGCTTGGGCAAGTTGCTGCAGGGGGTGCTGAGATGTTGGCCGGGGTAGGGGTAGCCAGGTTGAAAGCATGGCCAGCCGTAGAAAAATGCCTTTTGAAATGATCGATTATCGCAGATTTATCAGTGTTGACAGTGTTTCCTATCCTCAGTGCAGTGGGAAGCTGGGAGGAGGTGCTCTTATTCTCCATTCTCCACTTTACAGTGTCTCAAAACTTCTTGGAATTAGTGCTACAGGAAGCAAATTTCTGTTTGAAAAAGCTAGCCTTAGCTTTTCTAACTGACGGAGTATATTGGTTCCTGACTTCCCTGAAAAGTTGCATATCGCGGGGGCTATTCGATGCTAATGCAGAACGCCACAGGATGTTTTTGTGCTGATCAAAGGCAGTCAAGTCTGGGGTGAATCAAGTGCTATATCTGTTCTTAGTTCCACATTTTTTGAATGGGGCATGCTTATTTAAGACAGTGAGGAAAGCTTAAATTCTTCTTAATTCAACTACACTGTCCAATTTACTGTAAATATTACAGTGAAGAAATACCATGCTATTGTTTGAGGAGAGTGCACAACAACAAAAAACATTTATCACGGCACTTGGTTTGATACATTCACCTCTGAAAGTAAATAATGTACTTACATTCAGTAATCTTGCTCTGATTTGTCATCCTGAAGGTCCCAGAGATAAAATGTAGCATAGTTTTGTTGATAAAATCTATTTTTATATTCAAATGTAGGAACTGATTTCTAAAGTTTGAACCCCTGCTGTTTCTGGATCCTTGCTTCAGGCCATGAGCTACAGGCAGTTAGATTTGGGTATGTCATTTTTGGCAAAATGTTTGGAAAAGGGTTCGATCCATAAGCGGTTTAAGGAACCCATTGCCCTTTATAGTTGTGAGGTATGGGGTCCGCTCACCAACCAAGAATTCACAAAATGGGCTAAACACCAAATTGAGACTCCTCCGTGTACAGTGGAAAACACCAAATAATGCATGCAGAGCAGAATAAGGCCGATACCCGCTAATTATCAAAATACAGCAAAGAGCCATTAAATACTACAACCACCTAAAAGGAAGCACTTCCCAAACCTTCCATAACAAAGCCACCACCAACAGAGAGATGAACCTGGAGAGGAGTTTCCTAAGCAAGCTGGTCTTAGGGCTCTGTTCACAAACACAAACTGACTCCACAGAGCCTCAGGACAGCAACACAATTAGACCCCAAAAAATCATGAGAAAACAAAAAGATAATTACATTGGAAAGAATTAACAAAAGAACTGAGCAAACAAGAACGCTATTTGGCCCCTAACAGAGACTACACAGTGGCAGAATACCTGACCACTGTGACTGACCCAAAAAGACAGACATGGCTCTCAAGAGAAGACAGGCTATGTGCACATAGCCCACAAAATGAGAAAGAAACTGAGCTGCACATCCTAACCTCCTGCCAAATATATGACCATATTAGAGACACATACTTCCCTCAGATTACACAGACCCACAAAGAATTCGAAAAAACAAATCCAATTTTGATAAACTCCCATATCTATTGGGTGAAATACCACAGCGTGCAATCACAGCGGCAACATTTGTGACCTGTTGCCACAAGAAAAGGGAAACCACTGAAGAACAAACACCATTGTAAATACAACCCATATTTATGTTTATTTCTTTTCCCTTTTGTACTTTAACTATTTGCACATCATTACAAGATTGTATATAGACATAATATGATATTTGAACTTTGGAACCTTTGGAACTTTTGTGATTCTAATGTTTACTGCTAATGTTTATTGTTTATTTCAGTTCTGGTTATTATCTATTTCACCTGCTTTGGCAATGTAAACATATGTTTCCTATGCCAATAAAGCCCCTTAAATTGAAAATTGAAATTGATGTACTGTATATATATATATATACTGTATGGATATATATATATATATATATATATATATATATATATATATATATATATATATATATATATATATATATATATATATATACAGTATACAGAGAGAGAGAGAGAGAGAGAGAGAGAGAGAGAGAGAGAGAGAGAGAGAGAGAGAGAGAGAGAGAGAGAGAGAGAGAGAGAGAGAGAGAGAGAGAGATCGAGAGAGTAGATGGCTGTCTATTGTGTGAGCTAGAGTGTGCAGATCGAAGGCAAATCATCGTCAATCAGAGCATCCCTTTCTTTCGCCAGTCCCTCTCTCTTCTTCTTTCTCCCTCCTCTTTCTTTCTCCCAGCCTCTCTCTCTTTCTTTCTCATTCTTTCTCTCTCTCTTTTCTCTGACACCTCTGGGTAGACTCATTATGTGAATTTTAGAGTAGAGTAGGTTGCAGTTGGAGGAAAAGACAGAGTTTAGAATGATGCCTACATAGAATTACAAAAAATACATTACAATCATCACGGCCTTAGATCTCCTGTGGAGAGACTCTATCTTGTCGGCTGTACATGCAGGCCTAACTGAAAACACCTATTCATACCCTGAGGACCCCTCTTTCTCTGTGTGTAGATCCAAGTAAGCAGATGAGGAAGGCAGAGTAGCTTAAATGGTGCGGTAAAGACATTGAGAGAGCGAGAGAGAGAGAGACTAATTCCTTAATGATACCTTCCATTTGTCATCATGTCATCAGTCTGTCTCTGTACTGAGTGCTGTCTAGTGTTAATCTCTGCAGTTCTTGCGCCCCTATGGGAGCAAGTAATATTACACCCGCAATGTGAACCTTGAACAGGAGCTTCTTATTCGTCACATCAGAGTAAGGAGACAAGAGAGAGAGAGAAAAGAAGAGCGAGAGACAGAGAGAGAGAGAGAAAAAAATAGTGTCTATGTTTCTCAGAAAGCAGGATGGAATATGTGCTTGAATGATCGCTCATCTTTGGAGTTAATTGGCAATGTGAAAGACACGTCATGCTCAAATCCTTTCTGCATCTATATTCAAAATATTCAAAAGCTTTATATTATTGCACACAAAGGCACTTCCAGCTCTCCAAGTGATGTACTGCATGCAAACAAGGAAGTCACTGCATAAAAGCACCCCAGGTTAATCATCTGCAGGACCAGAGAGTAATGTGGTGTGGATGAGTCTCTGTGTTTCTTCTAACTGGATAACAGTTTATGTTCTTCCTGCATACGGGGCCACGGCAATAACCATCTGTTAAAAGATTTTTTTTTACAATTTTGCCTTTTGACTGTCGATATTGGATGTTTTACGCTCTCTTCATCCACCCAGTTAACTCAGTAAATCTCCAGCTTCCCCTCATTGAAACCAGTTTTGTCACTTCTCTTTCTGTGTTTCTCGCTCTCTCTCTCTCTCTCTTTCTCGCTCTCTTGCTGTTTCTCTTTCTGTCTCTCGCTCATCTTTCCCATGTACAATGTCCTTGGGATTTGGAAAGCAGCAAATGAAATGTAACATTATTCTAAACTCTGTCTGTTTTTTGTTTCCTTGGATTGGGAAATGGCACAATCATTTTATTATTATTTTCTCTTTCCCTCTCCTCCTCTTCTCTCTCTCTCTGCTTGTCTCTGGGGAGTGGTCCATCCCCTGCTTGTGTCACTTGCCCCACATTCTTAAAGAAATGCCATGATTAATTCAGATTAAAAGGCCTCTGGGCTAGCTGTATGTGTGTGTGTGTGTGTGTGTGTGTGTGTGTGTGTGTGTGTGTGTGTGTGTGTGTGTGTGTGTGTGTGTGTGTGTGTGTGTGTGTGTGTGTGTGTGTGTGTGTGTGTGTGTGTGTGTGTGTGTGTGTGGAATGGAGCTCATAGCAGCAGCAGGGGCTATTAACGGACCAGCATGCCTCTCTTCTGTTCTGACCCACTGCCACCGAAGTCATCCCCAGCCTGCACAGCTAAACACACTAATTAAAACACTACGTGTATCACAGCACATTAAATACTGTAAATGATCACAAGGTTATTACTTCATAGACATTTTAGATGCACTAGAAAATGTAGAACCACCTGAGGTAGGAATAATTGTGGCTGTATAATCAGCAGCAGTAGCCTAATCGCAGAAATGGTCAGTGACGGCAGAATCAGAGATCCCTCTTCTAAAGAATCAAGAAGCGTAATGACTGATGTCCAAAATCCACTTAATGCTGGGAGCATATTATGCTTTCAAAGCCAGCACAGTATTGAGCACACACAGATGGAAATGGAGACCAACGACTAAAGGGAGATTATCCATTATGTTCTTTCAAGAGAGAGCTAGTGTGACTTGGGCTGTTTCGAATAGTCTAAAGTTGCTTCCTCTCCTTTCCTTCATCCACACTGATCTGAAAGCACAGGATAGGTGATAACAGATGGCCCAAGGCATCCCTAAATTATCCATATGATTTTCACCCAGGAGAGGAAGCGACTTTAGACTGTTAGGATTTACGCCTTTACTGCAATTATCTATTTCACTGCTTGGGACAACATGCTGATGATTAATGAGATGAGGAGATGAAGCCACTTAAGACTATTGAGATGCAGCCTCAGACTAGTTAGTCAGTACTGTGACAGCTTTTAGCCTCTGCCAGTGAAGTGTTGAGAATGTGAATTAGTGCTACTCCAATTCCCCACACATCTGAGACACCTTGGGGAGCAGAGCGCTGCTTCTTACTGTAAGTTACAGTGCAGGTGACACAGATGGACTCTGCATTATACAACACCAAGCAGCATTCATGCACTTCATGTACAGAGCATGATGTACAGAATATTGCCTGCATTGCATAATAAGTGCCTTATTACAGTCATTAGCTTAGCTGACCACTAGTAGGTAGTCTTGCTCTTTCTAAATCTTAGGCGGCTGTCTATCCATTGCTATCACCCTATCTTATATCTGCCTAAACAACACCACTATTCTACATAATCATAATTTAACTTCTAATAAAGATACCTGATCTAGAACATAGGATACATTGTTGGGTGAGGGAGAATTTACAAACACTTAGTTTGAGTTGGTTTAGTAATGCAATGCATAAGCATACCAATGTGTTTAAGTTTTATACAAACTTCAAACAAGTGTTATAACACAGTTAGTTATACGTAGGCCTACAGTGTAACAGTGTGCACCTACACTGCAATTAGGCCTACACTGTAGCTGCCTACATGCCTATGTAACTCATTAATCACTACCATGTAACTACATAGGTTTTAGGAAAGTTGGACCGAAAGAGCAACAATTCCTTCTCGTTAAGCCGCTGGTTGACATTCACGGCTTTCCTGGGGCTGAGTTCGAGCGTTTCTCCCTCCTACTATTCCATGATGTAACTCTGTTCCAATGAAAACAGGTGGATTTCCCAGATTCCTCCAATCCCGATCTGCCTTGAGAATCCATGGGAGAGGTGAAGAGGCTGGTCATGGCGCTGTAGTGAAGTTCGTCAGGGGAAATTCGTCAGGACCAGAACAACACAAATTTGGACTATTGCATATAGTGTTTTTGGTTATAAGTGCTTTTACGTTGTTGGAAGTAACCTTGGGCTACTTATTTTTGGAAGTGAGTTGATTCGCAAGAGAGCGACGATTGTTTTTTATCAGAACGGGAAGCCAGCCTACTTGCGTGAGCAATAGATACAAAGTTAACGTTCGTTACACCTAGCCTACTGGATATACTAGTGTGCTACTCAGGTGTGGGACGAGTCCAGTTGCTACGATGGACCACTGGAATTAAGGAATTTGGGACTCCTGATTGTTGGGAATATTTTAGCTGTCTGGCAGCGTTTTGGATTAACAAGTAACGTTAAATTCGTCTCCTTTCCGTGTGTTGCGAAAACGGATAGTCGGCAGTCATGCCAGCGAAAACAAAGTACAATCTTGTTGACGATGGCCATGATTTGAGAATTCCATTGCATAACGAGGAAGCATTCCAACATGGGATCAACTTCGAAGCCAAGGTGAGTTGTTTGTATATGTTATTGTATTGATATTATTTGCTAAACTATCATTAACTTTTGACAAACCAATGTTGTAGTTAGCTTAATAAGGTTTGTTAAGTATCAGCCTAGGTTATATCCTAGGCTAATCCCCCTTCTACTTTTCCCACATTAATGTTGTTAGTGTTGGTGTTTGAATATCGCAGTAGTAAAAACAAATATGGTAACATTTCTATAATTGCTTTCTGTTTTGATCCTAACCAGTACATCGGCAGTCTGGACGTGGCGCGGCCGAACAGCAGAGTGGAGATCGTAGCTGCTATGAGAAGAATACGGGTTAGTTATGCCCTTCATCTAAAGAAACTAGTCACCAATCTCGGCTACTGATGTTCCATTGCGAAACAATGCCATAATGCCCATGTAGGTAGGCTAGGCCATGCGATAAATCTGGCTGGATTTGATGACAAGAAGAACGTGAAAGAACTAAGCACAGATGCGCTTATAAGTGTTCCTATCTGGGTGGCCTGGCTGCGTACCGGCTCCAGCGTAATTTAACCACGCCACTAGAAAGTGTGACAAATCAATCAACAAATGACTCGGCTTAGCAGAACTAAATCGGGTTAGTTAAGCAAAATATATTACTCAGGTTTATAGGCTCCTGAAAATTGTATGGGCCGCTTTTTCTTGTTCTCATGTGGTCCATGCGGTCGGACGGTGATCAGGGATGGCGCTCTTTGAAGTGAGGCAATGGGGTGGAAATGCTTTATAGAAACTGCGTTTCGCGGTCTCGCGCTCTTCATTGGTCTTATATTGTCTGATCGTTAGCCTATGGTCATCTTAAAATATTGATCTCAATATTCACCACCATACTGTGTTTCTTTTTGACCATTTATTTGTGCTATATCCTGTTGAATTTCTACAGTTGTATATCCTGATAATTCTGGCTGTTTGGTGAAGGTAGGCTATGTCATTACTGTTTAACCAGTACAAGCAAAGGTTATAGGGTCAATATTTGCTCATGGCCCTGGCTTACAAGTTCCCGTAAGTGTGTGTGCAGTTTGAGTTTTATCTCAATAAAGATTACTATGTAATATCACTTCTTCTCAGGAGAAAGGTTTTATCTGTGTTTTTCAAATATGTGGAATATCAGAGAGATGAGAGAGTTCTCCCATACTCCCACCACACAACAGGGCTTTGTATCATTGTTTGTTATTTTTAGACATTGTTACTCAGATGTTCTCTTCATTCCCTGTTGTTGCAGGCTCCTGATACTTGTCTAGTCAACTCACACACACATACACACACACGCACATAAATACACGCAAGGTGCAAATTATCCTATTAATTGTTTGAAAGCCGAGACCCCCTGCCCACAGTGCGGACCCCTGCCAGGGCAAATCAGCAGCTGTTGTTGTTGGCAGCAGAAAAGGCTCTACCTCTTACTGTGTGAAAATAGTTTAAACAGGCCTGGTCAACACAAAGGACGGAAACAGGCATCTGGGCCTGGTGTGGAAGCTCTGGCCAGACTGTTTGTATGGACTTTAAACTTTCAAGTCACATTTTTACATTGCGGTGTCCTTATTACTGTGTAATTATTCCTGTAAGTACAGTGTACTCCTAATAAAAATAGTGTACTTTGTTCGTATTGAACAGTATGGTATTAGTTTAAAGGTCAATATGTAGGCTTGTTGTAAAATAGCTGTGTTGGTTTGTCTCACTGTTAACTTATCTCACTAGTCTAGCAGCAAATTAGTGTTAATCAGTTTGTTTTCCCTGAGTCATGTGTCATTGCGATTGCTAAGCAACTTGTTGATAGTGTGTGTGTGTGTGTCACCTATCAGAACTGCCATGCCTGGTAACCAATAAAAAAATAAAACAGCCGGGAACGGCCAATTGTACTGAATAAGAAAAAATCCTATTGGGAAATAATGCTTTTTAGCCTATTAATTGATGGAAATACCAGTCGATGGAAATACATTTGATTGGTCATGCTTATTGGTCTATAAACAATTTGCATAATTTAGTGGAATTAAATGGGCACGTATGTACAGTATATTCGTTATGTAGGCCTATCTTATTTATCATGCGTACAGCATTCAGATACAGAGCCATTGAATGCAAAACTGTCAGACAGCGCGAGAGCTGCTGCTACAGCATCTCAAACAGCAAACATATTCATCGGAAGGCAGGCTTCATCAGTGTGTCACACACCACTTTGCAATGAGCTAGTTGCAGTATGCATTTTGAAAACATACACTTCATTATTTGACACCTCAACATTTGAATACATATTATGAGGGGGCCTTGCTCGGACCTTGTGGGGGGCCCCGCAAAACTGCGCTGCGCCACTGACGCACACACACATACGAGTCATCCACACACACACTTTTGCAGAGAGCCCATATTTCAAATAATCCATTCTTCTCTTAGTATTAAAGGACATTTTATATGAATGATTTACAGCAGAGCATTATGAGAAATCTGTGCTGGGAGATAAATAGTAGAAGAGGAAGAGAATCAGGCTCTATATCTTAACTTAGCCTCCCTGTATAGTACTGGAGCTGCAGCTCTTCAGAGGAGAAGAGACCTTTGCAGTGTCTTAAAGGGATTCATTTCTCATGAATCTGCTTTAGCTGGGTTAATTGACGGTGCTCTGATAGACCAGCAGAAGGAAATGATTAGAGGCAGACTAAGGATGAGAAGAGAGGTCCACTGCGCCAGAATACATCAATTGACTATAACTAGCTTCTAATTCTGCTGTCTAGATGATGCTCTGATGCCCTTTGAAACATCATCATCAGTTTATCCATATGTACCGACTGCCTCGATTCGGTGTAATGTAGCAAAATTGAAATTGTGTTTTTTTTACATTGGATAAAAGTAGAGACTCAGAGCTACCAAATGGTATAGCATACACTGCAGTTGAGGAACAATAAGAAAGTAATTCTGCTTTGAAAGTTGATAAACTTGTAACCCGCCTTTTGAGAAAATGTTCCTGTTTTGGTACACCTACTGGAGAGCTCTTCGTCTACACCTATTCAGCATCGTTTACACCCTCTTAAGCCTTAGCCCCACCCATCTCTTTAAGGATTCACATGTGTGGCCATCTGCAAAACAGAGTGAGTAGATAGTGTAGTAAACAACCAAAGATTTCAAGACTAAAAGTGGTTAAAGTAGTAGCCTACAATAAGACAAAACTCCAGGTAAAAATACCCTTTATCTAGTCCTTCGCCTATATCCTAATCTGACTTTTGTGCAGATCATGTTGTTCTTTACATTACCGTCATAAACACACTATATCAAATAAAATCAACGTTTATTGATTTTATTTGGGTGCGTCAGAACTGTTCACAGTTGAGCTCACTCAGTTTAACTCAGTGCTGATTGGCTATTCTTTTATACTTTTTTTATCGAGGGATGTCAAATGCTCGCTGGCTGAATGCAAGGGTGACAACAATGTCATACTCTTTATGACAGAATCAGATAGATAGCCTATACATACAGAGACAGAGGGGCGCTGTTTCACTCGCTTGGATGCTTACTCTGTTGAGATACAATCAGGCTCTTGCAAATTGAAGGAAAATTGTGAAAACACAGAGACGAAATACATAATTTTAAATGTTTGTATAAAAAATTTTTTTTGGGGGGGTCTAGCTTCCCTTGGCGTCCATGAAAACACGCCACTGATCCAAATACCAACTGTCAATTTACGCATACGATTATGAATACGAGTATGGCCATGTCGGCACACCCCTACCAGACACACTTGTCTAAATTGATGGGTCATGTGAAAGAAATGCTATATCCACCCCCAGCCACATAGCTAAGTGGATGGGTCACTATTGTCTAGACATGTACAGATGTTCATGAAATACAATAGATGGCCGTAATCAACCCCAGACACACCTGGCTAACTTGATGGGTCATGGGGTGGCCGGTAGCCTAGTGGTTAGAGGATTGGGCCACTAACTGAAAGGTTGCTAGATCAAATCCCCGAGCTGACAAGCTAAAACTCTGTCGTTCTACCCCTGAACAAGGCAGTTAACCCACTGTTCCCCGGTAGGCCTTCATTGTAAATAAGAATTTGTTCTTAACTGACTTGCCTAGTAAAATGAAATCATCTGGCGAAGTGGAGTCTTTTGTTTAGACATGTAGCTAGCTAACTAGCTAGCTAAACAATGATCTACTAGTAATACAAACTGATTGTCATAGCTAGCCACATGAAATGCTGTGGTATGAATCTTCAGGTAGATAAAGCTAACCAACTAGGTTCAATGTTAGCTAGCTAGCTAACATTATGCTATAACTAGCAATGCAAATGGATTTCTGAGATACAAATAATATTACTACACAGATCATACACGTAACATTAGCTAGCGAGCCAGCAAGATAACGTTCGCTAGCTGGCTAACAGAACGCTTTAACTTGCAAATAACACAACTTTCTGACAAAACTAGAAACGTATAATATCTGAAAATGTAGCTAGACTCTTACCTGTATACATGGGATAAACGCTTCACGGCAGCGTGTCTTTTCAGTTTGGTTTGTAGCTAGCTACAGCTTGTTTGCCTCATTGTTGTGTCAAGTCACTCTGGTTTACACTGACCGTGTGCAGAAAGTAGTCCATCACAACATTTTCTCACTGATCATTGTCAATAGCGCCTGCTAAATTCTGGGCAGCAATGTTGTTGAGATCAGTAGCAACACTTTTATGGTTCTCCATGGCTTACGTTATATCTTTTAAAAAAAAGCCGTATTTGGTAGCAAGGATTATCTACATATACTGAGCAGCTCATGTTATAGACAGAAGCCTGCTACATTGTTGACCAATCCGAACTCATCTCTCGGCATGTCCAGCCCATCCATTATCTCAGCCAATCATAGCTAGCAGGAAGGTTCCTGACTTTTTCCGTCGCTAAACCAACTAGGCTCGTAATTTAACAATTTTATTCGTATTTACTGATGGCATACCAGTTTATTATTAAGGCACATGAAAGTTCACATTTTCCAGAAAGCATTTCTGTCTAGAAACAAATGCCTTTCCTGTGAAGTAGTGACATGTGACATACACCTAGTTTCTTGAAACGTGTCACATATGTTATCATTTATAAGCAAGTTATAACCGTATAGTAATGTTGTCTATGATATATTTACATACAGTACCATTCAAAAGTTTGGACACACCTGCACGCTTGGCATTCTCTCAACCAGCTTCATGAGGTAGTCACCTGGAATGCATTTCAATTAACAGGTGTGCCTTGTTAAAAGTTAATTTGTGGAATTTCTTTCCTTCTTAACCTCTCTGGGGTATGTGGGATGGTAGCGTCCCACTCGCCAACAGCCAGTGAAATAGCAGAGCGCCAAATTTAAAACAACAAAAATCTCATAATTCAAATTTCTCACACATACAAGTATTATACACCCTTTTAAAGATAAACTTCTCGTTAATCCAACCACAGTGTCCGATTTCAAAAAGGCTTTATGGCGAAAGCATAGCATTAGATTATGTTAGGACAGCACCTAGACAAGAAAAACCACACAGCCATTTTCCAAGCAAGGAGAGGCGTCACAAAAACCAGAAATACAGCTAAAATGAATCACTAGCCTTTGATGATCTTCATCAGATGGCACTCATAGGACTTCATGTTACACAATACATGTATGTTTTGCTCGATAAAGTTCATATTTATATCCAAAAAACCCATTTTACATTGGCATGTAATGTTCAGAAATGTTTTGCCTCCAAAACTTCCTGTGAATGAGCACATCAATTTACAGAAATACTCATCATAAACGTTGATAAAATATACAACTGTTATGCATAGAATTAAAGATACACTTCTCCTTAATGCAACCGCTGTGTCAGATTTCAAAAAAGCTTTACGGCAAAAGCACACTTTGCAATAATCTGAGTACAACGCTCAGTCACCAAAACAAGCCATACAGATACCCGCCATGTTGTCAACAAAAGTCAGAAATAGCATTATAAATATTCACTTACCTTTGATGATCTTCATCGGAATGCACTCCCAGGAATCCCAGTTCCACAATAAATGTTTGTTTTGTTCGATAAAGTTAATTTTATGTCCAAATACGTCCATTTTGTTCGCGCGTTAGGTTCACTATTCAAAATGCAGAAGGCGCACGCACTAAAGTCCAGACAAAAAGTCAAAAAAGTTCTATTACAGTTTGTAGAAACATGTCAAACGATGTGTAGAATCAAACTTTAGGATGTTTTTATCATAAATCTTCAAAAATATTCCAACCGGACAATTCCTTTGTCTTCATAAAGGAAAGAGAACTGAGCTCGTGCTCATGGCCTCGCGCGTAGCTAAAATAATGGCCTACTGCCAGACACCTAACTCAAACAGCTCTTATTCGCTCCCCATTCACAGTAGAAGCCTTAAACAACATTCTAAAGACTGATCTAGTGGAAGCCTTAGGAAGTGCAATATGACCCCATAGACACTGTATATTGGATAGGCAATCACTTGAAAAACTACAAACCTCAGATTTCCACACTTCCTGGTTGGATTTTTTCTCAGGTTTTTGCCTGCCATATGAGTTATACTCACAGACATCATTCAAACACTTTTAGAAACTTCAGAGTGTTTTCTATCCAAATCTACTAATTATATGCATATTCTAGCTTTTGGGCCTGAGTAGCAGACAGTTTACTCTGGGCACGCTTTTCATCCGGACTTGAAAATACTGCCCCCTACCCCGATGAAGTTAACGCGTTTGAGCCAATCGGTTGTGTTGTGACAAGGTAAGGGTGGTATACAGAACATAGCTCTATTTGGTAAAAGACAAAGTCCATATGGACAGCTCAAATAAGCAAAGAGAAACGACAGTCCATCATTACTTTAAGACATGAAGGTCACTCAATCCAGAAAATGTATAGAACTTTAGAAGTTTCTTCAATTGCAGCCGCAAAAACCATCAAGCACTATGATGAAACTGGCTCTCATGAGGAACGCCACAGGAAAGAAAGACCCAGAGTTACCTCTGCTGCAGAGGATAAGTTCATTAGAGTGACCAGCCTCAGAAATTGCAGCCCAAATAAATGCTTCACAGAGTTCAAGTAACAGACACATCTCAACATCAACTGTTCAGAGGAGACTGCCTGAATCTGGCCTTCGTGGTCGAATTGCTGCAAAGAAACCACTACTAAAGGACACCAATAAGAAGAGACTTGCTTGGGCCAAGAAACACAAGCAATGGACATTAGACCGGTGGAAGTCTGTCCTTTGGTCTGATGAGTCCAAATTTGAGATTTTGGATTCCAGCCGCTGTGTCTTTGTGAGACGCAGAGTAGGTGAACGGATGATCTCTGCATGTGTGGTTCCCACCGTGAAGCATGGAGGTGGTGTGATGTGTGCGGGTGCTTTGCTGGTGACACTGACATGTATAGTTTTGAGTCATCCGCAAAGTAGCCACCCTTTGCCTTGATGACAGCTTTGCACACTCTTGGCATTCTCTCAACCAGTTTCATGAAGTTGTTTCCTGGAGTGAATTTCAATTTACAGGTGTGCCTTTTTAAAAGTACATTTTGGGGAATTTCTTTCCTTCTTAATGTGTTTGAGGCAATCAGTTGTGTTGTGACAAGGTAAGACTGGTATACAGAAGATAGCCCTATTTGGTAAAAAACCAAGTCCATATTATAACAAGATCAGCTCAAATAAGCAGACACCTCACAAGTCCTCAACTGGCAGCTTCATTAAATAGTACCCGCAAAACACCAGTCTCAAAGTCAACAGTGAAGAGGCGACTCCGGGATGCTGGCCTTCTAGGCATAGTTCCTCTGTCCAGTGTCTGTGTTCTTATGCCCATCTTAATCTTTTCTTTTTATTGGCCAGTATGAGATTAGAGGTCGACCGATTAATCGGAAAAGCCGATTAACTTCTATGGGCTAGGTGGGACGATCTTCATCAGATGACACTCCCAGGACATTATGTTACACAATACATGTATGTTTTGTTCGCTAAAGTTCATATTTATATCCAAAAACAGCATTTTACATTGGCGTGTGATGTTCAGAAAATGTATTCCCACCAAAACCCCAGTGAATGTGCACATCAATTTACAAAAATACTCATCATAAACGTTGACAAAATATCTAACAATTATTTTAAGAATTATAGATAGACTACCCCTGGATGCAACCGCTGTGTCAGATTTTAAAATAGCTTTACGGAGAAAGCACATTTTTCAATATTCTGAGTTCATAGCTCAGCCATCACGGTGAGCTATTCAGACACCCGCCAAGTTCGGGGCAACCTAAACTCAGAATTAGTATTAGAAATATTCTCTTATCTTTGCTGATCTTCGTCAGAATGCACTCCCAGGACTGCTGCTTCCACAAGAAATGTTGTTTTTGTTCGAAAAAATCCATATTTATGTACAAATACCTCCGTTTTGTTCGTGCGTTCAGGTCACTATCCAAAGGGTAATGCGCTAGCGCGGAACGAGAGACGAACAGTCAAAATGTTCCATTACCGTACTTAGAAGCATGTCAAACGCTGTTTAAAATCAATCTTTATGGTATTTTTAACGTAAAATTGCGATAATATTCCAACCGGACAATAGCATATTCATTCAAGAAGAAAAAGAAGGAGGGGCGCGCTCGCGGGACCGAGCATATCCAATCCCTTTGTTGCCAGGCAGATCACTCAGTAACTGAGCTCCTATTATCTGCCCAGTGACAGGAAAATGCTCAAACCACTTTCTAAAGGCTTTAGACAACCAATGGAAGCCTTAGGAAGTGCAACGTCACCCCACAGACACTGTAGGTTCGATAGAGAATCAAAAGAAGAACTACAATTCTCAGACTTTCCACTTCCTGCTTGGAATTTTCTCAGGTTTCTGCCTGCCATATGAGTTCTGTAATACTCACAGACACCATTCAAACAGTTTTAGAGTGTTTCCTATCCAAATCTACTAATAATATGCATATTCTAGTTTCTGGGCCAGAGTAATAACCTGTTTAAATTGGGTACGTTTTTCATCCGGCCGTGAAAATACTGCCCCCTAGCCCAGACAAGTTAATCAGGGCCGATTTCAAGTTTTCATAACAATCAGAAATCGGTATTTTTTTAGACCTTTATTTAACCCCTGTGCAGACATCCAGCGAAAAATCATATCGCCATTAGCATAACAAAATATTATAGTTTTTTTTTTCAATATTTTTTTTCAAATTATATCGTTTTATAGATACACCTCTCCTGAATCGAACCACGTTGTCCGATTTCAAAAAGGCTTTACAGCAAAAGGAAAACATTAGATTATGTTAGAGGAGTATATCGTAAAAGTAGCCACATAGCCATTTTCCGACCAACCACATGCATCACAAATAACCAAAAAACAGCTAAATGCAGCACTAACCTTTGACAATCTTCATCAGATGACACACCTAGGACATCATGTTACACAATACATGCATTCTTTTGTTCGATAAAGTTCATATTTATATATAAAAACAGCATTTTACATCGGTGCGTAACGTTGACTAACTATTTTCCCTCAAATGCATCCGATGAAACAGAGCTACAATTTACTAAATTACTATTCGAAAACATTTTTTAAATGTAATATTGTCATTCTAAGATTTATAGATGAATATCTCTTGAAAGCACCTGTAATGCCAGATTTAAAATTAACTTTACTGGGTAATCATACTTTGCGATGAAAGGGTACTCTGAAAAATAGGCTAACGTTACAGGTCAGCGCCATCTTGGAACAATCGCATATCACATCTAGTCTTGTATACTATTGTCAATAATCCCTTACCTTTGGTTGTCTTCATCAGAAAGCACTTCCAGGGATCCCAGGTCCACAACAAATTTATTTTTGTTCGGAAAAATTACTCCTTTATGTTCCAAGAGCTTGTTGTTGTTAGCGCGTCTGAAAGCTGATCCAAATGCTCCGTCGGCCACGGGACAGCCATTTCGATTTTCCATTTAGGTTCGTTCAAACATGTCAAACGTTGTATAACATAAATCTTCAGGGCGTTTTTCAACAAGAGAGCCAATAAGATTCAAGGAGGATGATTGCATTGTGTTTCAAAACGTTTCGAAAGGGGAGGGTAACCAGGGGCGCCGGCGTCATAATGGTGATGGCCCTCTCCGTGTGACCACGTTCCACAGCGTGTCATTCTGTCAGTTTTCACAGTAGGAGTCTCAAATCACTTTGTAAAGACTGGGGACATCTAGTGGAAGCAATAGGAAGTGCTCAATGAACCATAGCTCACGGTGTGATTAATAGGCAACGTGATGAAGTTGAGTTCGCCATTCAGAATTCCACTTCCTGTTTCCATCTGTCTCGGGGTTTTGACTGCCATATGAGTTCTGTTATACTCACAGACACCATTCAAACAGTTTTAGAAACTTTAGGGTGTTTTCTATCCACAAGTATTCATTATATGCATATCCTAGCTTCTGAGTTTGAGTAGGAGGCCGTTTAAAATGGGCACGAATTTTTTTCAAAAATGCGCTGTGGCGCCCCCTATCCTAGGGGAACGTCAAGAGGTTAAACAATAAAAAAATGACCGTTTAAACATTAAGAAAAATGGAACATGTGTCACATCCCTATTACTAATGTGTTAGTTCTAGTAGCTCCTGTAAAACTTTAATTAAATGCGGAGTGTCAAATAGTCGCCTGTCCCTTTTAATAGCCGAGCAATGGCACACATTTCAGCAAATAAAGGCCTGTTTCAAATAAATAGCGGGTCTAAATGAACTGTTTACGACCTGTGCACCTACGTTATAAACTTTAATTTGGGTCATGATGGGTTTAGGGCAAATTCAAGTATCATGTAGTAGCCCAAACCTATTAATGTTACATTGAGCTGGGTGAATGGAATATGAATGACAGTTATCCAATATGGTGTAATCAATAATAAGGCCATGCTCATAAAAAATGATCGTCCTCCCTAATCTTAAACGGCACTGACCACCAGTGCTGTGTATGAATAGCTCAGTAGCTTTAATGGAAACTTTCATCAGTGTGGCTAAACTGTAGGGCCTTAGGGAGTATTGCTGTGGGGATGAGTGATCGCTAGCTAGCCTAGTGTTGTACCAGACACTTAACTCACACAGAGGGGCTGTGGGGCTATGCAGTCATTGGTGTAGAGCAATTAGATATGCAAAAGGCTCAGCTGAGGGTTCCTCTCCCATCTGTTCTCTCTGGACAGTCTTTCTGTTAGTGGGACTCCTGGCCAGCGGCCCGCATGCTGTGCCTGCCCTCTCTCTATTCTCCCCAAAGAGCCTCTCACACACCCAGTTTGTGTGTGTTTGGGTGTGTGTGTGTGTACTCTCACTATCGGCAGCAGCAATGTGTCCTCAGCAGCACTGACCCAGAGTGTGGAAACAGAGCCAAGACATAGTCGGACCCCTGCACTTGTTTCCCAGAGAGACTGACAGCTCTAAATCAAACCATACCCTCCATATCCTCCCCCTCTCCCCTTTTCTCCCAACCTCCCTTTCTCTCTCTCCTACACTCTCTTTTTCTCCCTTAATCTCTTTCGCTTTCTCAGCATTTCTCCCTGACAGTCTCCCTCTCTCTCTCTCGTTCCCTCCGCCCCTCCTCCATTGAGGGAGTAATTTCACCCCCCCACCCCACTCCTCATCAGGAGGGAAACTTAAGCTGGGCGGAGGGATGTTATGTTATGTTTTCTCTAAATAAGCTTTGTTGTACAATTGATGGTCAAATACACTGCATTTCTAACAGTCAGTATAAGCTAATGAATCACTGATCTGGCTTTCAAGTCTGTCTATGAAAATACCCTTTTTGTTCCAAATGTAACCAGAACCATGCATAATGCACATTCACTAATAATCACTAACTTCTTGTAGCAGGCAAAACACATAAACAATCTCTAAAGCACAAGCCCACGTGCTAGTGAGTAGCCAGCTAATCTTTATAGGAATCTTTATGTTTCAAGTTTAGCCAACTTCGATCTATTTGCTAGCTAACAAGGCAAAACAGTAGAATTGCTATAAACACACCCTTCTTTATGTCTCTAACTGTTTGAACAACATGCTAGCCTGCCCACTTTGTTCAGATGTTGAGATCAAGACGCCTACCTTATCTCTCAGAATGAGAACTAGTTACCAATTCCTTATATAGTTGTGTTTTATTCTTATTGCACATTTATAAAACACAGACTAGCTAGCTAGTATAATAGTATTTGGCTAAAATGCTGCTAGCGGGATGTGGTACCGCAATGCCGCTGGCGACAATCTGAGCAAGAATTTTCCCAGAATCAATGTTTATCAATTGATACTCCCATTTTAGGAGTGTTTCCTCTGTGCACAATTTGAGCAGTTGAGCCATAAAGGGTATCATTAGAAAGGTTAAATTCTCCTCTATTTCAGTAAATGAATGTCTCATTGTGTTTCGGTGTCCATATGACTGATTCTGTTGGACCAGTGATCAAATGCAAATAGCGGTTTCATTCTCGCCAAAATCTGTCCAAAATAAAGCCAATGCATTTCTATGGACTTATTTTGGACCTAAGCTTGTCGCCTGTCTTCCCGCCTTTGGGACAACAACTCCCATTGTTAGGGCAGAGACATGATCATCTCGTCATTATATGCAGTGCGTTCGGAAAGTTTTCAGACCCCCCTTGACTTTTTCCACATTTTGTTACATTACAGCCTTATTCTAAAATGGATGAAATTGTTTTTTTCCTCAGCAATATACACACAATACCCCTTAATGACAAAGCATTTTTGCAAATTTATAACATTTTTAAAACGGAAATATCACATTAACATAAGTATTCAGACCCTTTACTCAGTACTTTGTTGAAGCAGCTTTGACAGTGATTACAGCCTTGAGACTTCTTGGGTATAACGCTGCAAGCTTGGCACACCTGTATTTGGGGGGTTTCTCCCATTCTTCTCTGCAGATCGTCTCAAGCTCTGTCAGGTTGGATGGGGAGCGTCTAATAATCAATTAGCCTTTTAAAATGACAAACTTGGATTAGCTAACACAACGTTCCATTGGAACACAGGAGTGATGGTTGCTGATAATGGGCGTCTCTACGCCTATGTAGATATTCCATTAAAAATCATCCGTTTCCAGCGACAATAGTCATTTACAACATTAACAATGTCTACACTGTATTTCCGATCAATTTGATGTTATTTTAATGGACACATTTTTTTTATTTTCTTTCAAGAACAGGGCATTTCTAAGTGACCCCAAACTTTTGAACGGTAGTGTATATATATTTCCTACTGCTTGACTAAAAATAATATTGGTCGACCAACAGCCGATCAATCAAACAATCGACCAGCTGACTAAATGGGGTGAGCCATAGTTTCCATCCCTCCACACACACAGACGCAGACACACACACACACACACACACACACACACACACACACACACACACACACACACACACACACACACACACACACACACACACACACACACACACAGTCTTGCACAGCTAACCTTGTGGGGACATACAATTCAGTCCCATTCAAAATCCTATTTTGCTTAACCCCTAACCCTAATATGTACCCTTACCCTAACCCTAACCTTATGCCTAACCGTAACACTAATCCTAACCTTAACCCTAAAACCCCTAGAAATAGCATTTGACCTTGTGGGGAACAACGAAATGTCCCCAGTTGGTCCAATTTTGGTTTGTTTACTATTCTTGAGGGAGCTTCTGGTCCCCACAAGTATAGTTAAACATGTCCACACACACACACACACACACACACACACACACACACACACACACACACACACACACACACACACACACACACACACACACACACACACACACACACACACACACACACACACACACACACACACCCACACACACACACACACAGAGCCTTGGAGCCCAGCAACACTCTTAATCTTGTCACAGGGTAATGTAGCCCAGATGCTGCAGGCATCCTTACACCTCTGATCGTATTTCATTTAGTTATGTAGAATAGGTGGCTTCTTTATTGGAGAGGGAATGGCTTTCTCCCCAGCAAAATGTCAATTGAGAAATCCCCCTGACTGTACCTTTCATCCTGGCTGCTAGGCTCTGAGAATGAATGGAGGCACATTGAACTGGCTGCCCTACAAACACATGCACATACACACACACTCACACACACAGCAACACCATGGACATCTCAAGGGGAGTTCTGGAGAGCTGTGATCTACTATGCTGATTTAACTCTGGTGAATCACTGTCATTTCTCCAAGCATTCCATTGTTACTGATGCAAATTGGCTGGTAGTGTTGCCACTACCTTGAGAACAGAATATCTTCTGCATGGGAGATTGAATGGGTCAGTGTTTTATCCCAGAATGGATGGCTTACATTAACACACTCACAGTCATGTACGCACGCACGCACGTACGCACACACACACACACACACACACACACACACACACACACACACACACACACACACACACACACACACACACACACACACACACACACACACACACACACACACACACACACACACACACACCAGGGATAATGTTAATATAGTCATGTCCATCTCTCCCCCTGACCTTGGCTCTCCTCTCATCTGTCAACTCCTGTTCGGCTGCATCTTAATACTACTAATGGCTCTTCCTCTCCTCGTCTCCTTTCCTTCATTTGCGCTAATGTTCAACACGTACTTTCAGCTATCCAGGGTTAATAGTCTCATACTCCCTAGGTGACCACATCATGATGTTCCTATTACTCTGCAGCTGACCCCACACTACTGACATACTACTTCCACAGCCTCAATGCCCCTACTTTCTCTTAGTCTTTCTATTTCTTCAGCTCTCAGGCCCTTCCACTGGTGGGGCAGGACCTAGGGCCAGACTTTTATTTACTGTCGTTTTTCACCCTGACTGACAGGTCATCTATTGTGCCATGTGTCAAAACAATGAAATGATCCAGCTACACATGGCTGATTGTCTCACATTTACCGAGAGGAGGAAGCAGGCCTCATTTGTTCTAGTTTAGCTTAGTCAATTTGCATAGAGCCTATCCATCACCGGGGTCCTACCTCAGCTCTCTCTCGCTTGCTCGCCATCTCCCCCTCTCTCACACATACACCTCTATCCCCTCTCTTTCCCCTCTCCTTCACCCCTCTCCTTTCCCTTCTTTTGGACTTCTCGCTCACTCCTCTCTCTGACCTCAACACTCCCTCTCGCTCTCCCTTTCTCTCTCTCCTCTCCTCTCTCAGCTCAACACCCCTTCTCCCTCTCTCTCTCTCTCTCGCTCTCTCTCACACATACACACTCACCTCTCCCCCATCTCTCTCTCTCCTCTCTCCCATCTCTCTCTCTGCTGGGTCGCTGCAGGTGTTTCTACATGATTGACGTTCAGAGTGGAGTCAGGGCAACTTGGCAGAGAGTGAGGCAGCGAGAGGCCTTCTGTCAGGTTAATGCTTTACTGCCAGATCTGGATTAAAAAAACATTGAGACCTCTCAGAGCGTATGTCCAGTTCCAGCTGATTTATAGACTGTTCTGTTGTCAACAGAACTGTGTGGAGCTGACACTACAGCTGGGATGATGCTGATGCATTTGATCCATAACTAGCAGAGCACCCAACACGCTCTTTGGGTTTTTCTTATATGCAAATGTCCTAAGCAGAGGTCAGTCGCGGAGCAGTGGAGTTATAGGAGATGTAAAACAGATCTGAGCAGCCAGCCATGCAAGCCAGGCCAGTCACAAACGATGCACTGCCACTATGTCTGACTCAGACGGCAGAGCATTTTAATTCCAGGAAATTATGTTTTGCCTCATATTGGACACACAAATTGCTGAATATCAATTTCTTTAATGTGGTGATTGGACATATGTAATTAACTGATCCCGTTCTGTGTTTACAGCCTCTATATATCGCTCTCTGTTGCGCACCAGTTATTAGCCCACATTATGGTCTGAGAGGGATGTAATAGCCATAATAGCAGGCTTAGGCAGGAAAGCACAGCAAGGATTTTGTATTTCCCGATTAAGCATATGCGGTTTTATAGGCTAATGAACAACAGTGTAAAACATAACAATGTTCAATGATTTCATTGAAGCACCTCAATAAACACTCTCTAAAATAGTTATTAAAAAAGTTAGACCTAAGGCAAGAGGCAACTATGTCTCCCTGTGGAAATGTTCTTCCATAAAGGATTCATATTGACCCAGTTTTTGGGATAAATAACATGTTTTTCTTCACCAGGTGATGTCTCTTTATTTTTAAAAAACAAACAGGTTTACAACGTAATTGGCATGTATGAACCAAGCATGTTTTCAGGCTGTCAGACTCAGCTCACAGAAAGGGTCATTCATTCATAACATTTGAAGTCAGTGGAGTAGGCCTGACTTATCTTTTTAAGTTTAAACACTAAAACATTTGACTGTGTACATGCTGGCATGTGTAGGCCTAAAGTCTGTATCATTACATGCCAGTTATTGTGTGGAACTGGGGCCGCCTGCTAGCAGCATTAAACACCAGTCCTCACAGTACATATACTAACACATGATCAATCAGAGGGCCGTAGAACAGGGCCTGTGTGTGTGTGTGTGTCTCTTTTTACATCTTCCTCTGATCTGCTTTGATTGTGTTTAGGATAGTTTTTGATTGGCTTGTTGTGTACAGGAGAGAAAGTAATGGGGCTGATCAAGGCTCTACAAGACACCACTGAAACTTTCATGGAGGGATAGAAACAAAATGAGGAAACCACAGAAACACAAACAACGGAATAACAACTCTGTGTTTCAAACCCTGTTCCTTCAGCCTAACATGCTGACCAGATTGGACACGCGTGCTCAGGCATTGCAAAATAAATGTACACATACATGTTATTCAATCATTGCACCCACACTGCTCGCGAGAGTCTGCGTAGCCAATTGCTAAAATAGAACTTGGTTCTATTTGTGACACTGGTTTTTAGGAGCACATACCCACGTGGGTGATTGAAAGATGAACTGAGGTCCACACTCCAGTCGGTTGTGGTAATGCACCTTAAAGTTGGTTGCCATATGAAGTCCAAATTTGTAGTTATTTTTATTTCACCTTTCTTTAACCAGGTAGGCCAGTTGAGAACAAGTTCTCATTTACAACTGCGACCTGGCCAAGATAAATCAAAGCAGTGTGACAAAAACAACAACACAGAGTTACACATAAACATACGTACAGTCAATAACACAATAGCAAAATCTATGTAGAGTGTGTGCGAATGTAGAAGAGTAGGGAGGTAAGGCAATAAATAGGCCATGGAGGTGAAATAATTATAATTGAGCATTAACACTGGAGTGATAGATGTGCAGATGATGATGTGCAAGTAGAGATACTGGGATGCAAAAGAGCTAGAAGATAAATAACAATATGAGGATGAGGTAGTTGGGTGTGCTATTTACAGATTGGCTGTGTACAGGCAGCTGCTCTGACAGCTGAGGAAGATATAAGTCTCCAGCTTCAGTGATTGTTGCAATTCGTTCCTGTCATTGGCAGCAGAGAACTGGAAGGAAAGGCGGCCAAAGGAAGTTTTAGCTTTGGGGACAACCAGTGAAATATACCTGCTGGAGCGCGTGCTATGGGTGGGTGTTGCTATGGTGACCAGTGAGCTGAGATAAGGTGGGGCTTTGCCTAGCAAATACATTATAGATGACCTGGAGCCAATGGGTTTGGCGATGAATATGTAGCGAGGGCCAGCCAACGAGAGCATGCAGGTCGCAGTGGTGGGTAGCATATGGGGCTTTGGTGACAAAACGGATGGCACTGTGATAGACTACATCCAGTTTGCTGAGTAGAGTGATGGAGACTATTTTGTAAATGACATCGCCAAAATCAAGGATGGGTAGGATAGTCAGTTTTACGAGGGTATGTTTGGCAGCATGAGCGAAGGAGGCTTTGTTGCGAAATAGGAAGCCGAATCTAGATTGGAGATGGAGGTTGAAGAGCACGCATTTAGTTTTACTACCATTTAAAAGCAGTTGGAGGCCACGGAAGGAGTGTTGTATGGCATTGAAGCTCGTTTGGAGGTTTGTTAACACAGTGTCCAAAGAAGGGCCAGATGTATAAAGAATGATGTCATCTGCGTAGAGGTGGATCAGAGAATCACCAGCAGCAAGAGCGACATCATTAGCGACATCATTGATATATACAGAGAAAAGAGTTGGCCCTAGGGGGGGGGGGGGGGGGGGTTTGTGCAAGTTGCTGCATGGGTTGCTGAGCTGTTGGCTGAGGTAGGTGTAGCCAGCAAAATGCTTATTGAAATGATCGATTATCTTAGATTTATCGGTGGTGACAGTGTTTCCTAGCCTCAGTGCAGTGGGCAGCTGGGAGGAGGTGCTCTTATTCTCCATGGACTTTACAATATCTCAAAACGTTTTGGAATTTGTGTTACAGGATGCCAATTTCTGTTTGAAAAAGCTAGCCTTAGCTTTCCTAACTGACTGTGTATATTAGTTCCTGACTTTCCTTGCATATCGCGGGGACTATTCGATGCTAATGCAGAACGCCACAGGATGTTTTTGTGCTGGTCAAGGGCAATCAAGTCTGGGGTGAACCAAGGGCTATATCTGTTCTTAGTTCTACATTTTTTGAATGGGGCATGCTTATTTAAGATGGTGAGGAAAGCACTTTTAAAGAGCAACCAGGCATCCTCTACTGATGGGATGAGGTCAATATCCTTCCAGGATACCCGGGCCAGGTCGATTAGAAAGGCCTGCTCGCTGAAGTGTTTTAGGGAGCGTTTGACAGTGATGAGGGGTGGTCGTTTGACCGCTGACCCATTACGGACGCAGGCAATGAGGCATTGATCGCTGAGATCCTGGTTGAAGACAGCAGAGGTGTATTTAGAGGGCAAGTTGGTCAGGATGATATCTAAGAGGGTGCCCATGGTTACGGATTTAGGGTTGTACCTGGTAGGTTCCTTGATCATTTGTGTGAGATTGAGGGCATCTAACTTAGATTGTAGGACGGCCGGGGTGTTAAGCATATCCCAGTTTAGGTCACCTAACAGAACGAACTCTGAAGATAGATGGGGGGCAATCAATTCACATATGGTGTCCATGGCACAGCTGGGGGCTGAGGGGGTTTTATAACAAGCAGCAACGGTGAGAAACTTGTTTCTGTAAATAGTGGATTTTTAAATGTAGAAGCTCGAACTGTTTGGGCACAGACCTGGATAGTATGACAGAACTCTGCAGGCTATTTATGCAGTAGATTGCAACTCTGCCCCCTTTGGCAGTTCTATCTTGTCGGAAAATATTGTAGTTGGGGATGGACATTTCAGGATTTTTGTGGCCGATTGATTTTATTTTTTATTTTTTACACCTTTATTTAACTAGGCAAGTCAGTTAAGAACACATTCTTATTTTCAATGATGGCCTAGGAATGGTGGGTTAACTGCCTTTTTCAGGGGCAGAACGACAGATTTTTATCTTGTCAGCTCGGGGATTCGTTTTTGCAACCTTCCGGTTACAAGTCCAACGCTCTAACAACCTGCCTTACATTGCACTCCATGAGGAGCCTGCGTGGCAGGCTGACTACCTGTTACACGAGGGCAGCAAGGAGCCAATGTAAGTTGCTAGCTAGCATTAAACCTATCTTATAAAAAACAATACATTTTAACATAATCACTAGTTAACTACACATGGTTGATGATATTACTAGTTTATCTAGCGTGTCCTACGTGGCATATAATCGATGCAGTGCCTGTTCATTTCTCATCGAATCACAGCCTACTTTGCCAAACGGGTGATGATTTAACAAGCGCATTCGCGAAAAAAGCACTGTCGTTGCAGCAATGTGTCCCTAACCATAAACATCAATGCCTTTCTTTAAAATCAATACACAAGTATATATTTTTGAACCTGCATATTCAGTTAATATTGCCTGCTAACATGAATTTCTTATAACTAGGGAAATTGTGTCACTTCTCTTGCGTTCCGTGCAAGCAGTCAGGGTATATGCAGCAGTTTGGGCCGCCTGGCTCGTTGCGAACTGTGTGAAGTCCATTTATTCCTAACAAAGACCGTAATATTTAGACTTTGGGATGCCATCCGTTAGATAAAATACGGAACGGTTTCGTATTTCACTGAAAGAAAAACGTTTTGTTTTCGAAATCATAGTTTCCGGAATCGACCATATTAATGACCAAAGGCTCGTATTTCTGTGTGTTATTATGTTATAATTAAGTCTATGATTTGATATTTGATAGAGCAGTCTGACTGAGAGATGGTAGGCAGCCGCAGGCTCGTAAGCATTCATTCAAACAGCACTTTCGTGTGTTTGCCAGCAGCTCTTCGCTGTGCTTCAAGCATTGAGCTGTTTATGACTTCAAGCCTAGCAACTCCCGAGATTAGGCTGGTGTAACCGATATGAAATGGCTAGCTAGTTAGCGGGGTGCGCGCTAATAGCGTTTCAAACGTGACTCGCTCTGAGACTTGGAGTAGTTGTTCCCTTTGCTCTGCAAGGGTCCCGGCTTTTGTGGAGCGATGGGTAACGATGCTTCGAGGTTGGCTGTTGTCGATGTGTTCCTGGTTCGAGCACAGGTAGGGGCGAGGAGAGTGACGGAAGCTATACTGTTACACTGGCAATACTAAAGTGCCTATAAGAACATCCAACAGTTAAAGGTATATGAAATACAAATGGTATAGAGAGAAATAGTCCTATAATTCCTATAATAACCACAACCTAAAACTTCTTACTTGGGAATATTGAAGACTCATGTTAAAAGGAACCACCAGCTTTCATATGTTCTCATGTTCTGAGCAAGGAACTTAAACGTTAGCTTTTTTACATGGCACATATTGCACTTTTACTTTCTTCTCCAACACTTGGTTTTTTGCATTATTTAAACAAAATTGAACATGTTTCATTATTTATTTGAGGCTAAATTGATTTTATTGATGTATCATATTAAGTTAAAATAAGTGTTCATTCAGTATTGTTGTAATTGTCATTATTACAAATAAATAAATAAAAATCGGCCGATTAATCAGCATCTTTTTTTGTCCACCGATAATCGGTATCGGTATCGGCTTTGAAAAGTCATAATCGGTCGACCTCTAATCTCAGGCATATTGGGCAGGGCTGGGGGCTCTACAGTGAAATAAGAGAATAATCACTAAACAAAACAGCAATAGACAAGGCATATTGACATTAGGGAGAGGCATGTGTAGCTGAGTGATCATAGGGTCCAATGAGTAGCAATAGATGAGAAGAAGAAGAAGAAGTAGCCTGAAGAAAGGAGGAGAGATTACTTGAAACAAACTCGGTTCACCGTTTTATCTGTGGATTAATTGTCAGAGTAGAGGACCTTGTGCATTTCAGGTAAAATAACAACCCAATGTTTATATCCCAGGACTAGTTAGCTAGCTAAATTGCCATAATTGTTTAATGCTTTTTGACCTGTCCCCAAATTAATAGAATTGGTTCAGAGTTTGTTTTGATATTTCAACCTGCGTGTCCTAATTGTGTCTGGTGTGGGTGGACAAAATCAACTTGCATGCAATGGCGCACCTGGCCATAAAATAAAGTGCTATCCACAACTGTATTGTGAATATGTAAACACTACCATACACTTAGAGTACTCGATGTATGCTCTCTCTTTTTTGCAGTGTGTTTATATGTAGGCTACATACCAGATGGTGAAAAACACAAACACAAACTGGTAATATGTTCAAATAAGGCATAAACACAGACAGCTCAATGTATACCCGGATTGCCAGGCTGTCTTTGACGATATACATACTGTTATTAATATTGTATGTGCCTTGAACGATTCTGGGTTCAACATTATTTTGTTGAAATATAATTTGATCTCTGAAAAATTAAGCTAATTGATTGCACCCAAATTGGCCATTTTAAATTATAGGATAGGGTTCATATAATATAAAATAAATATAGTACCTAAGATCCGAATTGGACTGAACTTTACACCTAATAGCTGGAACAGCACCATCTACTGATCACAACCTGGTAATATCAGGATGTAGAGGACATAACCCAACAACTTCAATGACTAATTTCTCTGAACATGGGAAAAAACATGACCAAATTCACTGAGAATACATTACATCGGATGAAGAAACAATACTCAGAGCCACAGCTCCATACTACTTATCAGACATAGAGAACTGATACTGTATACTCGTTGGGTTGGGATTGCCGTGGGGGGGGGGGGGGGCTTTTGACAAGTTCGGATTCCTCATGTCTTACTCATTAGCTTTCCATCCAATTGGCGACAAATTTTCATGTGAGTATTCTAAAATCTGCATAAAAACAATATGCACATTTTCCCACCAGAGATGTTTCCATCAAATTGACTTGTTGCAGATGAAAGGCTGTGCATGATTACGTAGTTAACATAAAAATAACTTCTGTGGTTAAATTCCCAAAAATACATGTTAAATGGCATCGCATTTTCAACTCTACTAATGATTTTGTCACCAAAAATGTTGCGTTATACAGAAAATGTGCCAACTCTGGTCTTGGCATGTGCACTCTAGCCTACAGCTCTCAGATACAATGCAGGTATAGGCTACTACATGATGAGATTATTATGGACAAAAGAGATAAATCATTTTTTATTTGTTAGCAGCCAAGCATCGATCATCATGTCACCAGAATAAGATCCTCAATATTTATTTGAAAGGAGCATCAAGCTAATCACCGTGCACCTTCACCACCCTGTGAAGTTCAACATTATTTAGTCTGTAGCCTAATAAACAGCATACTTTCCCAACAAGTCTAATTGGGAGGACCACACAATATGTCATCGCCTGCCTCCAAATTTACTTTGATATGATGGTTATTATATCAATATTTGCTCATTAAAGTGTTTCCACCACCATTTCTCGCATAATTAATTGTATCGACACAAAAAGATCCCACCATGTCTAGCGTATTTTGCACTGGCATGGAAATGTGAGAGTGTAAATACCAGCATGTACAGATAGAGATCAATGTGTGCCCTGGCCTTTAGAATAGCCACTGTATTGATATGTATGTAACAAGTTCCCTAGTGGAGAGACTCACACACACAAACTTACACACACACCACGGGATGAAAATGGTGTGTGTGTGATGGGGTAGACCTAGAGGCTGGGGATGTGAAATGTCAACAGACCCTTTACACCATCACCCCCTCCTGCTGCCCCATCTCTACAGCATTCTGGAAGGCTATTTTATTGTCTGTGTGCATGTGTGTGTGTGCGCGAGTGTGTGCGTGTGTGAATCATCCTCAGGAAGGGTTTTCATGTAGGGGAAATAGGAGAGCAATGCCTGTATCCAGTGTTACAGATGGGCCTTTCTGCTTTATCACAACTCAGACACACAGTCAATGAGTCAGTCAGTCACAGAGACACACGCACACAGACACACACACACACACACACAGACACACACACAGACACACACACACACACACACACACACACACACACACACACACACACACACACACACACACACACACACACACACACACACACACACACACACACACACATATACAGAGAAAAAATAAGGAAAGGAACAAGCTTAACAAATCACAGACCAGGAAGGAAGAAGAGGAATGAAGGACTGTATGACCTTATCTTCCAAAGATAGCCCTACAAGTCTGCAAACGTATAACTTTGCTGTTACATGCATTGTACTGAGGCATTACTTTTTTAATTCTATCGTTAACATTTTTCTGGTGTGTTCTGGAACTTTCCCCTAAGAGTTTCCATGCTACAGTGTGCGTCTCTCCCTGTCCATTGAAGTCTGTTTAATGCTTAATCTGCCATCTTAGAGGAACTCTAAGTGTAATTAGTCCCAATGAGGATCACCTTCCTTCCGGCCGCTAGACATTCATGTCATACAGACAAGATGCTAGCCCTGTTTGACCCGGCTATGACAAGGCTCTGGGAACTAACTCTCTCTGTCTCTCTCTCGCTCTGTATCTCTCACAAATTGTTTTGTGTCACTGTTTTCATCTCTTACTGTAGGGAAGAATGTATGCCAAGCAAAAACCATTCATTGCAAAGTTTAACAAGCCATATACCTACAGTGCATTCAGAAAGTATTCAGACCCCTTGACTTTTTCCACATTTTGTTACGTTGCAGCCTTATTCTAAAATGTATTACATTGTTTTTTCCCCCTCATCAATCTACACACAATACCCCATAATGACAAAGCAAAAACTGTTTCTTTTTTCTTTTTTGCAAATTTAAAACGGAAATATCACATTTACATAAGTATTCAGACCCTTTACTCAGTACATTGTTGAAGCACCTTTGGCAGCGATTACAGCCTCAAGTCTTCTTGGGTATGATGCTACAAGCTTGGCAGACCTGTATTTGGGGAGTTTCTGCCATTCTTCTCTGCAGATCCTCTCAAGGTCTGTCAGGTTGGATGGGGAGCGTCGCTGCACAGCTATTTTCAGGTGAGATGTTTGATCGGGTTCAAGTCCGAGCTCTGGCTGGGCCACTCAAGGACATTCAGAGACTTGTCCCGAAGCCACTCCTGCGTTGTCTTGGCTGGATGTTTAGGGTCGTTGTCCTTTTGGAAGGTGAACCTTTCGCCCCAGTCTGAGGTCCTGAGAAATCTGGAGCAGGTTTTCATCAAGGATCTCTCTGTACTTTGCTCCGTTCATCTTTCCTTCGATCCTGACTAGTCTCCCAGTCCCTGCTGCTGAAAAACATCCCCACAGCATGATGCTGCCACCACCATGCTTCACCGTAGGGATGGTGCCAGGTTTCCTCCAGACGTGACACTTGGTATTCAGGCAAGTCGTGTTTCTCATGGTCTGAGAGTCCTTTAGGTGCTTTTTGGCAAACTCCAAGCGGGATATCATATGCCTTTTACTGAGGAGTGGCTTCCGTCTGGCCACTCTACCATAAAGGCCTGATTGGTGGATTGCTGCAGAGATGGTTGTCCTTCTGGATTGTTTGTAATCCTGTATATTTGACTGTGATATGGGGTTGTCTCACCTATCTTAAGATGAATGCACTTACTGTCGCAGTGGATAAGAGCATCTGCTAAATGACTAAAACGTGAAATGTAAGTGTTTTACATACCTCATATTACTGTATTTAATTATAATTTATATTGATGTCACAAATGTATAATTGGTAAATTTGATAAAAAATATAGTTGTTTCATTTGACTGTGTCAAACCTAGCAGTACTACTTATTTATCTGAGAGTTAGGTGGATATATACTGCTCAAAAAAATAAAGGGAACACTTAAACAATACATCCTAGATCTGAATGAAATAAATAATCTTATTAAATACTTTTTTCTTTACATAGTTGAATGTATTGGAGAGTCTCAGTCTTAAATCATTTTCCACACACAGTCTGTACCTGTATTTAGTTGTCATGCTAGTGAGGGCTGAGAATCCACTCTCACATAGGTACGTGGTTGCAAAGGGCATCAGTGTCTTAACAGCGCAATTTGCCAAGGCAGGACACTCTGAGCGCAGCCCAATCCACAAATCTGGCAGTGGCTTCTGATTAAATTAATTTTTCACAGAACCGTTTGTTGCAATTTCGATGAGGCTCTCTAGTTCAGATATTGGTGGACTGGAGGCGGGGCATGAAAGGGATAACGAGTCCAATTGTTTGTGTCATCCGTTTCGGGAAAGTACCTGCGTAATTGTGCACCCAACTCACTTAGGTGCTTCGCTATATCACATTTGACGTTGTCCGTAAGCTTGAGTTCATTTGCACACAAAAAATCATACAATGATGGAAAGACCTGTGTTGTCCTTGTTAATGCAGACAGAGAAGAGCTCCAACTTCTTAATTATAGCCTCAATTTTGTCCCGCACATTGAATATAGTTGCGGAGAGTCCCTGTAATCCTAGATTCAGATCATTCAGGCGAGAAAAAACATCACCCAGATAGGCCAGTTGTGTGAGAAACTCGTCATCATGCAAACGGTCAGACAAGTGAAAATTAAGAAAACGTTAAGCTCGTCTCTCAATTAAAAAAAATAAGTGTCAATACTTTGCCCCTTGATAACCAGCGCACTTCTGTATCTTGTAAAAGCGTTACACGTTCGCTTCCCATATCATTGCATAGTGCAGAAAATACACGAGAGTTGCTAACAAAGTTAACCATTTTCACTGTAGTGTCCAAAATGTATTTCAACCTGTCAGGCATTCCCTTGGCAGCAAGAGCCTCTCGGTGGATGCTGCAGTGTACCCAAGGGCGTCGGGAGCAACTGCTTGCATGTGCGTTACCACTCCGCTATGTCTCCCTGTCATGGCTTTTGCGCCATCAGTACAGATACCAACATGAGCAGCAGCTACGTTTGGCTACATACGAGGCAGTTTGTGAAATTCCCATGAGAGAGTAACGGTTTATGTGATTGGTTGTTAATTATTTGACTAGGCTACCTGTATTTGGCATTGTGTTGTTATTTTGCTGAACACTAGATTGTTTAATTTTATTTTTGGCAGTGAAACGAGGCTACTCGGGCGGGAAAGAAACCTCACCCAAATGGATAGCCCCGTTGGAAAATAGAAATGCACTGCTTGAAAATGGGAAGAAAAATTATGTAAAAAACCCCCCAAAAACATCAATATATATTTTTTGAAATGTGAATCACATTTTTATTTGGCATACCCCTGACGGCATTCGTGCAACCCCAGTTTGGGAATACCTGCTCTAAAACATTGTCAACTATTTAACCTCTAAATCTCCACTTACACCATACCGCAGTATACCGTTAGTCAAGGACCATTATTCCTCTAATCCATAATAGGAAGGGTTTAACGAGGCAGCTCACACAATGGTGTGAATCTGGCACCAATACCAAAATACATAAAACATTTGTAGTTAAATGTCAATGTGCCCTCCCCCTTATTCCTTTATTTCCCTTCCCTTTTTCATTCCCTACTCCCCTTCCCCATTGTTCATGCAGTAATGGATCATGGGTTGGCAGTAGAGTAGTGTACAGCAGAAGTAAAGCACAGCCCTCGATTATAGTGGTTTTTGAAAGAGGGAGGGTGTATGTGTGTATGTGTGTGCATTCGATCCTTGTGGTGTTGGGTGGAGGGAGGCAGAAGCCTATCTTATTGCTCCGCTAGTAATATGGCCTTCCCATTAGATTGTGATTGTTCTCTAATAGAATATGATGAGCCTGTGACCTGTGGCTCCATGGCACTCCATAGCATGATTCATTCCCTCATCTCTTTCTGCTTGTCATACGCTATCCGCTCCGATAACACTGTTTATATACATAATTATTCACACTTTCACTGGTGACGCTGAGAATGCCAATCACCTCTCCACTAACCAGAGCCACGACCTTCTCTCTGATTGGATATGTCCGAGGAATAAGAATCAGGAGGGAAGTGGGCTGGCAGCCATATTGGATACACTATTTAGACAGTTGAATGAACTTGTTCTCTTCTCTCCAGAGTGAACCATTGCTCATGTCACTCATAGATACTCCAATGCTTCTCAGTGTTAACTGGTTTTAAAATGTTTACCTGGCTGGCACACAATATACACCAGTATACAAAGCATGTGGACACCCCTTCAAATGAGTGTCTTGGCTATTTCAGCCACACCCGTTGCTGACAGGTAGATAAAATCGAGCACACAGCAGTGCAATCTCCATAGACAAACATTGGCAGTAGAATGGTCCATACTGAAGAGCTCAGTGACTTTCAACGTGGCACCGTCATAGGATGCCACCTTTCCAACAAGTCAGTTTGTGAAATTTCTGTCCTGCTAGAGCTTCTTCGGTCAACTGTAAATGTTGTTATTGTGAAGTGTAAATGTCTAAGAGCAACAACGGCTCAGCTGCGAAGTGGTAGGCCACACAAGCTCACAGAACAGGACCGCCGAGTGCTGAAGTCTGTCCTTGGTTGCAACACTCACTACCAATTTCCAAACTGTCTCTGGAAGCAATGTCAGCACAAGAACTGTTTGTCGGGAGCTTCATGAAATGGGCTTCCATGGCCGAGCAGCCGTACACACGCCTAAGATCACCATGCGCACTGTCAAGCGTGGGCTGGAGTGGTGTAAAGCTCGCCACCATTAGGCTCTGAAGCAGTGGAAAGCGTTCTCTGGAGTGATGAATAACTCTTCACCATCTGGAAGTCTGACGGACGAATCTGGGTTTGGCGGATGCCAGGAGAAAGCTACCTGCCCAAATGTATAGTGCCAACTGTAAAGTTCGGTGGAGGTTGAATAATGGTCTGGAGCTTTTATTCATGGTTCGGGCTAAGCCCCTTAGTTCCAGTGAAGGGAAATCTTAACGCTACGGCATGCAATGACATTCTAGACGATTCTGTGCTTCCAACTGTGTGGGGAAGGCCCTTTCCTGTTTCAGCATGACATTGCCCCCGTGCAGAAAGCGAGGTCCATAGAAAATGGTTTGTTGAGATTGCTGTGGAAGAACTTGATTGGCCTGCATAGAGCCCTGACCTCAACCCAATTGTACACCTTTGGGATGAATTGGAACGCAGACTGCGTTCCGACTTTACTAATGCTCTTGTTTCTGAATGGAAGCAAGTCCCTGCAGCAATGTTCCAAAATCTAGTGGAAAGCCTTCCCAGAAGAGTGGAGGCTGTTATAGCAGCAAAAGGGGACTCTATAAAACTCTATAAGATTCTATAAGAATGCCCATGATTTTGGAATGAGATGTCCACATACTTTTGAAGAGCAGGTGTCCACATACTTGTAGTGTACTTTTGCCTGCCTCACAGCCAATTCTGTTTAGAGCTTGGGCAGTAGACTGATGTTGCCACTACACACTGATGTAAGGTCAGTTTTGAATTAACGTTCCATAATAGTTTTGGGTAAGCTGATCCTAAATCTCTACAGACGACCAACAGCTACCCAAAACTTAAGTCAGCCAGTTTGAAACCATGTATCTTGGGCCTCTATACTAAAGATCAATTAATCTAGTATTTTTGGTCTGGCTTCCTCTGCTCTTGCGTGCCTGCCGGGTCTTTGAACCTCTCCTTTCAGAGGATTACTACTGGATAATTATTTCACAGCAGAGCCAGTCAGTGGAGGGAAGTTACTAGCTCAGATAAAAGTGTAATCTATCATGTCTCTTCAGAATTAGGGCCTCAGTAGAATGCCTGCTTTCATCCTATTACACAGACTCAGAATCAATGCTTTCAGAATCCCAGGCCATTGATACAGCTAGAACTACGTGACAAGCTACGAAGTTCATCCAAAGATCCCCAATATTCCAGTTACAGTATACAGTCATAACTATGAAGTGGATGCACATTAGTTCAACATGGGTTGAATTAGGATCTGGCTGACACTTAGTTAAAAGCACTATGGACAATTCCACAGTAACAGAGTGATGTTGAGACTCACTTTACCAATTATTGCAAACCATACCATTGTATGCACAATGACTACTTCTAAGAATTTCATTAAAATAAAAAAAATAAAACATTTACTTGAAGAAAGTTTGCTAACAGAATGACGGTTTGCTGTTTGTGGCGTCATTCTGTTACCAAACTTTGCATCTGAACTGTTCTTCAAGTAAATGTGTTGTAAAGTTTTCTGTGGAAAATCTTAAAAGTAGTCCTTGTGCATAGAGTTGGGTGGTTTGTTTGATTTTGCAATCGTCGTTTTTTTTGGTTTGTGACAAAATTTAGTCTCAGCATCGCTCTGTTACCATAGAATTGCCCCTACGTAAACACAACTTATAGCCTATTAATTTTCATCGTCAAAATCCTTTTGTCCAGCATTTCACTCTGTTATGAAGTGTATAATGACAGCATTGTGACCAGTGTTGTTGTTGTTGTGTAATACAGTCAGCTCATTTGATATTGCGTTCCGTTGTGGTCTGCCAGCCGATATGTCTCAGCTGAGATTTGACCCAGTGTGATCTCTGTCTTAAGTGTTATCACTGATGGCCTGGGTAATGGCAGGGCTGGGCTATAACATGTCTAGTCAAGCACTCCAAATAATTCACCATCAACCCATTTAGTGTTATAATTGGATGATGATTACAGTGTTTAATCATGCTCTGTGCCCAGAAAAACACTGGCTGTTTAAACCCAGCTCTGTGGTCATAGCACACAATGGCTGCAGTTAACAGAAGCGTATCTGACGGACTGAGAGCTGGCTCAGTCACTATGTGATCTGGGATGTCAGGAGTAGTGTTTGAAGATGTTGATAAAGCCCATAGCCAGAATCATCCTTCTGAGGTGATGGTATGTCAGCGTGAATCAGTGACGAATATACAGACAGTGCTTCAAAAGAGCGCTCTCTCTCTCTCTCTCACACACACACACACACTCCATTCATCTCCATCTCTCTTGCTTTCTCTCTCTCAATTGTTGAAGAACTGTGAAACAAGGGTGCATCACTCACAGAGACGTGTGTAGAACATGTGTAGAACTATGCTGAACTACACTCATTCAAAGATAAAGAAGAACATGAACATCTCTCTGCCAATGAGAGGTAGATTAGAAGAATGAAACATACAGTGCCTTTGGAAAGTATTCAGACCCCTTGACTTATTCAACATTTTGTTTTGTTACAGCCTTATTCTAAAATTGATTTTTTTTTTATCCCTCATCAATCTACACACAATGCCCCATAATGACAAAGCAAAAACAGATTATCATTTTTTGCAAATTCAAAAAATAAATAAAACAGAAATACCTTATTTACATAGGTATTCAGACCCCTTTTCAGACCCCTTGCTATGAGACTTGAAATGAAATTAAGCTCAGCTGCATCCTTTTTCCATTGATCATGCTTGAGGTGTTTCTACAACTTGATTGGAGTCCACCTGTGGTAAATTCAATTGATTGGACATGATTTGGAAAGGCGACCCTAAGCACACAGCCAAGACGAAGCAGGAGTGGCTTCGGGACAAGTCTCTGAATGTCCTTGAGTTGCCCAGTCAGAGCCCGGACTTGAACCCAATCGAACATCTCTGGAGACACTTGAAAATAGCTGTGCAGCGTCGCTCCCCATCCAACCTGACAGCTTGAGAGGATCTACAGAGAAGAATGGGAGAAACTCCCCAAATACAGGTGTGCCAAGTTTTTTGCTGTAATCGCTGCCAAAGGAGCTTCAACAAAGTACTCAGTAAAGGGTCTGAATACTTACATAAATGTAATGTTTCCGCCGAATACAACAGGTGTATACCTTACAGTGAAATGCTTACTTACGAGCCCCTAAACAACAATGCAGTTTAAAAAAATACGGATAAGAATAAGAAATAAAAGTAACAAGTAATTAAAGAGCAGCAGTAGAATAACAATAGCGAGACTATATACAGGGGGTACCAGTACAGAGTCAATGTGCGGGGGCACCGGTTAGTTGAGGTAATAAGTACAGTTGAAGTCGGAAGTTTACAAACACTTAGGTTGGAGTCATTAACCTGTTGAGGACAGACGTTCCACTAGCGGAATGCGGAACCCCTAGCCAACAGCCAACGGCATCGCACGGCGCAAAATACAAAACCAACTAAAATACCACAATTCAATTTTCTCAAACAATCAACTATTTTACACCATTTTAAAGATAAGACTCTCGTTAATCTAACCACATTGTCCGATTTCAAAAAGGCTTTACAGCGAAAGCAAAACATTAGATTATGTTAGGAGAGTACATAGACACAAATAATCACCCAGCCATTTTCCAAGCAAGCATATATGTCACATAAACCCAAACCACAGCTAAATGCAGCACTAACCTTTGATGATCTTCATCAGATGACACTCCTAGGACATTATGTTATACAATACATGCATGTTTTGTTCAATCAAGTTCATATTTATATAAAAAAACAGCTTTTTACATTAGCATGTGATGTTCAGAACTAGCATACCCACCGAAAACTTCCGGTGAATTTACTAAATTACTCATGATAAACGTTGACAAAATACATAACAATTATTTTAAGAATTATAGATACAGAACTCCTTTATGCAATCGCTATGTCCGATTTTAAAATAGCTTTTCGGCGAAAGCACATTTTGCAATATTCTGAGTACATAGCTCGGCCATCACGGCTAGCTATTTTGACATCCGCCAACTTCGGGGTCACCTAAACTCAGAATTACTATTAGAAAAATTGGCTTACCTTTGCTGTTCTTCGTCAGAATGCACTCCCAGGACTTCTACTTCAACAACAAATGTTGTTTTGGTTCCAAATAATACATAATTATATCCAAATACCTCCGTTTTGTTCGTGCGTTCAGGTCACTATCCGAAGGGTAACGCGCGAGCGCATTTCGTGACAAAAAAATTCAAAATATTCCATTACTGTACTAAAAGCATGTCAAACGCTGTTTAAAATCAAATTTTATGCAATTTTTCTCGTAAAATAGCGATAATATTCCAACCGGGCAACGTTGTATTCATTCAAAGACTGAAAGAAAAACATGGCGAGTTCTCGTGACCGCGCATCTCCAGTCTTACTGTCCCCAGGCTGACCACTTACAAACTCTGCTCCTATACTTTGCCCAGAGACAGCAGACACCCCATTCCACTTTCTGGCAGCTTTAGAGAGCCAATGGAAGCCTTAGAAAGTGTCACGTTACAGCACAGATGCTGTAATGTCGATAGAGATGCAACAGAAGGACAACAAATTGTCAGACAGGGAACTTCCTGTATGGAACCTTCTCAGGTTTTGGCCTGCCATATGAGTTCTGTTATACTCACAGACACCATTCAAACAGTTTTAGAAACTTTAGAGTGTTTTCTATCCAAATCTAATTATATGCATATTCTAGTTTCTGGGCAGGAGTAGTAACCAGATTAAATCGGGTACGTTTTTTATCCGGCCGTGAAAATACTGCCCCCTATCCCAAAGAAGTTAAATTGAGTTCCTCAGTTAGGTGGTTAACTGATTTTTGTGCTCTGACGTCCTTGGGTAGGCGGAGGGAGTCTGGAAGGGCATCTAGGAATCTTTGGGTTGTCCGAGAATTTATAGCACGACTTTTGATGATCCTTGGTTGGGGTCCGTGTAGATTATTTGTTGCGATTGCGAACATACTAAAATGGTAGTCCGATAGTCCAGGATTATGAGGAAAACATTAAGATCCACAACATTTATTTCACGGGACAAAACTAGGTCCAGAGTATGACTGTGGCAGTGAGTAGGTCCGGAGACATGTTGGACTAAACCCACTGAGTCGATGATGGCTCCGAAAGCCTGTTGGAGTGGGTCTGTGGACTTTTCCATGTGAATATTAAAGTCACCAAAAATTTGAATATTATCTGCTGTGACTGCAATGTCCGATAGGAATTCAGGGAACTCAGTGAGGAACGCTGTATATGGCCCAGGAGGCCTGTAAACAGTAGCTATAAAAAGTGATTGAGTAGGTTGCATAGATTTCACGACTAGAAGCTCAAAAGACGAAAACGTCTGTTTTGTTTTTGTAAATTGAAATTTGCTATAATAAATGTTAGCAACACCTCCGGCTTTGCGGGATGCGCGGGGGATATGGTCACTAGTGTAACCAGGAGGTGAGGCCTCATTTAACACACTACATTCATCAGGCTTAAGCTATGTTTCAGTCAGGCCAATCACATCAAGATTATGATCAGTGATTAGTTCATTGACTATAACTGCCTTGGAAGTGAGGGATCTAACATTAAGTAGCCCTATCTCTTTCAATAATGGCAGGAATGAAGGAGGTCTTTATTCCAGTGAGATTGCTAAGGCGAACACCGCCATGTTTAGTTTTGCCCAACCTAGGTCGAGACACAGACACGGTCTCAATGGGGATAGCTGAGCTGACTACACTGACTGTGCTAGTGGCAGACTCCACTAAGCTGGCAGGCTGGCTAACAGCCTGCTGCCTGGCCTGCACCCTATCTCATTGTGGAGCTAGAGGAGTTAGAGCCCTGTCTATGTTCGTAGATAAGATGACAGCACCCCTCCAGCTAGGATGGAGTCCGTCACTCATCAACAGGCCAGGCTTGGTCCTGTTTGTGGGTGAGTCCCAGAAAGAGGGCCAATTATCTACAAATTATATATTTTGGGAGGGGCAGAAAAGTGTTTTCAACCAGCGATTGAGTTGTGAGACTCTGCTGTAGAGCTCATCACTCCCCCTAACTGGGAGGGGGCCAGAGACAATTACTCGATGCCGACACATCTTTCTAGCTGATTTACACGCTGAGGCTATGTGACCTCTGACTGTTTCATCCTAACATCGTTGCTGCCGACGTGGATAACAATATCCCTATACTCTCTACACTTGCCAGTTTTAGCTTTAAACAGCACCATCTTCAGATTAGCCTTAACGTCGGTAGCCCTGCCCCCTGGTAAACAGTGTATGATCGCTGGATGATTCGTTTTAAGTCTAATACTGCGTGTAATGGAGTCGCCAATGACTAAGGTTTTCAATTTGTCAGAGCTAATGGTGGGAGGCTTCGGCGTCTCAGACCCCGTAACAGGAGGAGTAGAGACCAGAGAACGCTCGGCCTCTGACTCCGACTCGCTGTTTAATGGGGAGAACCGGTTGAAAGTTTCTGTTGGCTGAATGAGTGACACTGGTTGAGCATTGCTACAGCATTTCCTAACGATCTCGTCTCATCGTTGTAACTCCCCAATGGGCTTGGGAGAGGCGAAGGTCGAGTCATGCGTCCCCCGAAACTTGACCCGCCAAACTGCGATTTATAACACCTGCTCGCTTAACCTGGGAGCCAGCCACACCAATGTGTCGGAGGAAACACCATTCAATTGACGACCGAAGTCAGCCTGCAGGTGCCCGGCCTGCCACAAAGAGTTGCTAGAGCGCAATGAGCTAAGGAAAGCCCCTCTGGCCTAACCCGGACGACGCTGGACCAATTGTGCGCCGCCCAATGGTTCTCCCAGTCACGGCCCATTGTGACACAGCCTGGGCTCAAACCCCAGGCTGTAGTGACGCTGCAAGACTGCGATGCAGTGCCTTAGACCGCTGTGCCACTTGGGCGGCCTTATAACTCACATTTCTATGTGGATTTGGTCAGGTCGGCCAAAAATGACATATTGCAGCTTTAAGTCATGATGTAATTTCTTGAAAGTCCTCACACATTCTACCCAATTGAAATCCCTTTACGTACAGTATTGTTTTGTGTGGAGTCCTGGCATGATATAGCCTAGTTAATCATTACAGTAGCTATAACTTACAGACTACCTGAAATAATTTGCTGAAATTGATGTCCATATTAGTTTATGACGAATGAAACTTTTTAATTCCTGTTTTTGAGAAACGACTCCAATAAACGTGCATCAGTACTGGGTGCATTTACAGTTAACAATATCTAATAAAGATGTGTTACTGTTCACTACTAATGGATCCATCAACCAGAAGTAATGTCCTCTTCATAATGTCGCACAAATAATATTTTATGACTGGTTATTAACTAAGTTAATTTATCATCAGAAGCCCCAGGGCTGGGGACCAGCCATGAGATGGGGTGCCACTGCAAAGCAGGTACTCACTAATGGAACTCAGAACTAATGTGAAAAGTAGGAAGGAAGGGAGTTACTAAGTTTTATCTCACAAAGTTGGACAGAACTGCATTATTTGACTGTCAGTTGATAGCTAGGGAGCACAAAGGTATGGCATGTGTATTTAAAGTTTTTAAATTCTGTAGGAAAGTGTATGCAAGCTCATACGTGCTTGTGCCTGTGTGTGTGCCTTATGTGTGTGTGTGCAGAGGCACACTGTCTGACAGGGATAACAGAAACAAACATGGACAGTGTAGAGGATCTGTTCCTGCCAGCTGCTCTGTCACAGAGCTGTACCCTGGTATGCAGATGAATTGTGTGTGTGCGTGCGTGCGTGTGCATGGTTTCATGTCGCTGAGCTCTATGCAAGAATACAGATGGACTACAGCTAGTTCTGTCTGCAGCGGCATGTGCAGAGAGACGTGATTGATAGGAAATCAAGTTAATTGTGATGCGTCATCCATTATTGTGAGAATGAATGATAATCCTGATAATGATTTGCATGTACTGTATATAGCTCTTTATGTAAGTGTTCAACCACCTTCCCACCACTGCAATGGAGCTAGCAGATAGGTTGAAATATGACAGTCTATACTTCCTTTAGAAAAGAATATACTACAGTGGCCTTGACTGAAAAATATCAGTTTCTACCATCCAGGCCAATATTAATACAGTTGTATTATGTTGTAGAGACCTGACTAAGCCTGTAGGAGTGTGGACTGAATGACTGGCAACTCTGTAAGCTTGTCTATCTGTCACCCTGGCAGATTTCTATCTCCCCTGTGTCCTATCTTATCAGACAGACATAGACAACATTACTCCCTATAAGACACACACATCTCTCTTTCCTCAGTTGAAGTTCTACAGAGTGTTTGTTGCCAATGTCTGCTAGACATGAACACACACACAAGAAATAGACATCTTTTTTTGTGCTGGCCCTCTGTAGTTGTTCAAGTTGGATTACTCCGGGGCTATAGCACACAAAGATGCACATCTACCCTACGCTTTCCTGTTCAGAGTTTCCATTCTTTTCCAATCACAGCTGCCAGATTCTTCAGTCACACAGGGGAACTTCCTCCTCGCCTGTCACCCCTGCAATTCCCTACTATTCTTCATATTATGCAAATACGAATCAGAGATTCCAATAGGTTCTGGAATCTAACGAAAATGACAATGGAAACAGCGGGAGTGTTACCAAGGTAACCTCTGACAAATCAGAGTAGGGTAACAGCTGAAGGTAGAGGAAGAAAATTGAGAGTTTAGAGAGAGAGTTAGATACATTTGTCCTGGTCTGCAAACACAGACAGTACCTGTTACTAAAGCCCCCCACAGGAAAGGGAAACTGACCTTGTACTGTATGGAATTGGTTGTCAATTAAAAGCTTTTGTGGAAACATGTCAGATAAAACCATCAGTATCTCCCAGATGTGGGAGTCAGAGAGAGAGAGAATGTTGACTGTCCAATGGCCTTGCATACAGGGAGGAACCAGTGAATGCTGTCAGCTTTGATGCATTTCTCGTAGAGAGGCTGAGCTTTGAAGGCTCTCCAATTACAGGGATTTCTACACTGTCAGCCTGCCTGTCTCAGGTCCACCGTTACAGGGCTGCCAGAGGTGCGTGTCTAGTTTTTCTTGTTCCTTGCGATTATATTAGGGGTAAGAATGGTTGAAAAGGAGTGTCCAGTAGGTGTCCAGTAGTTCTGAATACTTCCTTTAGCTGCCTAATGTAACAGGCCGAAAGGTTTAGGGCACAGTGAAAAGGTACCAAGCAGAGATAGGCCTACACACTTCGAGGACATAACTGCTCTGGCCATGCGAGAGAACAGGCTTTGGCTACAAAACACATAGAAGGCTGTTTGAAGTTGCCATCTTGTTTTGGTTATCCTCTATCTGGGCATCCCTTCTCAGAAAAAGTAATCCCTTGAAAGTTGAGCTTTTAAGTTGAAACACTTTGAAATTCACCGATCTGTTCATATTGAGATATGTGTGATTGTGTGATTTACTTTGTGCTAGTCAGTGTCAGAGTAGGCGCTGAAAAGCATTTTCCTCAACTTCAAATCCACTAGTGTTGACACAACTGGTCAGCAGGCCTGCAGTAGAACTCTGATGAGTCAGTCAATGTAGTCAGTGATCCAGTTCTAGAATGCTGATTCCTGCTACTGTAGCTAACCTGCCCACGGCGCTAGCTCCTCTGAGGGAGCTTTCTTAGCTCTTCCAGCTCTCTCAGACTTTTGATCAAAGCAACGTGTCAGTCAGACTCAGGCTCTCTCTAGCTATGTACTGAGTAAACACGGCCCAAACTAGCCCCACATTCTGGTTTCCACGCCTATGGCTGCTGAGCACTCAGCTCCACGGGGGAGAGCAGAGACAGATTTGGAGGAGAAGCGGGACAGCCTGGATGATTGCTCGCTGCTTGAGCTCCTGTTCCTCTTATAGAAAATTAGCTCAAAAGTATTGTGGAGCTCCTGCACATAAATGTAAACAGTAGCGGCACCTATTTCAGTCCAAGTCAAGCACTGGCTAACGTCATCAGTTGTGAGAGAATTAATTCATAGACTTTGTGTTGTATGAGACAGGGAGGGTTCTTCGACCCTGAAAGCTACAGCGGAATGACTGAAATATAAATTAGTTTCCTCTCTCTGAGGAGAGATTCAATAATTATGCCGTCCGTCACTTTTAAGGAATTTCTAATTTGCACAGAGCGGATTTGTTCAAGGGACAACAGCGAGAGAAATAATGGAAGAGAAGCACATTATATGCGTTCAACTAATGAAATATCGCACAGGATGATATGAATCACTGAGGAACAGTTGGTGAATGTAAATTGCTTTGTAAATGGCTTTTGCTACAACTGTTTTGCAAGAGAGATTTCATCATATTTAGCCTACATTACAGCAACACCTGCCTTGTCTTTAGTTCTGTTTCCTTATGTTTTTAAATTAGACTGGAGGAGAGTGATTGACAAACCAGGCCTGCTATTCAAAATGAAGGAGATCTCCGAGTAGTGTTAGCAATAAAGACGTGTGTCGTGTCCCATATGTGATATCTAACACAGCCCGTCATTTAACAACAACTAGGACCTGGCAAAGGGACAGTCTCTCTCTCTCTCTCTCTCTCTCTCTCTCTCTCTCTCTCTCTCTCTCTCTCTCTCTCTCTCTCTCTCTCTCTCTCTCTCTCTCTCTCTCTCTCTCTCTCTCTCTCTGTCTCTCTCTCTCTCTCTCTCTCTCTCTCTCTCTCTCTCTCTCTCTCTCTCTCTCTCTCTCTCTCTCTTCTCTCTCTCTCTCTCTCTCTCTCTCTCTCTCAGTTGAAGGGATCTTTTCTTTACAGACACAATGCACGAAGAGCATCTCTCCAATAAAACACCTCTCCTCTCTTCGTCTCTCAATCAATCGTTTTATCAGTTGAAGGGATCTTTTCTTTACAGACACAATGCATGAAGAGCATCTCTCCAATAAAACACCTCTCCTCTCTTCGTCTCTCTCACTCTCCCCCTCTCTCTTAGTCTGCCAATTACCACCCTTCTCTCGGAGCAGTGTCAACCAGATTTCACCCTGTGGTGACGTATGGGGTGTGACGTATGGCGTCTGATGGGGCCAGGCAGACCAACAGAGAGAATGGATTGCAGTACTGCTAGTGTTGGATGTTGAATTGAGCCTACTGAAATGTTTATGAACTGGCCAAAGATGCATTTTAGGGAGAGAGTTTCTTTAACCTTTATTTTGACAGGGAGTCAATACTGAGACCAGATGAGCCCTGTATAGCACACCTATACACATCATAATACAATAAACACATTAAACTACACATTCATATACACATTAAAATACATGTAATTATACACAACGCTACACGAAAAGCAAAACACAATCATAAAAACAGACACATTCTTCAGTAAAAAGGTCCCCTAACAATCTCTGAAATGCCCTAGAGCGACTAATTCCTCCAATTTTAAAGTGTATTGTAGATCATTCCACACGTAAGGTGCAAGGAAATTAAAGGCTGATTTACTTAACTCTCTGGACACCAAAGGAGTCTCCACAGTTAACCAACTGTGTGAACAGGCTTGATAACTTGTCATTTTAAATCTTAACAGAAAGGAATGAGAGAAAAAATTGATTGTTTTAAGTTCAACTTTACTTTTCAGCCCTGTTCGCAGACAAGGGACTAACTGCTCACTGAATCGTAATATTCAAATGTATTCTGCATTTGGATATTTTCTAAAAAGTTTTTTTTATTTTATTGAGTTCTGTCAAGTGGAAGATTCCATTAAAGCTATGACACAGACCCGTCAGAATGGTGCTCACTCAGTCAGACATTTAGAAGTTGAGTCGAGGAAAGTTTTGGGAGGTAAATAGTCGCCTATTGTAGAGAAGTCTCAGCTCCCAGCCCCTCTCAGTGTTAAACAGTTCGACAGTGTGCTGTTAGCACTCAGTCAACACTCACAGAGTCAGAATGATTTTGACAGTGGGGTTATCTGCTGGTATTTAACTGAAATTGAAAAGTCTTGACTATTGACAGGACAGTTACCCATACCACTCAATCTGTCTGCCCAGAAACTCTTCAGGATTCATCGGACCGGGTGGAGAGTTGTGAACCCACCCATGCATTGTGGAGAGGTTTAAAAGCTTACACCTCAAGGAAAATGGTCCAGAGGAGAAACGTCAGAGAGAAATAAATAACTTCTCAGTCAGGGAACTGTTCTCTAAAAAAAATGTGAACAGGAGTACCGATACAGACAGAAAACTGACAATTAAAACTCGTAACATTCTCCAGCTTTCGGTCTGCTACTTTGAATGGGAGATTACCCACAATATTCCCCACAAATACTCCTCATAGCCAGAGTAAATTAAGTCAACCATCCTATAACAGCAGCCACATCCCAGTCCACTCCAATCCACAGAGGCTCTTGGCAGCTGGAATTGCCTTCCCAATAACCCTTTAGTGTGAGGTTAAGACCATAATAGTTGTGCTGCCCCTGAGAAGACCCTTTTAGCCGACAGTTCCTGTGTCGTCTGGCCTACATTATGACTATGGAATGCCTCTCACGCCCACTGGCTCCCCTCTCGCTCCCCTCTTGCACCCCTCTCGATCTCCTCTCTCTCGAAACCACTTTCCTTCCCCTCTCTCCCCTCTCCCGCTGAAAAACGACCAGGGTGATTAGATAGCAACCCAGAGCAGCTGGGCCACCGTGTGTGCGTATCCTTTAAACAATAGACACAATGGTGCCTGGCCTGCTACATAACCCCTCTGTGAAAACAGTCATCAATGCAGCACAGCACTGTTTGCGTTTTATAGCACAGCAGCGGTTGATAAGATAGCAGGAGAGAGCAGGCCACTGGTGTCTCTTTAACAACAAGGACAGGCCGCTACACACTGTGAAAACAGTGATGGCAGGGCCAGAGAGTTCCCTGTAGTCCTCTCAGAGCTGTTCCTCTCCATTGTGTGGTTGACTCAGGCAGTTTGGGTTTTACAAAGAGAACTCCCTCAGGGTGGATAAACCATGGTTGGGGTAAACATATCCTGTCCTGTCTCGTCCTTCATCTAAGCACACTCTGGGTTTTCCTGCACGTGTGCGCGTGTGTGTTTGTGATGGTGATAAAGTGGGCTGATGGTTTGCCAAGCTAATAAAAAGGCAATTTCCATGATTCTAGAGGGAATGGGAATGCTGTGGTCATCATTCTGATTTCTACATTCTGTTTCTAATGCTTTTACTGTTGGCTATATTAGAGAGCAGAAATATGGACTACACTCAGGTCTCCTGGCTTTATGACAGAGGGGGACAGACAGAGATACTGTAGATAAACAGAGAGCGAACGAGAGAGAGAAAGAGAAAGACACACACACACAGAGGGATAAGGACTAGCCTATATGAGGGGTCGCGCGGTGTTGTTTGGATACAGTTAACGCATTCTGAAGCTATTTCCCTCACCATCAGAGAGGCAAGGAGAGGGGAGATACATACAGGTGGTGTAGAAGTCATCACTGCTGATGAGATTTAGAGGCTTTATGCCACAGTGAACTTGTCCTCGCTGCTGTTCCCTAACTGTGAGAATGGAGGCTAAAACAATCTCGTATCCTCCTCCTGTCTGTCTTATTGATGCACCCGCCCAGACTACCGGCTCCCGACTGCTACACCCACAATGATTTCTCATTTCACCCGCCCAGACTACCGGCTCCCGACTGCTACACCCACAATGATTTCTCATTTCACCCGCCCAGACTACCGGCTCCCGACTGCTACACCCACAATGATTTCTCATTTCACCCGCCCAGACTACCGGCTCCCGACTGCTACACCCACAATGATTTCTCATTTCACCCGCCCAGACTACCGGCTCCCGACTGCTACACCCACAATGATTTCTCATTTCACCCGCCCAGACTACCGGCTCCCGACTGCTACACCCACAATGATTTCTCATTTCACCCGGCGCACAACAGACGACCGTTCTCGCTTTGTCTCTTTCTCTCTGCCTCTGTTTCTCTCTCTCTCCATCTCTACCTCCCATTCGCTCGCTCGCTCTCTTCTCTCTAACCTATCTATCTTCACCCTCTCTCTACATCCCTCTCTCTACCCCCACCTCTCTAGCTCTCCTTCCCTCTCGCCCTCCCTGGGCAGATTAAATGTTATTTGGGAGATGGAGCAGGCGAGATCTCAGTGTCATATTTCTTGATTAAAAGAGGGGTTGTGCTTTTCCAGGCAAATAGAACTGCTCCCCCTCCTTTGCTTTTTCCACTTTTATATTGCAGAGCCAGTCCCGGGTAACTGTCTCCTGGTAACTGTTTCTGATGTGTCTGTGTGAGAGAGTTATAACAACTAAACCCAGAACAGGAGCCGAGCAGACACTCTTCAACTGTTTCCCCACTTCACATTGACTTCACACCGAGTCCTATGGCTCAGAGACTTTTCCTGTTCCACAGCCACACACGCACAAACACACACAAATGAATGTAGAGTAGATGATACTGTACTTAGAATGGGGTCTTTTAACCAAAGCCTTTCAGCTGGGAGTCTCAAGCCCCTTTAGAATGAAAGTTTCTTCATGCAGTTAATGTTATTTAAAGGAGCGTGAACTAATAAGACTCATGCATGTATATGACTGTGTGGTTATCATATCATAATAGACTCCTACTCCCCTGTTCACTGTAATTACATTCCACTGAAGCTAACTCACCTTGTCAACACTGGAGAGTTTTCATTGTGTAATTGTGTGTGTGTGTGTGTGTGTGTGTGTGTGTGTGTGTGTGTGTGTGTGTGTGTGTGTGTGTGTGTGTGTGTGTGTGTGTGTGTGTGTGTGTGTGTGTGTGTGTGTTCAGTATTGAGTCAAGGGATTGAATCTGTGTGAAGATCAGATAAGTTGATGAATAACAGAGAATTGTGTGTAAAGTATCTTTGTAACAGCAATGAGTTTCATACAATGACTGATCAGTTTTTGTTCTAACTGACAAAAATATAACTGACAAAAATCTTCTGATTTTGATCGCTCTAAATCAGATCATGACCCATCTAGTTTTCCCTCAGACTGCTTCAGTGATGACTGATGCTTTTGCATTTTTTATAACCAAATTGTCCACTCCAAGCATTCGTTTTAGACACACTCATAGACTCGTAAGTTGATGAGCCTCTGACTCACTTGGCTACCAAAACTCCCTCGTCTGACATATTCTCTGTTTCTGCATTTTTGTGTTCTGCTGACTAGCCCTGTCATTAGGCTGGGTAATAAAGCAGTAGATATGGGGTTCAAAGGCCTTCATTAGCTGTAGGATGAGAGAACAACCCCCCCCCCCCCCCCACCACCACCACCACCCACCCCCCCCACACCCCACCCGCCAGATATGAGACATTAAATAAAAGCCAAACCTCACTAGAATAAAGGCCACCCACGTTAAGAAGATATTCTGTAAACTGCTCCATTTGTGAGAGAGAGGGCGAAAGAGAGATATTGCGAGAGCGAGAGAGAGAGACAGGGCAAGAGAGAGAGGGAGAGAGTCTCTTTCAACTACAGTTGAAGTCAGAAGTTTACATACACTTAGGTTGGAGTCATTAAAACTATTTTTTTCAACCACTCCACAAATTTCTTGTTAATTTCTATGGGCTACGTGGGACGCTAGCGTCCCACCTGCGGGACACAGCCAGTGAAATATCAGGGCGGCCAAAAAAAAAAAAAATGTCATAATTCAACTTTCTCAAACATACAACTATTTTACACCATTTTAAAGATAAACTTCTCCTTGATGTAACCACATTGTCCGATTTCAAAAAGGCTTTACAGCGAAAGCAAAACATTAGATTATGTCAGGAGAGTACATAGACAAAAATAATCACACAGCCATTTTCAATAAAACCCAAAACACAGCTAAATGAAGCACTAACCTTAGGACATTATGTTACACAATACATGTATGTTTTGTTCGATAAAGTTCATATTTATATCCAAAAACAGCATTTTACATTGGCGCGTGATGTTCAGAAAATGTATTCCCACCAAAACCGCCGGTTAATGTGCACATCAATTTACAAAAATACTCATCATAAACATTGACAAAATATATAACAATTATTTAAAGAATTATAGATAGACTACTCCTGGATGCAACCGCTGTGTCAGATTTTAAAATAGCTTTACGGAGAAAGCACATTTTTCAATATTCTGAGTACATAGCTCGCCATCACAGCAAGCTATACAGACACCCGCCAAGTTCGGGGAAACCTAAACTCAGAATTAGTATTAGAAATATTGTCTTACCTTTGCTGATCTTCGTCAGAATGCACTCCCAGGACTGCTGCTTCCACAGGAAATGTTGTTTTTGTTCGAAATAATCCATATTTATGTCCAAATACCTCCATTTTGTTTGTGTGTACAGATCACTTATCCAAAGGTACCAGAGATGAAAAGTCAAAATGTTCCATTACCGTACTTAGAAGCATGTCAAACGCTGTTTAAAATCAATCATTATGGTATTTTTTATGTAAAATTTGCGATAATATTCCAACCGGACAATAGCATATTCATTCAAGGAAAAAAAGAAGGAACGGCGCGCTCGCGGGACCGCGCATATCCAATCCCTTTGTCCACAGGCAGTCCACTGATTGACTGAGCTCCTATTATCTGCCCAGTGACAGGAGAATGCTGAAAGAACTTTCTGAAGGCTGTTGACAGCCAATGGAAGCCTTAGGAAGTGCAACGTGACCCCACAGAAACTGTAGTTTCGATAGAGAATCAAAAGAAGAACTACAATTCTCAGACTTTCCACTTCCTGGTTGGATTTTTCTCAGGTTTTTGCCTGCCATATGAGTTCTGTTATACTCACAGACACCATTCAAACAGTTTTAGAAACTTCAGAGTGTTTTCTATCCAAACTAGAATAATATGCATATTCTAGTTTCTGGGAAAGAGTAGTAACCAGTTTAATTTGGGTACGTTTTTGATCCGGCCGTGAAAATACTGCCCCCTATACCCCAACAGGTTAACAAACTATAGTTTTGGCAAGTCGGTTGGGACATCTACTTTGTGCATGACACAAGTAATTTCTCCAACAATTGTTTACAGACAGATTATTTCACTTATCACTGTATCACAATTCCAGTGGGTCAGAAGTTTAAATACACTAAGTTGACTGTGCCTTTAAACAACTTGGAACATTCCAGAAAATGATGTCATGGCTTTAGAAGCTTCTGATAGGCTAATAGGCTAAGCAAAGAGGCACTGAGTTTGAAGGTAGGCCTTGAAATACATCCACAGGTACACCTCCAATTGTCTCAAATGATGTCAATTAGCCTATCAGAAGCTTCTAAAGCCATGACATCATTTGAGACAATTGGAGGTGTACCTGTGGATGTATTTCAAGGCCTACCTTCAAACTCAGTGCCTCTTTGCTTGACATCATGGGAAAATCAAACGAAATCAGCGAAGACCTCAGAAAAAAAATGTAGACCACCACAAGTCTGGTTCATCCTTGGGAGCAATTTCCAAATGCCTGAAGGTACCACGTTCATCTGTACAAACAATAGTACGCAAGTATAAACACCATGGGACCACGCAGCCGTCATACCCCTCAGGAAGGAGACGCGTTCTGTCTCCTAGAGATGAATGTACTTTGGTGCGAAAAGTGCAACTCAATCCCAGAACAAAAGCAAAGGATCTTGTGAAGATGCTGGAGGAAACGGGTACAAAATTATTTATATCCACAGTAAAACGAGTCCTATATTGACATAACCTGAAAGGCCACTCAGCAAGGAAGAAGCCACTGCTCCAAAACTGCCATAAAAAAGCCAGTCTACGGTTTGCAACTGCACATGGGGACAAAGATGTAACTTTTTGGAGAAATGTCCTCTGGTCTGATGAAAAACAAATAGAACTGTTTGGTCATAATGACTATCATTATGTTAGTAGGAAAAGGGGGGAGGCTTACAAACCGAAGAACACCATCCCAACTGTGAAGTACGGGGATGGCAGCATCATGTTGTGGGAGTGCTTTGCTGCAGGAGGGACTGGTGCACTTCACAAAATAGATGGCATCATGAGGATGGAAAATGATGGGGATATATTGAAGCAAGATCTCAAGACATCAGTCAGGAAGTTAAAGCTTTGTCGCAAATGGGTCTTCCAAATGGACAATGACCCCAAGCATACTTCCAAAGTTGTGGTAAAATAGCTTAAGGACAACAAAGTCAAGGTATTGGAGTGGCCATCACAAAGCCCTGACCTCAATCCCATAGAAAATTTGTGGGCAGAACTGAAAAAGCGTGTGCGAGCAAGGAGGCCTACAAACCTGACTCAGTTACACCAGCTCTGTCAGGAGTAATGGGCCAAAATTCACCCAACTTTTTGTGCGAAGCTTGTGGAGGGCTACCTGAAATGTTTTACCCAAATTAAACAATTTAAAGTCAATTAAATAAATAAAAAGCGGAAATAAATCATTCTCTCTACTATTATTCTGACATTTCACATTCTTAAAATGACGTGGTGATCCTAACTGACCTAAGACGGAATTTTTACTAGGATTAAATGTCAGGAACTGTGAAAAACTGAGTTTAAATGTATTTGGCTAAGGTGTATGTAAACTTCTGACTTCAACTGTAAACCCCAGAACTCCTTCAAACCACTGTCGTTATTGCTCATAGATTGGCCCTGGAAGTACTCTATTGCAAAATGGCTTCCAAATTGAGTTTGTCTTGTGTTGTGACACAGAACCCCGTTCTACTCCAACCAGACTAGATAACTGTATTCAATCACGTTCTCTCTCCCATGGTCAATAGAAAGAGAAAAGAAAAGAAAAGAGCGAGAGGGGGAGGCCGGCATCACCTCAGTAATGGAATAGACTACAAAGCGAGGCTGGAGACAAGACAGGACACTGTTAGCACTTTTTCTTCATTACCCTCTCTCCCTTCTCTCTCTTTCCCTTCCTCTCTTCATTGTACTTTCACTCTTTCTTTCTCTCTATATATCTCCCTGTATCCCACTCTCTCGCATCTTTTCATACTGTCTGATAAAATATATGAAATTCAAGAAAGAGAGAAATAGAGATATGAAAAGGTGTACACCAGGGTTCCTTTGGTGATTTTACTTAGCCCCCCAAGTTTTCTGGGGGGGGGGGGGGCATAAAATACTGTGAAAATACCAGTAAAAAAGTGATTTGAATTCAAACGCATAATAGAGATATGTGATCGTATACAAATGTCAGCAAGGTTTGGAATGTATCTGTTTGGGCTTCTTGCAGTCAATTTGTAGTCTACAAATTATTAAGAATAAATCGACCCGCGGCTAAATCTAGTTGATGATCCCTGGTGTACATTGTATTCCCGATAGTCTGTTAATTCTGCTCTACCTGTCAGTACATTCCTCTCTTCCCTGTGATGTAGAGATGGAATATAGTTTGGCACTGTGTTGTAACAGACAGACAGGTACGGTATCTGTGGTGTAACAGACAGACAGCTTCGGTATCTGCGGTGTAACAGACAGACAGCTACGGTATCTGCGGTGTAACAGACAGACAGCCACAGTATATGTGGTGTAACAGACAGACAGCTACAGTATCTGTGGTGTGATTACTGCCGCAGGCTAGCTTTCTAATGCTCTTCATAGGATGAGGGGAATGAGACATCTCCTTTCTACTGGCTGCTACTGTAGCAACCCAAACACTCCCCATTGTTTCACATCTAGATGAAACCACTCTCTTTTTCAAAGACTAGAAGCCTTTTATAGATAGATAGCATTCAATATCTTCTGCCTCCACCTCTGGTGATGCACTGTTACAGACTGTACTCTCTCACACTCTCTGACTGCTCCTAGCTTTAATTCACACATTGCTTTGTTGTGGTTGTACAACTGTGACATCGCTGAATGAGAACTGCTTACTGGGTATTGAATCAGCCACAGGCCAGTGGGTTTGTATTCTATATTCCCATAGATTTTATTTTTCATTGGGGGAGGAGTGGTGAATGTGTGCTGTTCCAGCAGAGTGAATATGACATGTTTCTAGTGGGATAAGAGAGATATCACTCTATGTCCCTATCTTTCTCGCTCTATTTCTCTCTCTACATTGGCCAATGTTGTAGAGAGAGAGAGAGAGATATCACTCATATAACACTCCTATCCCCTAGCCACTTGTGGAGATCTTGAATGATAGGAACATGTCTGGAAGGTAAGATGAAGCTATTACCTTATTACTTATCTAATCTACTCAGATCTCCACAAGTGCATGGGGGCTAGGGGCTACAAAGGCCTCCTGTAATGTGGGCACTAGGTTGTGTTTAACCCCCTAAAGTCGACTCACTCACCGGTACATCAATCTAAGTTAAATAACCAAAAAATCCCCAGCAAATGTCAGTTCAAGCTAGAGATCTTAGTTTTTTTGCAGTGGATGCGTCTCAATCCACCGCATCCACCAGTGTCGCACTTCCGCATCTGCAGTGAAAGTTGGCAGAGCTAGAGAGCGGCGTTTGTCAGAGCATGAGACATCCCAAAAATCGGTCGTCTCATGAAAACATCTGTAGCGTCTGAATGGTTTGACCTACAAACTATTATGACCCTATGGGAAGGGGAGACTCATAAACACGATGGTGTTCTCCGTTTTGCTCTACAAGTGCTCTACACTTGCTCTACAAGTGTCAGGAGACTCGTCTGAAGTCGGTGCCGTCGATTTGCCAACTTCTGTTTGGTAGTGTCCAAACCATTTGGGCTACAAACTAATGGGACTCCACTGTGGAAAGGGGAGATTCTCACGAACACGATGGTGTTCTTTTTTTTGCCCTATGACCCACACACACAAGTGTCACAGGACTCGTCTGAAGGTAACTGGTACCGTTTTTTTTTAACTAATGGAAGTAAGAAATAAAGGTTGTTTTGTGCCTACTGCAAAAAAGAGGTTAAATATGTGTGAAACAATTCGTTTTTTATTCCTCCCAAATTTAGTACAGACACTTTAAAACCTTGTTTCTTATGATATATTTGTTGACTGTCCTTTTTGCCATTTATGAATGTGTTATTCAATGTGTTTCTATGGGCTTCAGTAGTAAAGGCCAAAATGTGGTATCTCCTACTCGATACCATCGTGATACTCGATACCAAAATGAATGACACTTGATCCAGACAGATTATCTCAGCTACTGCTCTCTTCAGTATTTGGGCATCTTTTTAGTTCACTATCATTGCATTTGACATTTTTTATGTCAACGTTTTAATAAATTATACAATCATAAAATCAATTTGACTTTGTTTTTACCACTCTAACTACATAACAACATAATGGTAATAATTTATTTTAATGATACATCTCTACTGATAAGCTGGGTAAATCAAAATGTAGCCTATTCAAAATACAGGTGAATGCATATTCAATAGAATGTGTGCCTGCATTGAGTTATTGAGCTTGTTTTGGCTGATTTCATGGGGCTACAGATGACAAACAATCTGTTTTCCTTCCATTTGGGGAATATTTTATTGTACTGATCAACAACATTTGCATAGAAGTAGCTTAATTAATGACGTCATTCACGAGGCAAGGGGGGACGGAACCCCATTCACACACAGTCAGTTCGCTGAGGCAATAGATCATCTTTGGAAGAGACATGAGAGAGAGACCGATTTATGTAAATGAATAGCCAAGTACTTTGTTTTGGTGGCAATCAGCCTTGAAATCAATATATTTTGCATTATGGTGAGCATATTATCACAAACAAAGTACTTGGGTAGTGAATTGATGTTAGCTTCAGCTGTGAGCCCACAAAGCTGGAAGCTACCGGTATCTTCTTGCATTGTAAAGTGTTCTAGCCTGCATGGACATTGTTTTGCGAACAGTAATGAACAGTTTAAACATTTCTACATGTCGTGTCGCATTATCAAATCAAATTACATTGAAATCACACAAAAAAAGCGAAATAGTAGAAAAATAAATAACAATCATAATAATAACACAAGGAATAAATAGATAAATAAAATCACAAGGAATAAATACACAATGAGTAACGATAACTTGCATATATGCACAGGATACCAGTACCAAGTCAATGTGCAGGGGTATGAGGTAATTGAGGTAGATATGTACATATAGGTAGGGATAAAGTGACCATTAAAGTATGTTCACTTCTGTGCAGCATGAGTGGTGAGCTAACATGATGCAGCTGACTCCCAGTGCAGGCTAAGTGCAGGCTATAAGGGGGACATCGGCTGCACTGATAGACTTACTTGATCCGTGAGACACATTTGACAGAAGTACCGAAAGTAACAGAAATTCTAGTACCAAACCGTTTTTCATGTTTTAGTATAAAAAAAGTATCAAAGTTTTGAAACATATACCGTGCAACACTACTAGACATCTAGCTGGCTGAGTGCTTCTGGAAGACATCTTTTGCAGTGGTTTACTGTCTGATGATGTGTGTGCCTGCGTGTGTACGTACGTACGTGCGTGTGCGAGACGAAAATGCTGCACCCAAACTCGCTGAAAAGGTTTATTATTATGACAGTCATCGATGGATGGCCCGGTCTCATTGGTGGATCAGATTAAGGGGTATTTGTATGTGTGTGAAAATAGCCTTTGAGATTGAAGATGGCATTATGTTTGTATGATGGTATTGTTATTGCTATGATGGATTACAGAGCAAACGGCTGGTGGCCGACCTTCAGGAAATAATTACCTGCTTATCTGGCAATATGGAGGCTAAATGTTAAATAGATCACATGCTGAGACACACACAATACAGTCTTTACATGACAAGTCTTTCTTGTCATGTAAGGATTCATTTTCTAAGCCCTGTTTTTACAAAATCTAATTTTCAAAATGGCAGCACAAAAAATGTATGGCCTGTGCCTTTTTTAGCAGGGAGCCATTGTGGTGTTGACTGTCGTAATTAGGTCCGTTTATTTGGTCGTTTCATGTGTTGTTGAACATCCTATCATCAGTATTAGATGTAGATTGGAAATTGATAGTGAATGTGCTGTGGCACCTCTTTACGAGCCTGCCAGACCAGACTAGTTGATGTGATTGACTGTGAGATGGAGCAGGATCATGAGGGATAGACAGGCCTCTTAAAAGATTGTCACATTACACCGCATAGATGCATATACTGTATGTGCCAGCCGTCCATTGAGAGGCATTAGATAGACGCCGTAATCTGTAAAGAGGTCACTCACATCGAACACCTACGGTATGCACACACACACACGTCGCACAGACAGTCACGGTACTGTACTGTCTATCTGTCTTTTCCCCTCCTGTCTGTCTGTCTGTCTGTCTGTCTGTCTGTCTGTCTGTCTGTCTGTCTGTCTGTCTGTCTGTCTGTCTGTCTGTCTGTCTGTCTGCCTGCTGCCTTCCTGCCTGCCTGCCTGCCTGCCTGCCTGCCTGTCTCTCTGCCTGTCTATCTATCCCAGCTGTCTGTGTTATCCACTGACCTGGTAACAGGTAGTACCGTAATTTCCGGACTATTAAGCGCACCTGAATACAAGCCGCACCCACTGAATTAAAAAATATATATTATTTTGAACGTAAATAAGCCGCACACGTCTATCAGCCGCAGGTGCCTACTGAAACAAATTAACTTTACACAGGCTTTAACGAAACACGGCTTGTATCAAAAATAAATAGGCTTTAACGAAACACGGCTTGTAACAAAACTAAATAGGCTTTAACGAAACACGGCTTGTAACAAAAAATAAAAAATTAGCAGTAAGCTTTAGTTGTCTTTTTGCACTGAGTCAATTCCTCACGCTGCTGTTTCCAACGTCTTATCATCGACTCATTAAGACCAAGCTCCCGTGCAGCAGCTCTATTTCCTTTTCCAACAGCCAGATCAATCGCCTTCAACTTGAAAGCTGCATCATATGCATTTCTCCGTGTCTTTGCCATGATGAGGGTGACAAAATGACTACCGTAATCAGAATGATGGGAAGTTTGAGAGCGCTCGATTTAATCTAAACAGTAAACAAAAAAGTTGTTTGACCTTAACCCGTTCGGCAATTTCATTGGTCTAATGAAAGCTTCATGCCGCCAGAAAACTGAGCACGTCACAGAATGTGTTTTTTTGGAAGAAAAAAGCGGGAAAAATCCATATATTAGCCGCGTCATTGTTTAAGCCGCGAGGTTCAAAGCCTGGGGAAAAAAGTTGTGGCTTATAGTCCGGAATTTACGGTAGTCAGCAGATTATTCCTCCACAGGGTTAGCAAGGGATGAGATTCCTGGCAGGCCTCATAGCAGCCTGTCTAATATCGAAGATACTGGTAATACTCTCCTGGAATGAATACTCTCCTCCAGAGAATGGAGCTACGCTCAGAATCCTGACTGCTGCGTCAAATAAAATATGTAATTATGTTACCAGGGAATTGCCCTGCACTGAACAGGCCAGGTAGACCAACATGATCTCATAGTTTCCCTTCGAAATTCGACATATTATGGATGAACGTCTATTTTTTTTGAAGATTTCATTTTGTGTGGTTACAGGGTTAATTCCGCATGGTTACAAGGTTAAAACATAAACAACTCGATTGAACAAAATGGCGCCGTAGAGAGAACACGGTGTTTCAGCGAGCTCACGCGGTATTCGTAAATTTATATTCTTACATTAATCTCCTAGCTTGAAAAAGTGGTAGAATTGGCTAAATAAGTTACCCTACAATGAGTCTTGGCGACTATTTCTCAAAAATCTCCGACAACATGCCCAACAGAGCTACTAAGAAGTCGACCAAAACCGCCATCCGTGTAGATGTGCAGGAGGAGCTAGCTAACGTTAGCGAATCTAACAACGTTACAAATCCAGGCACAATGGACCTGGTGATTCAAAGGATGATGGATAACATTACTAAAGTGATCGATGTTAAGATAAGAACGGTCCTGGAAGCAATAGCAGGCCATTCAGCTGAACTACAGAGGGTTGTCAAACGTGTTGATGAGGCGGAAGGAAGAATTGCTACTGTGGAAACTTCAACTACATCCATGGACACTAAGATAAAAGCACTTGAGAAACAGGTGCGCGAAATGGCGGAGCACATTGACGACTTGGATAATCGAGGACGCAGATGCAATATACGTGTTGTGGGACTCCCGGAAAATTCTGAAGGGACACGTTCAGTACATTTTTTTGAGGAATGGATCCCTGACTACCTACAAATGGACACTAAGGCTGGTCGGGTGAAGCTAGACAGAGCACAACGCTCTCAAGCACCGATACCCGGTCCCAATCAGCGCCCACGACCAGTGGTTATAAAGTTCCACAACTTTACCGACAAGCAGCGCGTCATGGATGCGGCTAGAAACATCGGTTCTGACGGTAGTCAACGTAAAGGTCCAAAGGTCTCATTCTTCAATGATTATTCCACAGCGGTTGTACGAAGGCGCAAGGCGTTTGATGAGGTGAAGGCTCGACTCAAGAGAATGAAGATCGACTACGCACTGCTGTACCCGGCCACATTGAAGATTATGGTCAACGGATCGCCTAAAAAACTCTACACATCTGAAGAGGCTGCTGCGTTTATTGACTCTCTCGGGTAAATAACCTTAAGCTGCACCTCCGCAGCATTGGATAACGTCTTATTTTATTTTTAATCTGATCATGAAACAGTGGTGTAAGTTCTCAAGTGCTCCTGTTCAGTAATATTCGTATCGTTATTATTTTTCTTGCTAAAGTAACTGCCGCCGCAGCTCAGACTGAGATATGTGTGAACCTATATTGGTGCCCAGGCTTGGTTTTAGGTGGAAGAGCCTCAATCTTCTTCTATTGATTTTAATTTCCACATATATAAAGGATGAGGCTATTGAGTGGCAATGCGGACTTAAGAGTCTACATTGGAAAGTTGAAATCCCCTGCATGTTAGCTAGTGGGAAAACCCCCTTTTGGATCTTTTCATGTTTAATTTTTGGGTTTAGTATAGTTCGAGTTCAGGGTTCATATCGTTTGTTTACGCTCAGTGAGATAGAGGAGAGTTCAACACATGGAAAAAGGTACCACCCCATTTTTACAGTAGGATTCAGTCTGGATATTGAATGGTCAAAGCGCAATGGCAGGTAACAGACTACGTGTATGTACATGGAACATTAGAGGGAGCCATAACCCCATTAAAAGGAAGAAGGTACTGTCCTTTTTGAAAAAAGAAAATATTGATATTGCCCTGTTACAAGAAACTCATTTGAATGATAAGGAGCATCTGAAATTACAACAAGGGGGGTTTGGTCAAGTGTTTTTCTCATCATTTACATCCAGAAGTAGAGGTGTAGCAATTCTTGTGAAAAAGAACCTACCACTTAAGGTCTTGAAGTGTGTGAAAGATAAATTGGGTCGCTTTGTTATAATTAATGGTACTTTACAAGGGCAGAGCATTTCCATAATGAATATTTACTTCCCCCCCTGCCCACCTCCCCGACTTCCTCACTAAGGTATTTCTAGACTTTTCAGAATTAAACTCAGACACTGCAGTGGTTGGAGGAGATTTTAATTGTTTGTTGAACCCCCTTATTGATAAGCTTCCCAGTGGTATAGCCTCACTTTCTCCTCAAGCTAAGTCACTTACAGCTATTTGTGATGATCTGGGGTATGCTGATGTTTGGAGAGCTTTTCATCCCTCCAACAGAGAGTTCACTTTTTTCTCTGCACCTCATGGATGTCAGACTAGAATAGATTACATTTTTATGCCCAGGACGTCACTGCAGTCGGTTTTATCCGCTAGGATAGGAAGCATAGTCATAACTGATCATGCGGAGGTGATCCTGGACATAAAACTCAACGGGGCATTCAATCAGTCAAGACACGAGGTTGAATACAACCATTCTTAAAGACCATACATTCACATCATATTTTATTACAGAGTTTAAAGCATTTTTCTCTATTAACTCTCAATCAACAGATAACCCCTCACTCCTTTGGGAAACCTGTAAGGCGTACGCCAGGGGTCTGATTATGTCATACGCAGCCACTAAGAGGCGGAAAAAGCGTGAAAAGCAAAAAACACTAGAGGGTGAATTAGGAACTAAAGAGAAGGACTACATTGAAACTCCCACTCCTGCCCTATTAAAGGAAATATCGGTCATTAGATCAACGTTGGACTCCGTCCTAACACAGGACACTGAAAAGAAAATGAGATTTGTCAAGCAAAAGCTATATGAACATGGCGATAAGCCAGGAAAGAACTTGGCGTACCTAGCTAAAAAGAGAGCTGACTCACAGTCAATTGCGGCTATTACTGATTCTGATGGCAATAATTTATATGAAAATAAATTGATAAATGACTCATTTAAGAAATTTTATGCAAATCTTTATGCCTCAGAACTGCCAAATGACGCACCCAAGTTAATGGAGAACTTATTTTCTAAGATTGAGCTCCCTACTATCTCCGAAGAACAGAGGTCTCTCCTTAATGCTCCTATTACTGAGGAAGAGATAATGTCCGCAATTAAGAATCTGCAAAATGGTAAGGCCCCAGGACCGGACGGGTTTTGTAGTGAGTTCTATAAAGAGTTCCATGGCCTGATCCTCGAGCCATTGCGTGATATGTTTAACCACTCATTTTCAAATGACCAGCTCCCCCAAACGCTGCGAGAAGCCAACATATCACTTATTCTCAAAAAGGGAAAATGTCCGGAATCTTGTTCCTCGTACAGACCAATTTCCCTTCTGAATGTGGATAGAAAATTACTTTCTAAAATTCTAGCCACAAGATTAGAGGACTCACTGCCACTAATTGTGAAAGGAGACCAAACTGGCTTCATTAAGGGACGTAGGTCATGTAACAATGTCAGACGGCTTCTTAATGTAATTGAAGTCTACCAACGAAGTGCTATGGATGGTCTTGTGCTCTCCCTAGATGCTGAGAAAGCATTTGATCGTGTGGAGTGGTCTTACCTATTCTTTGCTCTAAATAAATTTGGTCTGGGGGCCAACTTTATAAAATGGGTGAAAGTTTTATATGATGATCCTCAGGCTGCTGTCCTTACTAATGGACTACGGTCAAATAGCTTCCCTATACACAGAGGTACCAGACAGGGCTGTCCTTTGTCCCCCCTCCTATTTGCACTTGTTATGGAACCACTGGCCGAGGCCATCAGGGTAACGCCTGCTATACAGGGGCTGCTCATTGGTGATGTTCACCATAAAATAAGCTTGTATGCTGATGATGTCCTGATATTCATTTCTAATCCCGAGACTTCAATCACATCTCTTATTAATATTATTGAGTTATTCAGCGAATTCTCAGGCTACAAGATTAACCTAACTAAGTCAGAGGCTATGCCACTTGGTAACCTTCACTCTGTACCTAATACTTCTCCCCCCTTCCCTTTTAAATGGTCTCCCTCAGGTTTTACGTATCTGGGTATATTTGTAACTCCTAAATTCCAACAAATGTACAAAGCCAATTTTGTTCCCTTGTTTGACACAATAAGACAGGATCTGGAGCGCTGGAGCTCTCTTCCGATTTCATGGTTGGGTAGAATATCCCTCTTGAAAATTAACATTTTACCTAGGCTACTCTACCCAATCCAAATGATCCCAGTATTACTCTCCAATAAGGTAATAAAGGATGTAAATGGATGGCTAAGTTCCTTTATATGGAGTAAACGCAAGCCAATATCAGGTTCTATCAGTGGTGTGCCCACCTATGTTATATCTCAGACTGGATCACAAACGATGACTCCTCTATTTGGTTAGACATTGAGACTTCTCTTTCAAAATACCCTTTACAGGATCTTTTGTTTTTCACAAGTTTCAAGTCTGTAAAAGATCATTGTAACAACCCCATTACACTTAACACACTCAAAGTATGGAGGTCAGTTCAACGTTTCCTGGGAAGGTCCAAACTAACCTCTGCTCTTACCCCAATTCTTAACAACCCAGATTTCGCCCCAGGATTGCTGGATGCTGGCTTTAACGTTTGGCTTAATAAGGGCATACGCAGACTAAATTACTTATTTGCGGATAAGATTTTATTGTCATTTGAGCAGATGGTCGAGAAATATCAACTCCCAAAGCAGGACCTTTTCCGTTTCCTACAAGTAAGACATTATATTCTGAAGAGCACCACCTTAATTGGCAACCCTGATATGTCTGTCATTGAAAGAATGCTTTTTTTCCCACAAAGGAAAGTGTCTGTAAGTCTGTTTTATGATGCTTTAAGGTCCTTTTCCGCTGTCGATACACAGAGGGTGAAACAAGTGTGGGAGAAAGAACTGTCTGTTACTATTGACGAAGAGATGTGGGAGGACATTTGGAAATATGCAAAAACAATATCTATATGTAATCGTACTAGAGCAATTCAATTAAGAATAATACACAGATTGCATATATCCCCAAATCGCAGACATGCTTTTAGCCCCTCTTCCACTTCTCCTCAATGTCTTAAATGTAAAACTGATACAGGCACCCTAACACATTGTTTATGGTCATGTACCAAAATACAAAGATATTGGTCGGGTGTTCTGCAAGAAATTGAAAAGATCCTAGGGGTCGATCTAGAATTGGACCTCTCTACTGTTAGGTCTCCCTAGTAGGCATGTAACTTCTGTGGGTAAGAGGAGGCTTTACAACATCCTCACCTTCGCAGCGAGGAAAAACATACTTTTACAGTGGATTAGTGATAAGGTTCCCTCTATTAAAGATTGGCATAAGATACTGTTTGAATGTGTGCCGCTGGAATATCTGACATGTACATTGCATTCTAAGACAGATCAGTTCTACAAAGTATGGGAACCTTACCTAAATTACCTAGAACCTGAAGTGTCAGCTATTATGCTGTGAGGATTCTCTTAGAATGGTGATCTATGTATTTCAATTATTACACTGTACGTTCCATGTGGGGAACTCAACTTCTTGGTTTAAACTGAGCTTTTTATTTGTTTATATATTTTTTTATTTTTTTATTTTTTTTATCTCTGTTTATGTTTGTTTAAAATGTATGTATTGAGAGACGCAATGAGGGGGGTGGGGTGAGAGAAGCGCTGAGCGGGGAGAGGGAAATGGTGTGTGTGTGTGTGTGTGTGTGTGGACGTGCGTGCGTGCATACATACGGATATGTGTAAGTGAGTACTGTTTTTTTTACCTTGTCTTTGTTGTTGTATCTCTTAATATGGGTGAAAATTGTGAAACTCCAATAAAAATACTGTTACAAAAAAAAAAATACATAAACAACTCAAATGTTAACAGTTTAGGCACTCATTCTGAGAGGTTAAGGTTACGGCTATGGTTTGAGGAAGGCTTAAAATGAAGTAATTAAAAACGATTCACTAGGTATCTTCAGTATTCATAGTGTTCTCACAGCTTGCTGGAGCATTGTGAACTGTAGTGTTCTAAGCAGCACGCACCGGCTCCGAGCCTAATGAGTTCGCACCCAGTGCTGGACAATCGGTTTTCTTCTTTTTTTGAGAGCTGAGAAAGGCATTCAGTATATCGACGTTCTCAGGACCTTTTCAAACATCCGAAATTGCTGTCTATTTCTAGTGACCAGCCTGGGCAGACACCTCACCCAGACACAGAGAAACTTTTAATGGACTTTTAAAACCTTGCCAGTATAGATCAGCTGGTGTGGATTGTACTGAATACTTGAATGTGCCTAGAGACAGAGATTTGGGGTTTTCTAAGCTGAATGTAAAATGCACATGGCACCTGTGGCCTGTCTGCATCAGGCATCAGGGCGCAAGTCCAGGGCCAACACCATAGACAGGTGGCCTGTCTGCATCAGGCATCAGGGCGTCAGTCCAGGGCCAACACCATAGACAGGTGGCCTGTCTGCATCAGGCATCAGGGTGTCAGTCCAGGGCCAACACCATAGACAGGTGGCCTGTCTGCATCAGGCATCAGGGCGTCAGTCCAGGGCCAACACCATAGACAGGTGGCCTGTCTGCATCAGGCATCAGGGCATCAGTCCAGGGCCAACACAAAAGACAGGTGGTCTGGCTGCATCAGACATCAGGGCGTCAGTCCAGGGCCAACACAAGAGACAGGTAGCCTGTCTGCATCAGGCATCAGTCCAGGGCCAACACAAGAGACACATGTCCTGTCTGCATCAGTCCAGGGCCAACACAAAAGACAGGTGCCCTGTCTGCATCAGGCATCAGGGCGCAAGTCCAGGGCCAACACCATAGACAGGTGGCCTGTCTGCATCAGGCATCAGGGCGTCAGTCCAGGGCCAACACCATAGACAGGTGGCCTGTCTGCATCAGGCATCAGGGTGTCAGTCCAGGGCCAACACCATAGACAGGTGGCCTGTCTGCATCAGGCATCAGGGCGTCAGTCCAGGGCCAACACCATAGACAGGTGGCCTGTCTGCATCAGGCATCAGGGCATCAGTCCAGGGCCAACACAAAAGACAGGTGCTCTGGCTGCATCAGACATCAGGGCGTCAGTCCAGGGCCAACACAAGAGACAGGTAGCCTGTCTGCATCAGGCATCAGTCCAGGGCCAACACAAGAGACACATGTCCTGTCTGCATCAGTCCAGGGCCAACACAAGAGACAGGTAGCCTGTCTGCATCAGGGCATCAGTCCAGGGCCAACACAAGAGACACGTGTCCTGTCTGCATCAGTCCAGGGCCAACACAAGAGACAGATGGACTGTCTGCATCAGGCATCAGGGCATCAGTCGAAGGCCAACACAAGAGATAGGTGGACAGTCTGGCCACACTCACACACCACAGGCATTCGGACACACACACACACACACACACACACACACACACACACACACACACACACACACACACACACACACACACACACACACACACACACACACACACGCACACACACACCTAGCTGTGTCTGTCTGGACCAGGTGCAGGTGACTACAGAGCAGACAGGAGAGGACACACACACATACAGACACCACACACACACACCCAGCCTAGTCAGTCACCAACCACAGAGCAGGCATCCGACCAGAGGAACATTAAAACAATATATTAAAGACATGAAGGCAGCAGGTTCACATTGATTCATGCTGCTGCTAGGCCCATATTTGGTTATGACAGAGTTGTTATTCCCAGTCAAGTTGTGCAAATGTAAATCCCTATGGCTGTGTAGGTATGGTGTGTGATGTTTTTGAAGAGCAGAAAGCTTTCCTATGCTTAACCCTGATTTATCGGACACCAGCAGGGATAAGGCTAATCGACTCTACAGATGTAGGGAAGCTAACCACAGCCTTAAAACCTCTAGCTACCCTGCTAGCTAATGCCTGCAAGTGGCTACCCTAGTAGCTAATACCTTTGAGATCTCACCCATAGAAAATACCTTTTAGTTAAATGTTTTGGCTAAATGGAAAGACACACTAACACACACACACTCTTTCCCTGGATAAATGAAATTCAAATGAATGTAAAATACTAATGACTCCTCTATCAATCCTAACCAATTAGCACATATTTCTGCTCAATATACATTCTAAGTCTTCATATATATTGTTACTGATGTTATTGAACCTTTTCATGAAGTCTTCATACATCATTGTAACAAACTTGCCAGAAAAAAAGATTGGAGAACTTGGTCAGTTCAATAATAGTGTATTGATAGGAACATTATAGTGGTTGAAATATGAGTTTCTCAACATAAGTAAGAAATTTGCCTCATGGACCTATGACTTCCGCCATTTTGGATTTCCGCCATCTTTGATTTTTCATAGATATTTTTCTCATGAACCGTACATCCGATTGACTTGGAACTCAAAATGTATGTTATCACATCTGTCTCTAGTACGTTTCAGAAAAGCTAAGTAATATGTTGAAAGATGGAAGAGGAAATGACAACTAAAATAAAATATTGTATCCTCAATTAATGTAACGGCTGTCGTAGAGAGGGGACCAAAGCGCAGCGTGTTGATTGCTCATGATAAATATTTATTTTAACGCAGACCACGAAAGAAAAAATAACAAAGCGAAAACGAAAGCACACAGTTCTGTCAGGTACAGAAGACAACTACCCACAAACACAGGTGGGGGGGGGGGGGAAACCCTACTTAAGTATGATCTCCAATTAGAGACAACGAGGACCAGCTGCCTCTAATTGGAGATCATCCCAAAAAAACAACAACATAGAAATAGAAAACTAGAAACTAAACATAGAAATACAAAACATAGAAAAACACAAAACACCCCCTGTCACGCCCTGACCTACTCTACCATAGAAAATAACATCTTACTATGGTCAGGACGTGACAATTAAAGCCTAATAACTTCACTTCTCTACACTTTATCAACATGAAACTTGCACATGAAGTGTTTTGAATTGTTACCTGTAGCTTACATGAGGGAGGATGTTTAACGCTTCCAGCACCCCGTTTCATTGCTGCTTGCAGCTATACTTTCATTTATTTTGGGGGCAATGTTTCGTTTAATTTTCACTTTATATGCTTTCACTGGTAACACATAATATTGTTACTAATGTTAAGAAATCTTTCTTTCCTCATTATAAATTCAATGTCTTAACATATTCTTACTAAAGTTAATCAATCATTCTTTCCACAGTATGAATTCAAAGTGAAGAACATCAAGAAGAAGAAGGTCAACATCATTGTCTCAGTGGATGGAGTGAAGGTGGCGCTCAGAAAAAAGTTAAAAGTGAGTATTTATTTTTCTTTTATAACCTGTTATTATCTCTCAACCAGTTTCTTTCCATTTGAACTGTCTGGAGCTTAGGGGCAGGGCGTAGAGTGGATGGGTGTTGTGTTTTCTAACCAACCCCAGTCAAACTGCGCACTCAGCCATTGCTGAGCAGTGTCATATCCTGGGGTTGTGAGTGGAGGAGTGAGTGTGATTCATAAACTGTCACCAGCAGTGAGAAGGAGTGATGAGTGAATCTGTGCCTTGCTAAATATTGCTCCAGACAGGGTAAAGTGGCAGAGAGGAGTGAATCTGTGCCCTGCTAAATATTGTTCCAGAAAGGGTAGAGTGGCGGAGAGGAGGGAATCTGTGCCCTGATAAATAACGTTCCAGACAGGTTAGAGTGGAGGAGAGGAGTGAATCTGTGCCCTGCTAAATAACGTTCCAGACAGGGTAGAGTGTAGGATGAGAGCAAATCCGTTCTATGCTATGCTAAATATACCCCCTGTTTTGCTCTCCATGTAATTTGTATAAAGCTTTCTTTATGGCAGTTTTACAGTGATTTGGGTTTATAATAAACCTTGACAGTAGTTCGACTGGGTTTACCTTGAGTGACCTCTCACCTGTCTCTCAGTTTAACTACAGTATTAACGTCAGTCCCTATTAAAGCTAGAAGTACACTTATAACCTCTGGTATGCAAACAAGCCTAAAGAAGCCACTGGTATTCAGCAGATGTCTTCTTCCTTCCTCGACCCTCCATTGTCTGGAGTCCTGTATGGAGATCTTCTTTCCCTTTCTCTCCTCTCTCTATTCATTTTTTTTGTAAAGAGAGGACAGTACTAATGCACTAGACATGGCTCAAGGGAGTGACTGAAGGCTGAAGGCTACACTTAAGCTCTATAGGAATCTGTAATGCATTTAGCCTGTGTAGGACCCTTTAACAAGCCTTAACAACCTTTAACAATGGTGCAGAGGGCGAAGGGTGGAGGGATGCTACAGAGAGAAGGTATGTGGCCGGGTATAAATATCCCCTAGCTGCATTAGCTTCTCCCTCCCTCCCTCCCTCCCTCCCTACTGATTACAGTCAGGCCTTAATTGAGTTGTTCTTAGTGGTCCTCTAGGGCACACCTCTTCATTTGACCACTCTGAAGGGCAGCTAATGCGTGTGTTTGTGTGCGCACATGCGTGACTTCATTCTTGCGTGCATGTCCACTTTTTCCCACTCTGAATGCCAATGGATGCTTCCATATCCGCAAGGATCCGTCAGCCTATTATGCAGCTGTCTATATCTGCTGTCCATTGGTCGATCGCTCATAAAGCCTCATCCACACATCCCAACCAACACAGATCTGTGAATTAAGCTTTATTTATGCAGTCAGTAGAGCGGGAGAATGAGACCTAGAATGAGGTATGGAGAAAAAACAATACATGAACACTAACTGTCAGACAGTCTTATATCAGAGTGATTCCAGTGCAGAAGGGATTGCCCTTTAGAGTCCACACAGAAAAATATATATAATGGTGCCCCATATTGACACATCCAGCCCAAAGCGGGAGGTTTACAAAATACTTACTAATTGGAGCATGTTTTTAATTACATTTAAAACCAGATAATTTTTACTTTTACTGAAGTAGTATTTTAATGGGTGACTTTTATTTGAGTCATTTTCTATTAAGGTATCTTTACTTTTACTCAAGTATGAAAATGTAGTACTTATTCCACCACTGGAAGAAGGGAATAGAGAAAGGAGAAAATAATATGGGGAGGAAGACAAAGGGAATAGAGAGAGGAGAAAGAGGAGAATAGACGTCGTGATTGCAAGACTGTGAATGATAATTTATCTTGATAACCCCAGTAAAAGAAAGAGACACGCGCCTTGTACCCTGGTCAGTCCCCTTAAATAGATAGTAAATGCCTCTGCCAGACCCAGAATCTCTGGTTGAATTGTTCTAAACAGCTGGAGTGAACTGAACACAGCGCAGCATAGCAGTGGCGTTTGTGTTGTTATAATGAGAATGAAAGGTGTTGTGATTTGAATGGGACTCTATGGCTCTGTCTGCTTTGTCTCTCAGCCTGCTCTCTGGCCAAGACTGAAATGTCAACGCGTCCAGAGACCGCCTCATTTACATCTCACCGAAGGGAGAGATGAAAGGAGGTATGAAAAGAGAGATGTTGGAGTGGAAATGGTGAAACGAAAAATCAATAGGAGGAATAATTCCAATCGCTGTCCTGTTGACATTTATATTGTCTCAGTAAACTTGGACGAAGCCCAGTGTAGAAAGAAAGAGAGATAATGAGAATGAATGAGGGATAGGGAACGGGAGAGAGGACGAGAAAAAGAGAGACAAAGAGAAAATGAGAGAGAAGACAGAGAGGGAGACAAAGCTAGGGAAAATGAGAGAAAGAGTGCAAGTGAGAGAAAGAGAGAGCGTGAAAAAGATAGAGGAAGAGCTGGAGAGAGAGCAAGTGAAAAAGAGCAGCCAAAGCAAGACTGAGTGAAAAAAATGGGAAGAAAGGGAGCAAAATAAGGTAAGAGAGAATTGGCGAAATAATTGCTTTATTCACGGTGTGGATTGTGGATCGATTGGCTCTATTGAATCAATATCTCCAGTCCTTGGGCTCAACATCCAGCCCACCTTAGGTCAAAGTTCATTACTGTGACAATCAGAGACGCGGTGGTGAATGGCAGTAGCCAGCGGGGACAGCCTCATTTTAAAGTGCCTGGCGTAAACGTACTACACAGAGGTCCTGACCTCCTCTCACTCCATCTTAGCATCTCTCACACACTCCATACACACACAAACCTCTGGCTGACTATCTGTGGCACACTCCTCACTGAACAATTTATTCTGTCTTTCCACAGAAGAAGGAGTGGACGTGGGATGAGAGTAAGATGATGGTGATGCAGGATCCCATTTACAGGTAACACTTCACCACCATCTTACAGCAGTTAATGTGGCCCATCAGAGAGCAGGACAGGTCAGGGCGGGACCTGAATGGTTTCCATAGTGACACACCAAGTAGATTAGCAACTCATTGGATCCAGATGGGCTGGGTCGGCCCACTCTGACCCTGGGACACCCACACGTACAAACACACACACACACACACACACACACACACACACACACACACACACACACACACACACACACACACACACACACACACACACACACACACACACACACACACACACACACACACACACAAAAAGACACACACACCCTGCAGCTCTTCTGGGTGGTTCAGACCAGTCCAAGACATGACCATGGAGGGGGAAGAGAGTTTTAATTTCACAAACGATTGCCCAAAGCTAATTCCTTGTGTTATACTAAAAGGTTTAAAAGCCTAGATGTGCTGCACAATATACAATTATATATATTGTGCGTGCGTGAGTGTGTGTGTGTGTGTGTGTGTGTGTGTGTGTGTGTGTGTGTGTGTGTGTGTGTGTGTGTGTGTGTGTGTGTGTGTGTGTGTGTGTGTGTGTGTGTGTGTGTGTGTGTGTGTGAGGCTGGTTTAGATATGGTTGATGGTAATGAATGGCCCAGTGCCCAGTGCCCAGAATGAGCAGTTAAACGCTGCTGGGTTAATTGGCTGACTATAGTGGTTTAGTGATGGAGAGTATGCATCTGTAGACGCTTTATTGATTTTAATGATACACACACACACACACACACACACACACACACACACACACACACACACGGACTTTGGTGATGGATATTGTCCAGTGAATCCGTTATTGATTTTAATGACTGAATCTGTGTATAAAATATTATGTATGATCTAATTAAAAGTTTAATGTTGAGGGATAAGTTGTTGTCCTGGCACCACACGGCCAGGTCTATGACCTCCTCCCTGTAGGCTGTGTCATCGTTGTTGGTGATCAGGCCTACCACTGTTGTGTCTTTGGCAAACTTAATGACGGTGTTGGAATTGTGTCTGGCCAGGGAGTGCAGGAGCAGACTGAGCACAAACCCCTGAGGGACCCCCGTGTTGTTACCTACCCTTACCACTTGGGGGCGGCCCGTCAGGAAGTCCAGGATCCAAATCAAATCAAACTTTATTTGCCACATGCGCCAAATACAACAAGTGTAGACTTTACCGTGAAATGCTTACTTACAAGCCCTTAACCAACAGTGCAGTTCAAGAAGAAGAAAGTATTTGCCAAGTAGGCTAAAATAAAAAGTAATAATAAAAAGTAACACAATAACAATAACAATAACGAGTCTATATACAAGGGGCACCGGTACCGAGTCAGTGTGCAAGGGTACAGGCTAGTCCAGTTGCAGAGTTTAGTTCCAGGGTCCTTAGCTTAGAGTTGAGCTTTGAGGGCACTATGGTGTTGAACGCTGAACTGTAGTCAATGTGTATGAGCAACAGATGCATATCTGTATTCCCAGTCATGTGAAATCCATAAATTATTACCTAATTTATTTATTTCAATAGACTGATTTCTTTATATGAACTGTAACTCAGTAAAATCTTTGAAATTGTTGCATGTTGCGTTTATATTTTTGTTCAGTATAATTGGAGGGGCAAGGAGGTACGGTATGGCGGGCCAGGGCCCCTAAGGCCTGCCCATAATGCCAGCCCTGCCCCTTTAACTCAAAGACTTTGTGAAGGAGAATTTATCGTAACCTTGTAGGAAGTTCCTCCGTATGCTGCGGCAGCTAGCAGCATCTTGGCAGCAGGGTGTGGGTGTGTGTTTCTTTCACCTGGGATAATAAGAGGCTGTGGTATTAGTCCAAATCACAGGATTACCTCTAAGGAAATGGACCAGGCCATTCCTGGCTGGAGATTGGTGTGTGTGTGTGTGTGTGTGTGTGTGGGTGCACGCGCATGTGTATGAAACAGATGTGCAGAGAGGGGGCTCAAAATTTGAGGCAGCAGTTTCAGGCCCCTGAACACACAGACACACACGCACGTGCGCGCACACACACACACACACACACACACACACACACACACACACACACACACACACACACACACACACACACACACTACACACACACACACACACACACTGTAGTGGAGGGATTTGGAGGCTCAGACAGATTTGATGAGAAATTAGATAAATACAGTGCAGTGTCTGAAGCATTAATCACTTATACACACACACACACACACAAACATGCACACACACAGACTGTAAAACCAATGGAGGGTGAATGACAAAGCTAGCAAGGAACATTTGTATTCCAGTATTGTAAATCAGTAGAGTAATGCTGGAGGCTCTGCCGTGACACCGGTTATGACAGGAGAGGACAACAGACAGACTATCTAGTTAGAACCCTGTGATTCAGCGCTGCCTTCACACACACAAACACATATACAGTGAGTATTCATTCATGAGTATTCAACATTAAGAACACCTAGTATTGAGTTGCACTCCCCCTTTTGTCCTCGGAACAGCCTAAATTGATCGGGGCATGGACTCTACAAGGTGTCGAAAGCGTTCCACAGGGATGCTGGCCCATGTTGACTCCATTGCTTCCCACAGTTGTGTTATACTTGGCTGGCTGTTGAGTATGAAAAGCCCAGCAGCGATGCAGTTCTTGACACAAACCGGTGCGGTTGGCACCTATTACCATACCCTGTTCAAAGGCACTTACATTTTCTGTCTTGCCTATTCACCCTCTGAATGGCACACATATACAATCCATGTCTCAATTGTCTCAAGGCTTAAAAATTATTATTTAACTTGTCTCCTCCCCTTCATCTACACTGATTGAAGTGGATTTAACAAGTGACATCAATAAGGGATCATAGCTTCCACCTGGATTCATCTGGTCAGTCGATGTCATGGAAAGAGCAGGTGTTCTTAATGTTTGTATACTGAGTGTATATACACACATACTGTATACTGTATATACACCTGCTGTCAACAGAGGGGGCTCCCTGGCCTCATCAGAGATGTATTTGGTAGCAGCTAGCGCAGCCTGCCTCAGGGCTACAGAGGAGAGCACAGCGGGATTTGTTATTCTGTCAGGAAGATTGAAGCTGCAAGCTGTTTTTAGAACATGGAACTTGTTTGTTCTCCTGTTGTTAGGAAGGATGTCTCAAATCTCTTGTCAAAGTTTGATGTATGCGTTTGTATGTGGGATAGGATCTGGCCCAGTGTTTGTTTCCTCATGTACCTCTCCCTATGGGGATACCTGCCAATATTTCCTCAGCAATTACGCTGATGAGAGGTGGGTCACTCACACACACACACACACACACACACACACACAGCAAGCATGCAAAATCAAGATGGTGATTAGTAGTATGTGACCTGTTTCAGGAAGCTAGGTGTATGTCGCACGTCACTACTTCACAGAAGAGGCATTTGTGACCGACCGGCTCGATTTGGTAAAATTTGAAATTGTGTTTTTCACATTAGATAAAAGTAGAGACTCAGGGCTAGAAAATGGTATATTATGCACTACAGATGAGGAACAATGGGAAGGTAATTCTGCTTTGAAAGTTGATAAACTTGTAACCTTACTTTTGAGAAAATGGCCTTTGAATGTTTTGAGAGCTCTTCTTTGTCTACACCCATTCAGCATCATTCACACCCTCTAAAGCTATAGCCCCGCCCATAAACTCAGAGCATTGTCAGATTGTCTGTTCGTATATTTAGAGAGTTCAGAGCGCACACTGGATGCTCTGGCCGAGGAGTAGGGTAGATCCGATTGTTCTGTCCTAACAACAGCAGTCAAGCACCCAAGCTAACTGGACAACATTGGCTAGCTTGCTAGCTACTTCCAGACACATGAGAGAACAGCTCACTCTGACCATTTTACTCGCCCTAGCAGAGCTGGTTAGGCTGTTTTTATGTTATCCAGATCGATGGTGACTGCAACTGTGCTGTTGCCAACAATTGAATTACGCTTTTTGCCGATGTTTACTGACACTGGCCATATTCAACTGGTGTTGAGAGTTCGTAATTATGAACGCTCAGTTATTCTGCACTCTGGCACACTCAGACGAGTGTGCTCTGAAATCGGAGTAGATAGCCAGAGTGAATTTACCAGCTACATATATCAACAGTTGTCACATTGACATCACGAACATTCTATTGAAATGGTTACTTGCATAGTGGAGTCTTTTGTTGAAACAAAAGCTAAACAAAAGCTAAACAGTACAGTGCCTTGGTAAATATGAGCAAAACGTGCTGTGAAAAAAAATCTTTGTTTATCCTAAAATAATTGAAAGGGAACAAAATGTGTTATCATAAAACAAATCATTTTCTTAAATATATGTGTGCCACAATTATTGGAACCCCTTCAGTCAATACTTAGTGCAACCTCCCTTTGCTAAAATAACAGCTCTGTGTCTTCTCCTATAATGCGTAATGAGGTTGGAGAACACATGACAAGGGATCTGAGACCATTCCTCCATACAGAATCTCTCCAGATCCTTCAGATTCTGAGGTCCACGCTTGTGGACTCTCCTCTTCAGCTCATTCCACTGGTTTTCTATGGGGTTTAGGTCAGGGGACTTGGATGGCCATGGCAAAACCTTGATTCTGTGGTCAGTGAACCATTTTTGTGTTGATTTTGAGGTGTGCTTTGGATCATTGTCCTGCTGGAAGATCCAACCACGGCCCAGTTTAAGCTTCCTAGCAGAGGCAGTCAGGTTTTGATTTAATATCTGCTGGTACTTGGAGTCTATGATACCATGTATCCTAACAAGTTGTCCAGGGCCTTTGGAAGAAACACAGCCCCACAACATCAAAGATCCACCACCATACTTCACAGTGGGGAAGAGGTACTTTCTGTATGGCTATCTTTCTGTCTACGCCAAACCCACCTCTGATGTTTGTTTCCAAAAAGCTCTATTTTGGTCTCATCTGACCATAGAACCCGGTCCTATTGAAAGTTCCACTAACGTTTAGGCGCTTGAGTTTGTTGTTTGATGACAGCAAAGGCTTTTTTATGGCAACCTTCCCAAGCAACTTGTGGTTATGTAGGTGGCGTCTGATTGTAGTTTTGGAGACTTTCCGCCCCCAAGACCCAAATAACGTCTGCAATTCTCCAGCTGTGATCCTTGGAGATTTTTTGGCCAGTCGAACCATCCTCCTCACTGTACGTGGGGTCAATATAGACACACGTCATTTTCCAGGCCGATTGTTGACATCTCCAGTTGCTTTAAACTTCTTAATTATTACCCTGATAGTGGAAACGGGCATTTTAAACCGTCTTATAGCTATTTCCTGATTTGTGCAGCTCAACAACGTTTTGTCGCACATCATTACTGTATTCTCAGGTCTTTCCCATAGTGATGGATGACTATGGGAACTTGGCCTGTGTGTCACATCATATTTATACCCCAGTGAAACAGGAAGTCATGGCTTACTACATAAGTGTTCCTAATCACTTAAGTGAACTTAAAAACATAAAATTTGAATGGGAAATATAATTCAGTTAGATTTTACTGATAAGAATTTCTAGGGATGCCAATAATTATGGCACACATGTTTCAGAGAATTTTTTATTTTTTTATTTCACATTTATTTTTTTCAATCATTTTACTTAAATTAAAGGTTACATTTTTATGAATATTTTCAATAAAAGACCAAGAGGATAACCAGCAAATAAATATTTTTCACTGCCTGTTTTGCTCATACTTACCAAGGGTGCCAAAATTCATGGAGGGCACTGTAAACCATAATCCCAACTCATGACATTACTACCCTGTATGAATCTGCAGGTAGCTAACCAACCAGGTTCAATGTTAGCTAGCTAACATTAGGCTATAACTAGCAAAGCAAAATGGCTCTGAGATACGAATAATATTACTACACAAATCATACACGTAACGTTAGGCTAGCAAGCCAGCCATCTAACGATATCTGAAAAATGTAGTTAGCTAGACTCTTACCCGTATACATGGATGGACGCTTCTCCCTCTCCGTCACAGATGCCATGGTTGCCCTTAGTTTGAAGATGTAATCTGGAGACAGGTGTTTTCTCCATCTTCTTAGCTAGCATACTCTAATTCCACTGATTTCAAAACTCAATCTCTCGGCATGTCCAGCCTACTCATTATCTCAGTCAATCATGGCTAGCGGGAAGGTTGCTGACTTTTTCTGTGACTAAACCAACTAGGCTCGTAATTTAACAATTGTATTCGTATTCACTGATGGCATACAAGTTTGTTATTAAGGCACATGAAAGTTCACATGTTCCAGAATGTATTTCTGCCCAAAAAATGCATTTTGATAAAAATGCAGAGAGAGGAGTTTTGATTGGTTTGCAATGTAGCGCGCTTCTGTCTAACATGAGCTGCTCAGGATGTGTAGATACAGTTGAAGTCGGAAGTTTACATACACCTTAGCCAAATACATTCCCTGTCTTAGGTCAGTTAGGATCACCACTTTATTTTAATAATGTGAAATGTCAGAATAATAGTAGAGAGAATTATTTATTTCAGCTTTTATTTCTTTCATCACATTCCCAGTGGGTCAGAAGTTTACATACACTCTAGTTAGTATTTGGTAGCATTGCCTTTAAATTGTTTAACTTGGGTCAAACGTTTTGGGTAGCCTTCCACAAGCTTCCCACAATAAGTTGGGTGAATTGTGGCCTATTCCTCCTGACAGAGCTGGTGTAACTGAGTCAGGTTTGTAGGCCTCCTTGCTCGCACACACTTTTTCAGTTCTGCCCACATATTTTCTATAGGATTGAGGTCAGGGTTTTATGATGGCGACTCCAATACCTTGACTTTGTTGTCCTTAAGCCATTTTGCCACAACTTTGGAAGTATTCATGGACTCATTCTTCATTTGGAAGACCCATTTGCGACCAAACTTTAACTTCCTGACTGATGTCTTGAGATGTTGCTTCAATATATCCACATAATTTTCCTCCCTCATGATTCCATCTATTTTGTGAAGTGCACCAGTCCCTCCTGCAGCAAAGCACCCCCATAACATGATGCTGCCATCCCCGTGCTTCACGGTTGGGATGGTGTTCTTCGGCTTGCAAGCCTCCCCCTTTTTCCTACAAACATAATGACGGTCATTATGGCCAAACAGTTCTATTTTTGTTTCATCAGACGGTTTTGGAGCAGTGGCTTCTTCCTTGCTGAGCGGCCTTTCAGGTTATATCAATATAGGACTCGTTTTACTGTGGATATAGATACTTCCTTACCTGTTTTCTTCAGCATCTTCACAAGGTCCTTTGCTGTTAGTTCTGGGATTGATTTGCACTTTTTCGCACTAAAGTACATTCATCTCTAAGAGACAGAACGCATCTCCTTCCTGAGCGGTATGACGGCTGAGTGGTCCCATGGTGTTTATACTTGTGTACTATTGTTTGTACAGATGAACGTGGTACCTTCAGGCGTTTGGAAATTGCTCCCAAGTATGAACAAGACTTGTGGAAGTCTACACTTTTCTTGGCTGATTTCTTTTGATTTTCCCATGATGTCAAGCAAAGTGGCACTGAGTTTGAAGGTAGGCCTTGAAATACATTCACAGGTACACCTCTAATTGACTCAAATTATGTCAATTAGCCTATCAGAAGCTTCTAAAGCCATGACATCATTTTCTGGAATTTTCCAAGTTGTTTAAAGGCACAGTCAATTTAGTGTATGTAAACTTCTAACCCACTGGAATTGTGGTACAGTGAATTATAAGTGAAATAATCTGTCTGTAAACAATTGTTGGAGAAATTACTTGTGTCATGCACAAAGTAGATGTCCGAACCGACTTGCCAAAACTATAGTTTGTTAACAAGACATTTGTGGAGTGGTTGAAAACGAGTTTTAATGACTCCAACCTAAGTGTATGTAAACTTCCAACTTTAACTGTAATCCTTTCAACTGCAGTATTTTTTAAGATATCATGAAGAACTGCAAAATTGTTGCTTCTGCTCCAAAACTCCTGCCCTGAATTTAACAGGCACTATCGACAAAGATCAGTGGGAAAAGGTTGTGATGGACTACTTTCTGGAGGTCGATCTTGCCATGCTGACTTGGAAAATGAATCCGTGATTTAGGTAGAAACATTTTAATTGAACCAGAAATTGTAGAATCTTCTGATGGCAGTGATGGAGAATAAACAGCAATCAACAGTGTTGACCGAGTTTTGAAATCAGTGTAATTCCCGTTGGAAGCAGAGTAAGATTGCAAATGCAGAGGGAGTCGAAAAGAGAACAACACAGAAGGCTTTTGTATAAAACACCTGTCTCCTGATTACATCTTTAAACTAAGGGCAACCATGGCATAGAGGGAGAAGCGTTCATCCATGTATACGGTAAGAGTCTAGCTACATTTTCAGATATTATACGTTTCTAATTTTGTCAAAAAGTTTTCATTGCAAGTTAAAACCTGTTGGGGATAGGGGGCAGTATTTGCACGGCCGGATAAAAAACATACCCGGTTTAATCTGGTTACTACTCCTGCCCAGTAACTAGAATATGCATATAATTAGTAGATTTGGATAGAAAACACTCTAAAGTTTCTAAAACTGTTTGAATGGTGTCTGTGAGTATAACAGAACTCATATGGCAGTCAAAACCCTGAGACAAATCCTAACAGGAAATGGAGATCTGATGTGTGGAATCACTTCAAACCTTTGCCATTGAAACACACAGGGACTTATTAATCATTTAGCACTTCCTAAGGCTTCCACTAGATGTCAACAGTCTTTACAAAGTGGTTTGAGTCTTCTATGGTAGAAACTGACCCAAAGAGAGGCTTGGGAAGTTGGTCACAGGGTTAGGGCTATTACTACTATGACGCGGGCGCCCATGGGAAACCTTTTGTTCTGAAACGTTTAGTAAGACAATGCAATCGTCCGCCTTGAATATTATTGAAGCTCTGGTTGAAAAAGGCCCTAAAGATTTATGTTATACAATGTTTGACATGTTTGAACGAACGTAAATATATATTTTTTGCACATTCGTGACGACAAGTCCCGCGCGCTTCAGTACATTATGAGTAGCCTTCAGAATGTGCTAACAAGAAGGAACTATTGGGACATAAATTATTAACTTTTTCGAACAAAACTACATTTGTTGTGGACCTGGGATTCCTGGAAGTGCCTTCTGATGAAGATAATCAAAGGTAAGGGAATATTTGCAATAGTATTTTTGATTTTAGATGGTTCCAAGATGGCGCTAACATGTATCACCTAGCCTATTTTTCTGAGCATACCACGTCGTTTATTGCAAAGTGTGATTTCCCAGTAAAGTTATTTTTAAATCTGGCAATGCGGTTGCATTCACGAGATGTTAATCTATAATTCTTTGAATGACAATATTACATTTTAACAATGTTTTCGAATAGTAATTTTGTAAATTGTAGCGCTGATTCACTGGAAGCATTTGAGGGAAAATATTTTCTGAACGTCACGCGCCGATGTAAAAATGCTGTTTTTATATATAAATATGAACTTTATCGAATGAAAAATGCATGTATTGTGTAACATGATGTCCTAGGAGTGTCATCCGATGATTGTCAAAGGTTAGTGCTGCATTTAGCTGTGTTTTTGGGTATTTGTGATGCACCTCGTTGCTTTGAAAATGGCAGTGTGATTTTTTTTTGGCAGGGTACTCTCCTAACATAATCTAATGTTTTGCTTTTGCTGTAAAGCCTTTTTGAAATCGGACAACGTGGTTTGATTCAGGAGAGGTGTATCTATAAAATGGTGTAAAATAGTCATATGTTTGCGAAATTGAAGTTATAGCATTTATGAGGTTTTGTATTTCGCGCGACGCGATTCCACTGGCTGTTGACTAGGGTGGGACGCAAACGTCCCACCTTGCCCAGACAGGTTGTTAGCTAGCTAACGTTAGCTGATTGGCTCGCTAACTAACGTTACGTGTATGATCTGTGTAGAAATATTATTTGTATCTCAGGAAGCCATTTGCATTGCTAGTTATAGCCTAATGTTAGCTAGCTAGCTAACTTTGAACCTAATTGGTTAGCTTTAGCTACCTGCAGATTCATGCATGGTGCATTGTATTATGAGTTGGGATTATGGTTCATTGTTTAGTTAGCTACATGTCTAAACAAAAGACTCCAATATGCAAGTAACCATTTCACTGTACCGTTTAAGCCTTCTATATCCTGTAAATCTGACAGATCAATTTAGATTTTATTTGATATATTGTGTATTTACCAGAGACGGTAATGTGAAGAACATGACCTGCACCAAAATCAGATTAGGATAGAAAGTAAGGCGGTACGGTCCAGTACGGCGTCCCGGCAAAATAAAATGTGGGGCTACGCCGTACCAGTAAAACGTGAGCCTTTAATATAAAAAACAATTAATACAACATGGCCAAGAAACTATAGGCTATTACACCATTACTTAACATTAATGCATCTTAGCCACATGAAAAAAAGCAAAATTCACTAGAAACCGGGTGCTATACGCTCCAAATTGCGTTGTTGTTTGAGAACACTTACATTTTGTCAAGACGGGGAGTGGCCGAGACTCTCGCGGAAATTAGTGGCTGAGACCAAGGCGCGCGTGAACAACAGTGGATGCATCAAATCAGGCTACAAGTGTAGGTCTAATGACAATCGCAGAATGTCATTGCAATACACGTAGGTGTTTGTAACATATGTCTCTTTCCATTCATCAAATTACAGGTGCGAAGTGCACTGTTGGGGTTTGGTGCTAACATTATTTTGTGAGGGGACGAATGTGCGCTGGTAGCCTACACGAGTGCCTTGGTTAAGTGATTGTTTGACAATCAGATGAAAACATCATGACTGGTTGTGTTTATGCCAAATTAAAAGGCATAGCCGGCGTCTCCATAAGGCTAGAGGAAGCTAAGCTTTCCCTACAGTAAATTGAATTAGATTGCAAACATTATATAGCCTAATTAGCTTACTCCTGTCTATATAAAGAAAGAAATATAATACATTTTGGCAGCGCGCGTTGCAAATACCAAATAGATGATTGTTGCGACTGTCAGTGAAAAACAGAGAGACCCAGCCAGGCATATCGCAATATGTAAAAATACAATTGCTTAAAACTCTTCGGAAATCAAATGGCTATTGCTGTAAAGAGATGACAATGGAAATACTTAAATCTGTCTTAACTTAGTTGAGCGAACAGTAGCCTATATTGTTGGCACCAGAGGAAAACATTGGCCATATCCCCAGTGAGTGTGTATATTCACTGTCTTTGTCATTGGGTCAGTGCCACTTTTGTTTGTTTTTGGACAATAATTTCCTCCTCCAGGTTAGATGGACGTTATATTTCGTTGACCAATTATATGGATCAGACAACATTGTTTTTATTTATCTGTTTGTCAGTGTCAGCAGAGTATGCCTCCTTGTAATTTTGGAGTATTAAAAAAAAAAATGTGTGAGTGCATTTAGGTGTCTACTTTCACCCCTGGATTAGGATATAATCATTTTTGGACTAGATAAAGTGTATTTTAGCTACTAATTTTAGTCTTGAAATCTTTGGGTGTTTACTACACTACCTTACTCACTCTGTTTAGGACATGGCCTCACATGTGAATCTTAAAGAGATGGGTGGGGCTAAGGCTTAAGAGGATGTGAAGGATGCTGAATGGGTGTAGACCAGGGTTCCCCAAATTGGTGGGTTTTTGGTGGTTTATTGGTGGAATTTTCATTGTTGGACATAAGACTGTAAAAACACCAGGACATCAGCTCCAAGTGACATTAATTTAAGAAATCTGTTCCCAAGTATTCTCAGGCATAATAGAGACACGTGATCGTATACAAATGTAAGCAAACTTTGAAATTATTGTTTTAGTCGAACATATCTGTTTGGGCTTCTTGCGGTCAATTTGCGGTCTACAAGTTATTTGTAGTTATGTTCTGGCCCACCGACCATCCCCTCAAGAAAAAATCATCCTGCGGCTGAATCTAGTTGATGATCCCTGGTGTAGACAAAACATTTAATGGACATTTTCTCAAAAGTTGGGTTACATGTTTGTCAACTTTCTAAGCAGAATTACTTTCCCATTGTTCCTCAACTGCAGCGTATGATATACCATTTTCTAGCTCTCTCTCTACTTTTATCCCATGTAAAAAACACAATTTCAAAATGTTCTATATAGGACCGAATCCAGGTGGTGGGTCACATATACAAAAGTATGTGGAAACCTGCTTGTCGAACACCTATTTCCAAAATCATGGGTATTAATATGGATTGATTCTATAACAGCCTCCACTCTTCTGGGAAGGCTTTCCACTAGATGTTGGAACATTGCTGCGGGGACTTGCTTCTATTCAGCCACAATAGCATTAGTGAGGTTGGGCACTGATGTTGGGCGATTAGGCCTGGCTCAAAGTCGACGTTCCAATTCATCCCAAAGGTGTTCAGTGGGGTTGAGGTCAGGGCTCTGTGCAGGCCAGTCAAGTTCTTCCACAACGATCTTGACAAACCATTTCTGTATGAACCTTGCTTTGTGCACAAGTGCATTGCCGTGCTGAAACAGGAAAGGGCCTTTCCCAAACTGTTGCCACAAAGTTGGAAAAACAGAATTGTCTAGAATGCCATTGTATGCTGTAGCGTTAAAATTGCCCTTCCCTGGAACTAAAGAGCCCAAACCATGTGTGGCTTTCTGTGAGCTTGTGTGGCCTACCACTTTGCATGTTTCCACTTCACAATATCAGCACTTGCAGTTGACCGGGGCAGTTCTGGGGGGGGGCAGAAATGTTATGAACTGACTTGTTGGAAAGGTGGCATCCTATGACGGTGCCACATTGAATGTCACCGAGCTCTTCAGTAAGACCATTCTAATGCCAATGTTTGTCTATGGAGATTGCATGGCTGTGTGCTAGATATTATACAACTGTCAACAACGGGTGTGGCTGAAATAGCCGAATCCACTAATTTGAAGGGGTGTTCACATACACTATATGTACAAAAGTATCAAGCTCAGCTCTACTGACCAGCTACTCTGCTGTACTCACTCACACATGGGCAAGGATAGACTCATGTACACACAGAGAAACACACGCAATTTGTACACACAGTCGACAGGGGCAGGATATATACTTCTAGAACAGATGTGAGAGTTCTGGAACTCTCTATGCCTTCCAGGAAATAGCCATCATCATCCGTCACTCCTCTGACATAGAGGTTTCTATTTGATCCTGAGCTCCTGGACTTCATTCTCTTCAAAACATTTAAAAGTGTCTGCCAAATATAGACGGCTGGTCTTCATAGCTCTCATTCATTCTCTCTCTCTGTCTCTCTCTCTTGCTCTCAACAAATAGCAGAAAAAGCATCAGCCCCTTCATAGCCTTTTGACCGACCGACCGTGTATGTGTCCCCGTTAGGATCTGGTCCACTGTGTGAATGTGTCCTCGTGTACCTCTCCCAATGGGTATATCTGGCAATACCTCCTCAGCAATTACACTGATGAGTGTGTACACACACACATACGGTTTTGTTATTGTAGGAGTGGCGTGAACACACCCTGATAACAGAATTAAAGCGGTGGGAAGGGCAGTGTAGATGAATATCTCATTAAAGCTTTGATTATTCTCACACACAGTCACACTAACCTAGTCTGCTGAAAAAACAGTGTGTGAAGAATAACTTGGTATTGTCACGACTTCTGCCGAAGTCGGTCCCTCTCCTTGTTCGGGCAGCGTTCGGCGGTTGACGTCGCCGGCCTTCTAGCCACCGCCGATCCACTTTTCATTTTCCATTTGTTTTGTCTATGTCTTACACACCTGGTTTCACTCACCCAATTACCTGTTTATTATTTAACCCTCTGTTCCCCATGTTTGGTTGTGAATGATTGTTTGTTGTATTGTGGTCCGTATTGTGGGCTTGGTAATTCTCGTGTATTTTGATGACTTTGAGTAAAGTTACTTTTATTTACTCATCTCTGCTGTCCTGCGCCTGACTCCTCTGCACCAGCTACACATAGATCCTTACAGGTATGCTGTTTACAGTAGTAAGCATGCTTGCAAACAAGTGAACATTCCACATGTTCATTCATATTCATACATTATTAGAGGTCAGAGTAAATCAATAAAGGTAAATAAACTGAAACCTTTCACAAAGAACTTTGCTGAAATGAGGTGTGTGTATAAATACCCGTAAATAGTGTGCGTACAGCATGCTCCAGTGCTATTAATTCTGCCGTGATTATTTAATCAAGATAATCTCACCGTTTAATCTTGTTAACAGTATATAAACAAACTCTGTCTGCTATATTTACATACACTCTCTCTCTCTTATCCCAGCTCAGAGCCTTACAGTACAGTATCAGGGTGAAATGTCCAGACTTTCACCCCCAGGGACCACAAATGGTGTCAGCCAATGACTGAGGGTGTTACCAGAGGACTCTAGTAACATCGTCAATCAGGGGTAGCTATTGGCAGACACGGGCCAGTCATAACATCCAATCATACAGCATATTGATCCTCGGTTAGTTTTAAAAAAGTATTGTTGTTTAGAGGAGAGTACCATATGTTTCAGAAACTGTCGCTCTCTTTCTGCACTAGTGTATCATTTGGAGCAGTAAAAGAGAGCTGTGAAATATGGCTGTGATTATATCTAAAAATCACTATAACTGATAAACTGTAAAAGGGCCACTAGTCCATAAACATAACAGCCCTGTTTCACTTACCTAACATAGTTTATGGTATCTCTGTTACACTGAATGGAATAGCCAGTTAGTTGTTTAGTGTAGTTGGATTCCCTCCCTCCCTCCCTCTGCATTAGCAGAGCTCCATGGATGACCTTGGAGTCGCTCTCAAAGCACTGACCACTCTACAGCCAGCCACTCTCATCTTCAGAAGCTGTCTGGGGGTTTGGGACTAGAGGATGTCATGTCTGACACACAGGCCCTTTACTTTTTATCTGACTCTTTTACTCACGAGAGAGAGAGAGCGAGAATGCGGTTAAGCAGCAGGGGAAAATGGAGCTCCACACATACACCAACAGACACACAAACATATCAACAGAAACACACACACAATTTACTGTAAGTCGCGGTGCTTTGCGGGATCTTTAGAGATCATGTGACCTTCATCTGATATCAGTCGATGTAAGGAGAGATAAAGGAAGAGCTATGTAATAGGATATGATAAGACTGGCCACCTGTGGTCTATAAATTGTTATGTGTATTACAGAGGATATGAGCGGAGTGGAGCTGGTTTGGAGCGGAGAGTGCATAATTTGTCTGGAGTGTGGAATGGATTCCAAAAATTTAGGAGAGTTGGCCTTCTCACCTGCTCCAATTTCGCTCTGGTACCGCTCAGCCACGAGCTCTGGCCATGCTCTGCCCAGCATTTTTTTTTTTATTCTTTATTGTTCTCTTAAAACCTCTTTGGGCTAGGGGGCAGTATTTTCACATCCGGATGAAAAGTGTGCCCAAAGTAAACTGCCTGCTACTCAGGCCAAGAAGCTAGGATATGCATATTATTAGTAGATTTGGATAGAAAACACTCTGAAGTTTCTAAAACTGTTTGAATAATGTCTGTGAGTAGAACAGAACTGATTTGAGCTCAATGTGTTTTCCATTAGGTTTCTATGGTAATCCCTTTTTAATAGAAATATGCTTGCAGTTCCTATGGCTTCCACTAGAGGTCAACAGTCTTTAGAAATTGGTTGATGTTTTTCCTTTGAGAAATGAAGAAGTAGCCCTTTTCTTTCCATGTGTCACACAAAGGGACTCAAGTCTTTTGGAGCGTGCAACCTGGAACGCGCTTCACTTTGTTTTTGTCCGGTATTGAGCACAGTATTTCCCGTTACGATTAGGAACGTTGTTTGAAATGTTTGGACCAAGTTTACAGGTAACTTATTAGATACTTTGTAGGCGAGTTGGAACCAGTCTATTTCTGAATCAAACGCGCCAAATAAATAGACATTTTGGGGATATAATGAAGCAATTTATCGAACAAAAAGGACCATTTGTGATGTTTATGGGACATTTTGGAGTGCCAACAGAAGAAGATCTTCAAAGGTAAGCCATGAATTATATCGTTATTTCAGATTTTTGTGTAGCACCTGCCTGGTTGAAATCTGATTTTCATGTGTTTGAATGCGGGGTGCTGTCCTCAGATAATCGCATGGTCTGCTTTCGCCGTAAAGCCGTTTTGAAATCTGACACTGTGGCTGGATTAACAAAAAGTTAAGCTGTATTTTTATGTATAACACTTGTATGTTTAATGAATTCTTATTATGAGTATTTCTGATTTTGAATTTGGCGCGCTGCAATTTCACTGGATGTTGTCAAATCAATCCCGTTAACGGGATCCGAGTGGGAATGGGGGTGAAGGGATCCCTAAGAGGTTAATTAGGCCTATTCTGTTGTATGTATTTAGGCTACGCCACCACTAATGGTCCCGTGAGGCTCAGTTGGTAGAGCAACGCACTTGCAATGCCAGGGTTGTGGGTTCAACTCCCACAGGGGACCAGTATGGCAAAAGAAAAGTATGAAATTTATGCACTCACTACTGTAAGAGTGTTTGCTATATGACATACAAACAGCCTGTGTAGTTGACGGAAGACAATGAATGCAGCATCACCGGAGACATTTTGGTTTCTAAATAGGCTATTGTTTAAAAAAAGAGGAGTCTAAGTTTAATGAGGCTGAAGTTGTCAATCAACTGTAAAATCTGAGCGTAACAGAGCCAGTTACAACTGAAGTATCTGACCATTAATAGATTAGAGAATAAGCTTCTTTTTTTACACAGTGGCCACAAAGCCTATTACTTAGTGCATTCGAAAAGTAATCAGACCCCTTGACTTTTTCCACATTTTACATTACAGCCTTGTTCTAAAATGGATTAAATACTCCCCCCCCCCCCCCCCCCCCTCAATCTACACACAATACCCCATAATGACAAAGCAAAACCCGTTTTTTTGAAATTCTTAATGTATTAAAAATAAAAAACAAATACATAAGTATTTAGACCCTTTGCTATGAGATGCAAAATTGAATTCAGGTGCATGCTGTTTCCGTTGATCATCCTTGAGATGTTTCTTCAACTTGGAGTCCACCTGTGGTAAATTAAATTGATTGGACATACTTTGTGAAGGCACACACCTATCTATATAAGGTCCCACAGTTGACACTGCATGTCAGAGCAAAAACCAAGCCATGAGGACGAAGGAATTGTCTGTAGAGCTCCAAGACAGGATTGTGTTGAGGCACAGATCTGGGGAAGAGTACCAAAAAATGTCTGCAGCATTGAAGGTCCCCAAGAACACAGTGGCCTCCATCATTCTTAAATGGAAGAAGTTTGGAAACACCAAGACTCTTCATAGGGCTGGCCACCCGGCCAAACTGAGCACTCGGGGGAGAAGGGCCTTGGTCAGGGAGGTGACCAAGAACCTGAGGGTCACTCTGACAGAGCTCCAGAGTTTCTCTGTGGAGATGGGAGAACCTTCCAGAAGGAAAACTATCTCTGCAGCACTCCACCAATCAGGCCTTTATGGTAGAGTGGCCAGACGGAAGCCACTCCTCAGTAAATGGCACATGACAGCCCGCTTGGAGTTTGCCAAAAGGCACCTAAATACTCTGACCATGAGAAACAAGATTCTCTTGTCTGATGAAACCAAGATTGAACTCTTTGGCCTGAATACCAAGCGTCACGTCTGGAGGAAACCTGGCACCATCCCTACGGTGAAGCGTTGTGGCAGCATCATGCTGCAGGGATGTTTTTCAGTGGCAGGGACTGGGAGACTAGTCAGGCTGGAGGGAAAGATGAACAAAGCAAAATACAGCGAGATCCTTGATGAAAATCTACTCCAGAGTGCTCAGGACCTCAGACTGGGGCCAAGGTTGTTCCAACAGGACAACAACACTAAGCACACAGCCAAGACAACACAGGAGTGGCTTCGGGACAGGTCTGAATGTCCTTGAGTGACCCTGCCAGAGCCTGGCCTTAAACCCAATCTAACATCTCTGGAGAGACCTGGAAATAGCCGTGTCTCATCCAACCTGACAGAGCTTGAGAGGATCTGCGGAGAAGAATGGGATAAACTCCCCAAATACAGGTGTGCCAAGCTTTTCTTTGTCATTATGGGGTATTGTGTGTATTATATTTTAGAATAAGGCTGTAACGTAACAAAATGTGGGAAAATGCACTGAGTGCACTAAGTCCTTGTTTAATAGCCTACGACATGTTGAAATGTTGAAGCGTCTTACAATAGCCTACTTCAAAACCAAATGGTACATTGTCACAAAAGTAGATGTGGTGTTTGTTAAATCATCCTTTTAAACAGATGTAGCAAATATGGAGCGGCCATTTTTTTCTTCCTGTGAGCACTGAGTGATTTTTAGCACAGCTGGAAAAAGGATGTTGAGCGCCAGAACGATGTGCAAAGACAGTTCCGTGAGTAATGAGTACGATTTCCAACTCTCAACTCTTCTCACAAACTCTGGTGCAGGTGCGCAACTTTCACTGTGGACGGAGGGGACATAACACCCCCCACATTCTAAAATTGCATTTTTGTCTCCCCACAGTTTTATCATTGCACTGTGATACAAAAAGCAGCATTGTGTGCTTAGGACGATGCGGACAACTCAGAGCGGTCGGGTAGGCTGTTTGGCAGTTTCAGATGCTGGATTTAGGACCGTGCGGACACCACAGAGAGTGAGGACAGGCTGTGTGAAGGAGGACCAGCACGGGGCTGCTGCCTGCAGCTGCTGTTTGTGTGTGTGTTGCACTTTTTATTATAAAAGCAAGCAGAGCAGAAACTGGCTGCTCTTTAGTTGACTGATGTAGCTGGCAAGGTAACTGCTGTTTGACTTAACAGAAACAAAGTAGTTATTCCCAGTGCTGAGCTAGTAGTATAACTGACATGTAACGTTAGCTAATCATGTTTCATCCGCTCTTGACTGAAGTTCTGCCTGAAGAGAATAAACTAGCTAGCTAACTAGTTGATGTACCATTAGAGCAAGCCAAAAATGTTAGCTAGCTAGCTCACTAATTTTAGCTATTATTTTTGCTCAATCACACTAGACCTGAATCAAACGATGAAGTCAGCGGGCAAAATATTGAATATCAATATTCTGATGTTTTTTTACAGCGCAATGAGTTTTTATTTGACTCAGTATAGCAATGTAACGTTATTGATCTGTCAGTTTTCCTAGCTAATTCCCTACTTTTCACACTGACACGGTATAAACAGCTCTACAGGCTACACTGTAATGGTGCACAGTCAGTACACAACACCATGCTCATCATGTCTTAGATGGTGACAGGTGTTCAAGCAGGGTCAATCAATGTTTTTTATTAATTTACTGATAGCCAGGGGCACGCTCCAACACTCACACTGTTTAGTGAGTCTGTCAGATGAGAGGCAGCAGGGATGACCAGAGGTATTTTCCTGATAAGTGTGTGAATTAGACACATTTCCTGTTCTGCTAAGCATTCAAAATGTAACAAGTATTTTGGGTGTCAGGGAAAATGTATGGAGTAAAAAGTACATCATTTTCTTTAGGAATGTAGGGAAGTAAAACAAAAATATAAATAGTAAAGTACAGATACCCCAAAAAACTATTTAAGTAGTACTTTCAAGTATTTTTACCAGACAAGTCAGTTAAGAACAAATTCTTATTTACAATGACGGCCTACCCCAGCCAAACCCAGACGACGCTGGGTCAATTGTGCGCCACCCTATGGGACTCCCAATCACAGCCGGTTGTGATACAGCCTGGAATCGAACTAGGGTCTGTAGTGACACTTCTAGGACTGAGATGCAGTGCCTTAGACTGCTGTGCCACTCGGGAACTTAAGTACTTTATACCACTGATAACAATCAGTGAATACATACAAAGTTCCATCATGAGTTGATGGATAGGCTACAGTCTGGGATATGGGAATAATGGTAGTTTCAATTATTGAAACATTGATTCTATTCTTGGATAATATCAAGTATAAATGTACACCAAGGTCATTCTTTGTCATGCCTCATCTGAGCAGGATCAGATGGTGACAGGGGTCTCAACAGGGTCAGGCAACCAGGGAAGACAAGTCTGTGACGGCGTAGAGGTGAACTTTTGCAGATAGAACACTTTATTCTCTCTGTGCAGCAAACAAGATTTAAACTATTTTAAGGCAGTCTGACAAACCTCTAAAGTTGATTTCTAAACTGTATCAAGGGTTGATAGAGGCTTTTCCCAATCACAAAACTTGCTAAACAAAAATGTTAGGAAGACCTGGGAGACACTATAGGTGATGATGAATGGCTATAGATACTTTTGTATAAATAGTGTATGCGGACACCTCTTCAAATTAGTGGATTCAGCTATTTCAGCCACACCCATTGCTGACAGGTGTATAAAATTGAGCACACCGCCATGAAATATCCATAGACAAACATTGGCAGTAGAATGGCCTTACTGAAGAGCTTGTGACTTTCAACGTGGCACCATAATAGGATGCCACCTTTCCAACAAGTTAGTTCATCACATTTCTGCCCTGCCAGAGCTGCCCTGGTCAACTGTAAGTGCTGTTTTTGTGAAGTGGAAACATCTAGGAGCAACATTGGCTCAGCCGCAAAGTGGTAGGCCGCACATGCTAACAGAACAGTACTGCCGAGTGCTGAAGCGTATAGCGTGTCTGTCCTCGGTTGCAACACTCACTACCGAGTTCCAAACTGCCTCTGGAAGCAACATCAGCACAATAACTGTTCGTCGGGAGCTTCATGAAATGGGTTTCATGGCCGAGCAGCCGCACACAAGCCTAAGATCACCATGCGCAATGCCAAGCATCAGTTGGAGTGATGTAAAGCTCACCACCATTGGGCTCTGGAGCAGTGGAAAAGTATTCTCTGGACTGATGAATCACGCTTCACCGTCTGACAGTCAGACAGACAACTCTGGGTTTGGCAGATGCCAGGAGAACGCTACCTGCCCCAATGCATAGTGCCAACTGTAAAGTTTGCTGGAGGAGGAATAATGGTCTGTGGCTGTTTTTCATGGTTCTGGCTAGGCCTCTTAGTTCCAGTGGAGGGAATGCTACAGCATACAATTACATTCCAGACGATTTTGTGGCAAAAGTTTGGGGAAGGCACCTTTCTGTTTGGTGAGGAAAGGGCCTCAATAATGGCGCTGGCAGAGAGGGCTGCCTCGCTTCTCGCTCTTATGAAACTTTGCAGTATATATATTTTTTATTTAGTATACATTGTTAGCACAGAAAAATGTTTTATTACTTACAGCCGAGAAGAGCTATTGGATATCAGAGCAGTGGTAACTCAACAGTACTACCAGAATTACGACCAGGAATACAACTTTCCCGAAGCGGATCCTTTGTTCGCACCCCCCAGGGCGATTGAACTGATTCCAGAAGCCTACCCAGAACAATGCCGGTGGAAGAGAGCTACTCGGAGTGGTCTCCTAGTCTGACTTAGGAGGCGGGCACACCACCTACCGCTTCCGTATATATTACTCGCAAATGTTCAGTCTTTGGTTAATAAAGTTGATGAGCTCCGAGTGAGGGCTTCTTTCCAGCGAGACATCAGGGATTGTAACATACTCTTTCACGGAAACATGGCTCTCTCATGATATACTGTCTGAGTCGGTCCAGCCAATTGGCATTTCAGTTCATCGCGCAGATAGGAATAAAGAAGAAGGGCGGGGGTGTATGTTTCATGATTTACGACTCATGGTGTAATTGTGATACCATACAAGAACTCAAGTCCTTTTGTTCACCCGACCTAGAATACCTCACAATCAAATGCCAACCGTATTATCTCCTAAGAGAATTTTCTTCTGAGATAGTCACGACCGTGTATATCCCCCCCTTAAGCCGATACCACGACGGCCCTCAAAGAACTTCACTGGACTTTATGCAAACTGGAAACCACATATCCTAAGGCTGCATTTATTATAGCTGGGGATTTTAACAAAGCAAATTTGAGGAAAAGGCTACCTAAATTCTACCAACATATCAACTGTAGTACTCGCGTTGCTAAAACACTGGACCACTGTTACTCCAACTTCGGGGATGCATACAAGGCCCTCCCCGGCCGTCCTTTCGGTAAATCTGACCATGACTCCATTTTGCTCCTCCCTTCCTATAGGCAGAAACTCAAACAGGAAGTACCCGTGCTTAGGACAATCCAACGCTGGTCTGACCAATCGGAATCCACGTATCAAGATTGTTTTGATCACGCAGACTGGGATAAGTTCCGGGTAGCCTCAGAGAATAACATTGACGTATATACTGATACGATTACTTAGTTTATCAGGAAGTGCATAGGAGATGTTGTAGCCTAACCAGAAACCGTGGATAGATGGCAGCATTCACGCAAAACTGAAATCGCGAACAACCGCATTATAAAAATGGCAAGGTGACTGGGAATATGGCAGAATACAAACAGTCTAGATATTCCCTCCGCAAGGTAATCAAACAGGCAAAACATCAGCATAAAGACAAAGTGGAGTTGCAATTCCACGGCTCAGACACGAGACGTATGTGGCAGGGTCTACAGACAAGCACGGATTAAAAAAGGAAAACCAGCCATGTCGTGGACACCGTCTTGCTTCAGGATAAGCTAAACACCTTCTTTGCCCGCTTTGAGGACAACACAGTGCCAATGACGCTGCTCGCTACCAAGGACTGTGGGCTCTCCTTCTCCGTGGCGACGTGACTAAGACATTTAAGCGTGTTATACCTCGCAAGGCTGCCGGCCCAGACAGCATCCCTAGCCGCGTCCTCAAAGCATGCGCAGACCAGCTAGCTGGTGTGTTTACGGACATATTCAATCTCTCCATATCCCAGTCTGCTGTCCCAAAATGCTTTAAGATGGCCACCATTGTTCCTGTACCCAAGAAAGCAAAGGTAACTGAACTAAATGATTATCGCCCCGTAGCACTTACTTCTGTCATCATGAAGTGCTTGGAGAGACGTAGTCAAGGATATCACCTCTACCTTACCTGTCACCCTAGACCCACTTCAATCTGCCTACCGCCCCAGTAGTTCCACAGACAATGCAATCGCCATTACACTGCCCTATCCCATCTGGACAAGAGGAATACCTATGTAAGAATGCTGTTCATTGACTATAGCTCAGCATTCAACACCATAGTACCCTCCAAGCTCATCATTAAGCTAGAGGCCCTGGATCTGAACCCCACCCTGTGCAACTGGGTCCTGGACTCCTTGATGGGCCGACCCAGGTGGTGAAGGTAGAAAACAACACCTCCACTTCGCTGATCCTCAACACTGGGGCCCCACAAGGGGGCATGCCCAGCCCCCTCCTGTACTCCCTGTTCACCCATGATTGCGTGGCCAAGCACACCTCCAACTCAATCATCAAGTTTGCAGATGACACAACAGTAGTAGGCTTGATTACCAACAATGACGAGACCGCTTACAGGGAGGAGGTGATGGCTCTGGGAGTATGGTGCCAGAAAATAACCTCTCATTCAACGTCAACAAAACAAAGCATCAACGGGACCACAGTGGAGAAGGTGGAAAGCTTCAAGTTCCTCAGCATACACATCCCTGACCAACTGAAATGGTCCACCCACACAGACAGACAGTGTGGTGAAAACCTCAACCTCAGGAGGCTGAATAAATGTAACCCTCACAAACCTTTACAGATGCACAATTGAGAGCATCCTATCGGGCTGTATCACCTCTTGGTACAGCAACTGCACCGCCGGCAACCGCAGGAATGTCCAGAGGGTGGTGCGGTCTGCCCAACGAATCACCGGGGGCAAACTACCTGCCCCTGCCCTCCAGGACACCTACAGCACCCAATGTGACAGAAGGCCAAGAAGATCGTCAAGGACAACAATCACCTGAGCCACTACCTATTCACCCCGCTATCATCCAGATGGCGAGATCAGTACAGGTGCATCAAAGCTGGGACCTAGAGACAGAAGCTGTTTTTCAATCTCAAGGCCATCAGACTGTTAAATAGCCATCAATAGCACATAGAGGCTGCTGCCTATATACATGGACTTGAAATCACTGGCCACTTTAATAAATGGAACTCTAGACAGTTTGATAATGTTTACATATCTTGCATTACTCATCTCAAATGTATATTCTGTATTCTATACTATTCTACTGTATCTTAGTCTATGCCGCTCTGACATTGCTCGTCCATATATTTATATATTCTTAATTCCATTCCTTTACTTAGATTTGTGTGTACTGGGTGTCTGTTATGAAATTGTTAAATATTACTTGTTAGACATTACTGCACTGTCAGAGCAAGAAACACAAGCATTTCGCACCACTCGCAATAACATTTGCTGAACACGTGTATTTGACCATTAACATTTGATTTGATGACAATGCCCACGTGCACAAAGTGAGGTCCATACAGTAGGACTACTCTACTTGACCTGCATGCAAATGTAGACCTATTAATGTGCCCTTCTCGGGATGTCTGATAGTATTTCTGATTGATTGTTTTAACTCACCACCACTAATGAGCTATGGCGCAAACAAAGTCTGTTTCTAGAATCAATTAAGGATGACAATAGTTCCTCAAAGTATTTGAACAATATTTCCAGCTTTCTCCCTTTTAATAACCACTTGGTATGAAAGGGAAAAATGTAATGTTCTGATCCAGTGGACACGTCATAAAATACCTGATTACTTCTTATCCCTTGCACAAATAGCCTGCAGCTGTGTCTGTCCCAAGCTCACTGGCTCATAATATTTTATACAATGTTTCAAGTTTGTTGTAGACGGGCCATGCGTAGCCAATGTGATTCATAGGATATTTATTTTTCTCTGGATATTTTCTACCTGCAGGCGGCCATGTTTTTATGTGTTGGCTTAATGTATGCAATTTTTACATGGTTGACAATAGCAATAAAATATACCTTTTTATATTTGTATAATTTTCATTCAGATATAATGTACATTAACCACAATGATTTTGACATGCAAAGACTATTATAATTAAATGAAACTGTTCCAGAAATGTGCATATGAAAATCATAACTGGCGAGCAGATTGGTAGAAATGGTAAGATAAATTGGCACTCCAAATGGAAAAGGTTGCTTACCGTTGGCTTACCGTTACAACTTCAGGAGTGTAAGGCCAGCAGCAGCGAGAGAAGGAGGGTCTGGAACAGGTTTTATTTATTCTATCTTGATCTCTGGCTCCTTCTTGAGTCATTTGTGTGTCTTAATTATTTAAATCAAACAGCATCCGACAAGTTCAGTACATATAGTTGATTTTATTAAAACACATAGGGTGTGTCTCATATATATATATATGTTTTAAATGTGACACATTTAAAACTTTCGATTGGTCTGACCAATATTTCTTTTAGTGGGGAACAGCCCTAGTAGAAATGCAGGAAGTTAGCTTTAGATGCACCAAAAAATTCTGAGGGTGGACCCCAGATGTTTGTCCATGTCGCCCAGAACTAACACACTCACACACAGGTTATTATAGAAAACTAAAATGAAAACTAATCATGAAAAAAAACTTAGTAAACTGTAGTAAAATAATTAACAAACCTGTTTGAAAACTGAAACTATAATCTTTGACTTCAAAACTAACTAAGATTTAATTAAAACCATCATGCATTATGTTTTTTTTCCTAAACTTTGGGCAAGAATCTGATGGGGGTTTCAGTGGGGGTTTTCAAGCTACTGAATCTGGCATGTAAATGCGGACAGGAGATCTTTCAAATAGGCCTAGTTTGTGCATCACTATGACTAGCTATCACTAATTAACCGGCCGGAATAAAAATTCTAAGTAGCTACTAAAGTTCAGACGAAGTGGCTGCTGAGATGACACTGCAGTGGATAGCAGCTGTCTTATGGGCTCCTGACCAATTCAGCTATTTTGTGTTTTTTTACACTTATCTTAACTTAACTTTTTGTACATAATGTCTCTGCCATCATTTCTTATGACCAAAAACAGCTTCTGGACATTAAAACAGTGATCACTAACCTCGATTTGGATTAAAAATGTCTACTTCAATGAGACGGCAGCTCTGGATGTTCTGCTTGCTTCGGACCAGGCCCTAATCCCGGGACTCAAAAGGGAAAGTTGCGGCGAAAGACAGGCAGGCGAGCCAGCACCCTGACAAGACTAAGTCGGCGAGCAAATAGACCGCCGTTTCCCTTTGTTCTATTGGCAAACGTGCAATCACTGAAGAACAAACTGGATGAGCTCTCTTCGAGACTAGCCTAACAACAGGACTTGAAAAACTGTAATATCCTATGTTTCTCGGAGTCGTGGCTGAACGAGGACATGAATATACATCTTGCTGGTTTTTCTATGCATCGTCAAGACCGGACTGCAGACTCTGGTAAAACAACGGGGGAGGGGTGTGTCTCTTTGTTAACAACAGCGATCTCTAATATTAACCTGTCTGGGCTAGGGGGCGCTGGCGTCCCACCTAGCCCATAGAAGTTAAGGAAGTCTCACATTTTTGCTCCCGTGAGGTAGTATGGTCTGCAGCTTGTCAAGAAGTATTCTATTTACGAAGAGCATTTTCATCTATATTTTTTGTAGCGGACTATTTACCATCACAAACCAATGCTGGCACTAAGACCACAATAAACGAACTGTATAGGGCCATAAGCAAACAAGAAAATGCACATTCAGAGGCAGCGTTTCTTGTGGCCGATGATTTTAATGCAGGGAAACTGAAATCCGTTTTACCTCATTTTCACCAACATGTCACCTGTACAACTACATGCGCCAATTCTAGATCATTTTTAATCCACACACAGAAACGCATACAAGGCTCTCCCTCGGATTCCTTTGTCAAATCAGACCATAACTCTGTGCTCCTGCGTCCTGCTTACAAGCCAAAACTCTAACAGGAAGTACTAGTGACGCGCTCAGTACAGAAGTGGTCTGATGATGCAGATGCTAAGCTACAGGACTGTTTTGCTAGCACAGATTGGAATATGTTCCGGGATTCATCCTATAATTTGAGGAGTTTACAACATCAGACACCGGCTTCATTATAAGTGCATTGACGACCTCGTCCCCACAGTGACCGTATGTACATACCCCTACCAGAAGCCATGGATTACAGGCAACATCCGCAATGAGCTAAAGGCTAGAGCTACCGCTTTCAAGGAGTGGTACACTAATCCGGACGCTTATAAGAAATCCCGCTACAACCTGAGACGAGCCATCAAACAGGCAAAGCGTCAATACAGGACTATAATTGAATCCTACTACACTGGTTCTATGCTCAATAATGGCGCCGAAGGAGATGGCCGCCATTTTACGATCCCTTAACCAATCGTGTATGTTTTTTGGCGCTATTTGTAACTGATTTTGTACATTATGTTTCTGCCACTGTGTCTTATGACCGAAAAGAGCTTCTTGATATTAGGGCAGCGATTACTCACCCCATACTGGAGGAATTCTTCTTCAACGAGTCGGACCGGAAGGATTTACTCCAGACACCCAACAAGGCCCACATCCCTGTCATTCGCAGGAGGAAAAGACGGCGGTATCGTTGACGACGGTCCGGGTGCCTTGTAAGGATCCATCTCTGTGAGGGTAATCTACCTTTACCATCGGTCCTATTAGCCAACGTACAATCAATCGATAATAAAATAGACAAACTACGAGCACGTATAGCCTACCAATGGGACATTAAAAACTGTACTATCTTATGTTTCACCGAGTCTTGGCTGAACGACGACATGATTAACATACAGCGTTTTAAGCTTTTTCGTCAGGATAGAACAGGGGCCTCTGGTAAGACAAGGGGCGGCGGCCTATGCATATTTTTAAACAGGTGGTGCACGAAATCTAAGGAAGTCTCGAGGGTTTGCTCGCCTGAGGTAGAGTATCTCATGATAAGCTGTAGACCACACCATTTACCAAGAGACCTCAAATCAGACCATAACTCTATCCTCCTGCTTACAAGCCAAAACTCTAACAGGAAGTACCAGTGACACGCTCAATAAGAAAATGGTCAGATGAAGCCGATGCTAAGCTACAGGACTGTTTTGCTAGTACAGACTGGAATATGTTCCGGGATTCTTCCGATGGCATTGAGGAGTACACCACATCAGTCACTGGCTTTATCAATAAGCGCATAGATGACATCGTCCCCACAGTAATCGTAAGGTACATACCCCAACCAGAAGCCATGGATTACAGGCAAAATCCGCACTGAGCTAAAGGGTAGAGCTTCCGCTTTCAAGGAGCGGGACTCTAACCCGGAAGCTTATAAGAAATCCCGCTATGCCCTCTGACAAAATGTCAAACAGGCAAAGCATCAATACAGGACTAAGTGTGAATCATACTACAATGCCTCCGACGCTTGTTGGATGTGACAGGGCTTGCAAACTATTACAGACTACAAAGGGAAGCACAGCCGAGAGCTGCACAGTGACACAAACCTACCAGACAAGCTAAATTACTTCAATGCTCGCTTCGAGGCAAGTAACACTGAGACATGCATGAGAGCACCAGCTTTTCAGGAAGACTGTGTGATTACGCTCTCCATAGCCGATGTGAGTAAGACCTTTAAACAGGTCAACATTCACAAGGCCGCAGGACCAGACGAATTACCAGGACGTGCACTCCGAGCATGCGCTGACCAACTGGCAAGTGTCTTCACTGACATTTTCAAACTGTCCCTGACTGAGTCTGTAATACCAACATGTTTCAAGCAGGCCGCCATAGTCACTGTCTCCAAGAACACTAAGGTAACCTGCCTAAATGACTACCGACCTGCAGCACTCACGGCTCATATCAACACCATAATACCAGAAACCCTAGACCCACTCCAATTTTCATACCTCCCCAACAGATCCACAGAGGACACAATCTCTATTGCACTCCACACTGCCCTCACCCACCTGAACAAAATGAAAACCTATGTAAGAATGCTCTTCATTGAATACAGCTCAACATTCAACACCATAATCCCCTCCAAACTCAGGACACTGAACACCTCCCACTGTAACTGGATCATGGACTACCTGATGGGCCTACCCATGTGGCCAACACTCAACAACACGTGCCACAAGACAAAATATGTGCTTTGATTGAAACTAAACACAGATAGGCAGTTTGGTAGACCTTTACACTCGTACCTGTATACAGGTTGAAAATGTCAGATTCAGACACTTGTAAGCACCTAAATTGGAACGCAGTGGCTGTGTAGTAACATGCTGTACATGATGTCAGAGCTTAGGGTCTCCACTTCACAGCTCTGTATGGGTTTTGACTGACAGTCATCCCTCCCGCTAATTGGGCAACTTTTGTGAATGTTTTGTAGTCTGAGTGATGAAACGCTTTAAATTATGAGGACGCTATGTATTTTGAAAGATGTGATATTGAGGATTATACACTGAACAAAAATATAAATGCAACATGTAAAGTTGGTCCCATGAGCTGAAATAAAAGTTCTTAGAACAAAAAAGCTTATTTCTCTCAAATGTTGTGCACAAATTAGTTTACATCCCTGTTAGTGAGCATTTTTCCTTTGCCAAGATAATCCATCCACCTGACAGGTGTGTCATATCAAGAAGCTATTTAAACAGCATGATCATTACACAGGTGCACCTTGTGCTGGGGACAATTAAAGGTTACTTTAAAATGTGCAGTTTTGTTTCACAACACAATGCCACAGATGTATCAAATTTTGGAGGAGCGTGCAATTGGTGTGATGACAGCAAGAATGCAAGAATGTCTACCAGAGCTGCCAGATATAATTTAATGTTCATTTCTCTGACATAAGCTGCCTCCAACATAACTTTAGAGAATTTGGCAGTATGTCCGTCCGGCCTCACATCCGCAGACCACGTGTATGGCGTCGTGGTTGAGCGGTTTGCCGACGTCAACGTTGTGAACAGAGTGCCCCATGGTGGAGGTGGGGTTATGGAATGGTCAGGCATAAGCTACGGACAACGAACACATTTGCATTTTATCGATGGCAATTTGAATGCACAGAGATACCGTGACGAGATCCAGAGGCCCATTGTCATGCCATTAATTCGCCGCCATCACCTCATGTTTCAGCTTGATAATGCACGGCCCCATGTCACAACTCCTGGAAGTTGAAAATGTCCCAGTTCTTCCTTGAACTGCATACTCACCAGACACATCAACCATTGAGCATGTTTTGGATGCTCTGGATCTGAATGCACTCATGACTCCATTGTATGCACACAAAAATAATTTTCCCATAATCTCCAAACTCTTCTATGTTAATTGCTAGCATGGTTATGCATATGCTATCCATATTTCTTCTGTAAGAAACATTTCAATGGAGGTCTATCCATATAGGCCAATTCCCACCAGTGTAAGTTAACACCATCTGCTATAAAATTTGCTCACTTTACATACAGTGTATTCGGAAAATATTCAGAGACCTTCACTTTTTCCACTTTTTTTACATTACAGCCTTATTCTAAAATTGATTTATAAAAAAAAAAAATCGACACACAATACCAAATAATGACAAAGCAAAAACAGGTTTTTAGACATTTTTGGAAATGTATCAAAAATATTACATTTGCATAAGTATTCAGACCCTTTACTCAGCACTTGGTTGAAGCACCTTTGGCAGCGATTATAGCGTTGAGTCTTCTTTGGTATGACGTTACAAGCTTGGCACACTTGAATTTTTGGAGTTTCTCCCTTTCTTCTCTGCAGATCCTCTCAAGCTCTGTCAGGTTGGATGGGGAGCGTCGCTGCACAGCTATATTCAGGTCTCTCCAGAGATGTTCGATCAGGTTCAAGTCCGGGCTCTGGCTGGGCCACTCAAGGACATTCAGAGACTTGTCACGAAGCCACTCCTGCGTTATCTTGGCTGTGGGCTTAGGACAACAACCCTGTTGGAAGGTGAATCTTCGCCCCAGTCTGAGGTCCCGGGCACTCTGCAGCAGATTTTCATCAAGGATCTCTCTGTACTTTGCTTCGTTCATCTTTCCCTCGATCCTGACTAGTCTCCCAGTCCCTGCCGCTGAAAAACATTCCCACAGCATGGTTCTGCCACCATGTTACACCGTAGGGATGGTGCCAGGTTTCCTCCAGACGTGACGCTTGGCATTCAGGCCAAAAAGTTCAATCTTGGTTTCACCAGACCAGAGAGTCTTGTTTCTCATGGCCTTAGTCTTTTAGGTGGCTTTTGTCAAACTCCAAGATGGCTGTCATTTTACTGAGGAGTGGCTTCTGTTTGGCCACTCTACCATGAAGACCTGATTGGTGGAGTGCTGCAGAGATTGTTGTCCTTCTGGAAGGTTCTCCCATCTCCACAGAGGAACTCTTGAGCTCTGTCAGAGTGACCACCATGCTCTTGGTCACCTCCCTGACCAAGGCCCTTCTCCCCCGATTGCTCAGTTTGGCCAGGCGGCCAGCTCTAGTAAGAGTCTTGGTGGTTCCAAACTTTTTGGAGGCCACTGTGTTCTTGGGGACCTTCATTGCTGTAGACATTTGTTTGGTACCCTTCTCCAGATCTGTGACAATCCTGTTTTGGAGCTATAGGACAATTCGTTCGACTTCATGGCTTTGATTTTGCTCTGACATGCACTGTCAACTGTGGGACCTTATACAGACAGGTGTGCCTTTCCAAATCATGTCCAATCAATTGATTTACCACAGGTGGACTCCTATCAAGTTGTAGAAACATCTCAAGGATGATCAATGGAAACCGGATGCTCCTGAATAAAATTGAGTCTCATAGCAAGTGTCTGAATACTTATGTAAGTAAGGTATTTCTGTCTTAAAACCCTGTTTTCGCTTTGTCATTATGCGGTATTGTGTGTAGGTTAATGAGGGGGAAAAAAGTGATTTAATCAATTTTAGAATAAGGCTGTAACGTAACAAAATGGGGGAAAAAGTCAAGGTCTGAATACTTTCCGAAATTACTAATTCAAAACAATACTGTAGGCTACTTTGAAACAACACTTTATATCTAAGAAGATCTAAATGCATATCTCCATGAAACTGAAATAGATCAAATGGTTGGAATGCAGATGCTGCTGCATGGACCTTTCACCAGTAAAGCTTGAAGAATTATCATTCACGATTGTGAGACATGTGAAGGGAGGGTGACCACAAAAATGTTTGTGTAAAGTAGACTTAAAGAAACACATGCGCAGATTTGGATCTTCAGCTCTGGGGTTAAGGGATCCAGGGGGTCGGGAAGGCCTGTTATCTTCAGATCCGCAGCTTCAGCAAAGTTAAAAAGCATTGGATTGGTCTAAACATGGGCAAGAGAGTTTCATTCCACCATATTTTTTTCACCAGTCTTGGCGCTATTCCTTTTAAATCCAAATCACATTGACGTTGACGTTATAATTTAAACCTAACCTATCCTGACCCTTCACCTTATGAATTACTGCCCCCATTGCACGAAGTCGCATCCAAAAAAAACACAACTATACAACCCGAATGGCTCCTTGGCTCCCTCCCAGTTCTGCTTTCTGTCCCTAACACTACAACTGAAACAAAATAATATAAAACAACATTTGCTAATAATAAAAAACAAAATATAAATATTTTTATACAACTGAAACTAAATAAAAACTAGCAAGTTGGGTCTGAAAACTCACTGAATTTTAAACAGAAAAACAAATAAACACAAAACTAGAATAACCTTGTCACACACACACAAGCACACCACTGATGGATCCGCCTCTTCAGAGTGAAGCACAGCAAACAGAGGTGGATTATAGAGATTAGTTCTTGCTTGGTGTGTTTATCCATTGGTTTGTCTGTGTTGGAGATGGAGTAGTGTCAGAACAGTACACTTCACTACACACTCTCTCTCTCTCTCTCTCTCACTCCTGTCGTTTCCCTCTGTCTGCAGGGGTTACAGGAAGAGAGGGGAGGATGAACCCAGGTCTCATTAGATCTGTCATGGAGGAGTAGAGCAGGGCTGTTAGACTTAAAGGACCTTCATATGGAGAATCCCTCTGGTCTTCATCTTCCTGTCTCTCTCTCACATACTCCCTCTTTCTCTCTTTTTACTCCCCCTCATTCTCTCCACTCCCTCCCTCCCTCCCTTAATTTAAATGACGTGGAATCAACATTGATTCAACCAGTGTGTGCCCAGTGGGTCTTCTCTCCCTTTTATCTTCCTGTCTTTTTGTGGATGTGTATGAGTAAGGTTTTTTGATAGGTATAGAAATGTCTTATCTACGGGTCATAGTGATCCCTCACAAAACAGGTATTAAGAGCTGATATTCATAGCACAAACAACACACACACACGTATTCATAGCCATTCTACACTAAGTCAACAATTTAAAAGCAGATCTTCTTAGCTGTTCTAAATTTATAGCACTACAGTAGTTTACGCTTACGCTCCACTGACAGCGTATGGAATCAGATTCTGGGCTGACACTTGGACTCCATGGCCAGATGTACTCCACATACTTATGTACTTTCACCTTATCTTCACAGGGGACAAAAGAGACGGAAACAAAGCTAAAACAGCAGTCTTCAACTTTAGTTCACACTCATCTTTTATGATGTTGTTGTGGGACTGGGCGATTATAGCCAAATATCATATCACTGTATTTTTCTATTTATTTACGGTATGATGGTATTTGATGTTTTTGAGTAATAGAAGTTTTACATTTTACTTCATGAGTAGTGCGTGACCCTAGGGTGGCAACACATACATTCTAAATGATTTCATTCAGGGCTTTCTCCATTCTGTTTTATATTGTTCAATTCAACTTCAATCAAAATAATTTCCTGCATTTTCTGCACTCATTTAAGATAATTTCCACACTACCACATAGGCCTTATTTTTAACCAAACGTTGCAATTGCGCTTTGACTTGCGATTTAAATCAAAACACTTGGGTGAACTGTTGGAATCATGGAAATATAATATTTATTTTAATTCTATAGTTAGATGATAAGTAATAGTGGGCACTTTGGATACAGTGTTTGACATCACAATGAATGAAAGTGTCAGCTAGCCAGCTAAATAGAGATTAGCATTAGTGGCTAACACAATTTAAAGAACTTGAAGAAAAGACAAACTAGCTGTTAACAATGTAAGAAACACAAACTAATAGTGTACTTATAGAACGTTTGTGGATTTATATTAACAAGCAAGGTAGAAACAACATCGTTGTCATTGTTGCATTGCGCTGCATTGACCCTGCAGACTGAACACAAGTGTCTCATGGTCAAGCAACAACAAATTCGCTCATTGAGTGACGCGGGTGGGGCTAGGTCTTTGTGGAAAGCGGCATGGAGAGAGCGGAGAGGGATGACTCAAGTAGGTGTAAACTATCAAAATGGATGTTACACACGGCATATCACATTAACAAACCAAACATTAAAATACCGTTATAGAAGGTAAAGTTAAAACCCAAACCGGTCCATGCATCAATAAATCAAATCAAGGTTTATTTGGCACATGCGCCGAATACAACAGGTGTAGACCTTACAGTGAAATGCTTACTTACAGGCTCTAACCAATAGTGCAAAAAATGTATTAGGTGAACAATAAGTCGGTAAAGAAATAAAACAAAGTAAAAAGACAGGCTATATACAGTAGCAAGGCTTTAAAAGTAGTGAGGCTACATACAGACACCGGTTAGTCAGGCTGATTGAGGTAGTATGTAGATATGGTTAAAGTGACTATGCATATATGATGAACAGAGAGTAGCAGTAGCGTAAAAGAGGGGGTGGTGGGTGGGACACAATGCAGATAGCCCGGTTAGCCAATGTGCGGGAGCACTGGTTGCCCAATTGAGGTAGTATGTACATGAATTGAGGTAGTATGTACATGAATGTATAGTTAAAGTGACTATGCATATATGATAAACAGAGAGTAGCAGCAGCAGCGTAAAAAGAGGGGTTGGGGGGGGGGGGGGGGGGCACACAATGCAAATAGTCCGGGTAGGCATTTGATTATCTGTTCAGGAGTATTATGGCTTGGGGGTAAAAACTGTTGAGAAGCCTTTTTGTCCTAGACTTGGCACTCCGGTATCGCTTGTCATGCGGTAGTAGAGAGAACAGTCTCTGACTGGGGTGGCTGGGGTCTTTGACAATTTTTAGGGCCTTCCTCTGACACCGCCTGGTGTAGAGGTCCTGGATGGCAGGCAGCTTAGCCCCAGTGATGTACTGGGCCATACGCACTACCCTTTGTAGTGCCTTGCGGTCAGAGGCCGAGCAATTGCCGTACCAGGCAGTGACGCAACCAGTCAGGATGCTCTCGATATTGCAGCTATAGAACCTTTTGAGGATCTCAGGACCCAGGACCAATACCGTTATATAATCAAATATGGTACACCGCCCAGTCCTATGTTGTTCTAAGCTTTAGATATTATTCCTCAGAGGAAAAGACCGGTTAAAACAGGTTGTAATATCCTGTCTGTAAGATATTGTGATGACCTCACAGTGTGGTCTGTCTATGGTTACAGTCATATCCTGTAATAAATGATAAGAGATCATAATGCTGATATACTGTATGTTGGCTGCCATCTTTCTATTCATTGTTTTTCTTGTTTTTTTTCTTGTAAAGCACATTGTTTCATTCCATGTTTGAAATGTGCTTTATATGAATGACATTTTATGAACATTTTAATTTTCGTGTCAAATCGGCAATTGACAACCCATCCCTTATGGGATTAAGGAAAATGCCCAAGAAAGTCCAGCAAGCGCCAGGACCGTCTCCTAAAGTTGATTCAGCTGCGGGATCGGGGCACCACCAGTACAGAGCTTGCTCAGGAATGGCAGCAGGCAGGTGTGAATCCATCTGCACGCACAGTGAGGCGAAGACTTTTGGAGGATGGCCTGGTGTCAAGAAGGGCAGCAAAGAAGCCACTTCTCTCCAGGAAAAACATCAGGGACAGACTGATATTCTGCGACAGGTACAGGGATTGGACTGCTGAGGATGGGTAAAGTCACTTTCTCTGATGAATCCCCTTTCCGATTGTTTGGGGCATCCAGAAAAAAGCTTGTCCGGAGAAGAAAAAGTGAGCGCTACCATCAGTCCTGTGTCATGCCAACAGTAAAGCATCCTGAGACCATTCATGTGTGGGGTTGCTTCTCAGCCAAGGGAGTGAGCTTACTCACAATTTTGCCTAAAAACACAGCCATGAATAAAGAATGGTACCAACATATCCTCCGAGAGCATCTTCTCCCAACCATTCAGGGACAGTTTGGTGACGAACAATGCCTTTTCCAGCACGATGGAGCTCCTTGCCATAAGGCAAAAGTGATAACTAAGTGGCTCGGTGAACAAAACATCGATATTTTGGGTCCATGGCCTGGAAACTCCCCAGACCTTAATCCCATTGAGAACTTGTGGTCAATCCTCAAGAGGCGGGTGGACAAACAAAAACCCAGAAATTCTGACATACTCCAAGCATTAATTATGCAAGAATGGGCTGCCATCAGTCAGGATGTGGCTCAGAAGTTAATTGACAGCATGCCAGGGCGGATTGCAGAGGTCTTGAAAAATAAGGGTCAACACTGCAAATATTGACTCTTTGCATCAAATTCATGTAATTGTCAATAAAAGCCTTTGACACTTATGAAATGCTGTAATTATACTTCAGTATTCGATAGTAACATCTGACAAAAATATCTAAAGACACTGAAGCAGCAAACTTTGTGAAAATTAATATTTGTGTCATTATCAAAACTTTTGGCCACGACTGTGCATACATACAGTACCAGTCAAAAGTTTGGACACACCTACCTATTCAAGGATTTCTTTATTTTTAATATTTTCTACATTGTATAATAATAATAGTGAAGACAAACTATGAATAACACATTTTTTATATTTTAGATTCTTCAAAGTAGCCACCTTTTGCCTTGATGACAGCTTTGCACAATCTTGGCATTCTCTCAACCAGCTTCATCTGGAATGCTTTTCCAACAGTCTTGAAGGAGTTCCCACATATGCTGGGCACTTGTTGGCTGCTTTTCCTTCACTCTGCAGTCCAACTCATCCCAAACCATCTCAATTGGGTTGAGGTCGGGTGATTGTGCATGCCAGGTCATCTGATCCAGCACTCCATCACTCTCCTTATCCTCTAGAGGACCCCTTCCCGCTCTGATCCCGGTAACGGGATTTATTGACAAGATACCATGGCGGGAAATTCGAAACTGCAAGAATCTAATAATTTCAATTTCTCAAACAATCAACTATTTTTCACCATTTGAAAGATAAACATCTCCTAAATCCAACCACATTGTCTGATTTCAAAGAGGCTTTACGGCGAAAGCATAAAGTTAGGTTATGTTAGGAGAGTACATTGAAAATAGCTGTGTGTAATGTTTTGTCAATTCAAAGACGGGTGTCACCAAAAGCAGAAAACCAGCTAAAATGATGCACTAACCTTTGACAATCTTCATCAGATGACACTCCTAGGACATTATGTTATACAATACATGCATTTTTTGTTCCATCAAGTTCATATTTATATCCAAAAACTGCATTTTACAGTGGCATGAAATTCAGATTTTTTTTCTCCCTCAAATGCTTCCGGTGAATCATGGTTACAATTTACAAAATTACTATTCTAAAACATTGGGAAATTATAATATTGTCATTCAAAGAATTATAGATGAACATCTCGTAAATGCTACCGCATTGCCAGATTTCAAAATAACTTTACTGGGAAATCACACTTTGCAATAAACGGGGTGCTATGCTAAGAAGAATAGGCTAGGATATACAGGTTAGCACCATCTTGTAACCATCTAATATCAATAATACTATTGTAAATAATCCCTTACCTTTGATTATCTTCATCAGAAGGCACTTCCAGGAATCCCAGGTCCACAACAAATGTGGTTTCTTTCGACAAAGTTTATGTCCAAATAACTCCAAGTTGTTCCATGTTGTTAGCGCGTTCAGTAGGCTCCTCAAAATGTAGAGGGGGGGAGTCACGACGAAAAGTAAAAAAAAAATCTATTTACGTTCGTTCAAACATGTCAAACGTTGTTTAGCATCAATCTTTAGGGCCATTTTTAACGTGAAACATCAGTAATATTTCAACCCGACCTCTCCTGTGTCTTCAAAAACGTTTTGAAAAATGTCTCGCCTCACATGAACGCGCAGGTGCGCACAATAATGAAGTGACGGCATCCCAGGGACGTCAACTTCTCTTCCTTGTCATTCGTTCTCTGTTCATCATAGATGCTTCAAACAACTTTATAAAGATCGTTGACATCTAGTGGAAGCCGTAGGAAGTGCGAAATGAATCCTTTGTCACTGTGTGATCTATTAGCAATGACTCGAAAATAGTACAGCCACAAAATTCTCATTTCCTGCTTGTATCTTTCTCAGGTTTTTGCCTGCCATATGAGTTTTGTTATACTTACAGACACCATTCAAACAGTTTTAGAAAATTCAGAGTGTTTTCTATCCAAATCTGTTAATAATATGC